>NC_066581.1:481515200-481884365 GCF_024323335.1 Lathyrus oleraceus
GAATGCTAGGTGGGCAAGCAAACCAAGATGTCACATCCGAAGCTGGGACATCCTACAACTTCCAGAGTTCTGGAACTGTTGCACATGGACTTAATGAGACCTATGCAGGTTGAAAGTCTAGGTGGAAAGAGATATGCATACGTGGTGGTTGATGACCATTCCAGATACACGTGGATAAGCTTTATCAGAGAGAAGTCAGATACATTTGATGTCTTCAAAGACCTGTGCATCAGACTCCAAAGGGAAAAGGACAATTGTGTTGTCCGAATTAGGAGTGATCATGGTACGGAATTCAAAAATTCCAAGTTTGATGAGTTTTGCTCGTCTGAAGGAATAAGTCATGAGTTCTCCTCCCCTATAACTCCCCAGCAGAATGGGATAGTTGAAAGGAAAAATAGAACTATTCAAGAATCTGCCAGAGCTATGATTCATGCAAAGAAGCTCCCTATGCACTTTTAGGATGAAGCTATGAATACCGCGTGCTATGTTCACAACATAGTCACCTTGAGAAAAGGAACCTCCTCCACTCTGTATGAAATATGGAAAGGCAGAAAACCCACTGTGAAGTACTTTCATATCTTTGGAAGTAAATGCTACATTCTCACAGATCGTGAACAGAGAAGGAAACTGGATCCCAAAAGTGATGAGGGTATATTTTTAGGATACTCCACTAACAGCAGAGCTTACAGAGTGTTCAACTACAGGACCAATGTCCTGATGGAATCCACAAATGTTATTGTGGATGATAAAGAGGAAGGAATCGATGTCATAGAGGATGTTGAAACATTCCTTGACAGTTCAACAGACATTCCAGTCAAGTCTGAAGAAGTACAGGAACCTCCTCCTGAATCTGAAGTAGATGCAACCACCAAAATGCCATCTATCAGAATTCAGAAAGACCATCCTAAGGATCTTATCATAGGGGATCCCAATAGTGGTGTGACTACCAGGTCAAGGGGAATAAGCTCAAATTCCTGTTTTGTATCCAAGGTTGAACCAAAGAATGTGAAAGAAGCCCTGACTGACGAATACTGGATCAATGCCATGCAAGAGGAACTTGAGCAGTTTAAAAGGAATGAAGTATGGGAGTTAGTTCCGAGACCTGAAGGGGCCAACATCATTGGTACCAAGTGGATCTACAAAAACAAGTCTGATGAGAAAGGAGTAATTACTAGGAATAAAGCAAGACTAGTAGCTCAAGGATACACTCAAGTTGAAGGGGTTGATTTTGATGAGACGTTTGCTCCTGTTGCTAGGCTTGAGTCCATCAGATTGCTGTTAGGTGTAGCATGCATTCTAAAGTTTAAACTGTTCCAAATGGATGTGAAGAGTGCATTCTTGAATGGCTACTTGAATGAAGAAGTCTATGTGGAACAACCTAAAGGGTTCTGTGATCCTAACCAACCTAAGCATGTGTACAAGTTGAAGAAAGCCTTGTATGGGTTGAAGCAAGCTCCTAGAGCATGGTATGAAAGGTTGACTGAATTTCTGACCTCAAATGGATACAGAAAAGGTGGGATAGATAAAACCCTGTTTGTGAAAGATGAAGAAGGGAAAATCATGATTGCTCAAATCTATGTGGATGATATAGTCTTTGGTGGAATGTCAGAACAAATGGTAAAACATTTTGTTCACCAAATGCAATTTGAGTTTGAAATGAGTCTGGTTGGGGAACTGACTTATTTTCTTGGAATGCAAGTCAACCAAATGGAGGACTCTATGTTTCTCTCTCAAAGCAAGTATGCCAAAAACATAGTTAAGAAGTTTGGTATGGATAATGCTAGGCACAAGAGAACTCCTGCTCCTACTCATCTAAAGTTAACCAAAGATGATGGAGGGCCTAGTGTTGATCAATGTCTGTATAGAAGCATAATAGGCAGTCTACTATACCTAACTGCAAGTAGACCTGACATTTCTTATGCAGTTGGAGTGTGTGCTAGATACCAAGCAGAGCCTAAAGTGAGCCACTTGAATCAAGTCAAAAGGATTCTCAAGTACATCAATGGGACTTGTGACTATGGGATGCTGTACTCACATGGTTTTGAGCCTGTCCTATCTGGGTACTATGATGCTGACTGGGCTGGGAGTGTTGATGACAAAAAAGCACATCAGGAGGTTGTTTCTTCTTGGGAGACAATCTCATATCTTGGTTTAGTAAGAAGCAGAATTGTGTATCCCTGTCCACTGCTGAGGCTGAATACATAGCTGCTGGAAGCAGTTGTTCCCAACTGGTTTGGATGAAACAGATGCTCACTGAGTACAATGTCACTCAAAATGTCATGACATTGTTCTGTGATAATCTCAGTGCCATCAATATTTCCAAGAATCCCATCCAACACAGCAGGACCAAACATATTGACATTAGACATCATTTCATCAGAGATCTGGTGGAAGACAAGGTGATTACCTTGGAACATGTAGCCACTGAACTTCAACTGGCTGACATATTTACAAAGGCTCTGGATGCTACTCAGTTTGAAAACTTAAGGGGAAAACTGGGAATATGTCTCTCTGAGAACTTATAGCAACCAATGATGTTTGGAATGTATTGTTTAATATCTCTGCCTATTAAACAATTGGAACTATGCTCTGATTGGTCAACAGATCATAGCTATGCCACTTACAACAAGTGTGGCAACAAGAGGATAAGGAGATATCCTAACGTGAGGCGGCCTATGCACCTGCAGGAGTTCAAGGACGTTGTTCATGCAGGAGTGGTTCTGTATGTCAGAAACAAAGTCATGGCATCTGATATAGCTGTACCTACTGTAAAGCAAAAGTGGGTGATTACCTGATCAAAGCTATGAAGCAAGATCAGGTGGGTGCTAACTTGGTTGAAACTGTGAGGCAAAACCAAGTCTGTAATTCTGTCAGTTGTGTGTAATTCTGTTTTTCTGTGGTCTGTAATTTAAAGTGTTGCTTTGGCAACATTTTTGACAAAAAGGGGGAGTAACAGGTGATACCCCAGGACAACAGATTATTATGTTAAAACAGATATTCATGACAGATTCAAGATTCCCTCCCCTGCAGCTGATGTGTGGTGAAGTTTGTATTTAACTTCCATGTGTGTGAGTGTGCTGTCACTCTGAGTGTATTAGCTAGGTCTATTTCCTGCTAGATGTGTGATTTCCGCTGCTATGAACTCTGTTGTGGGATCAAAGTGTTTTAGCCAAAAATTTGCCAAAGGGGGAGTTTGTAGGTGTTTAATTGGCTGCATTGTATGGTAAAACACTAGCTGGATTCTAATGTCTTGACTGATGTCATGACATATTGTGAAGGCGTTTGTGTAACTGCATTGTAGGTTAGAATATCTAACTGTACTCTGATGTCTTGACTAATGTCATGACATACTTGAGTAGCTTACTGCAGGATTAGCTAATACATGATTTATTGAATGTCAAATTGGATGTGGTGACATTCATCCCTGTCAGCAGATACTGAGGAATAGAACAGTTGGTGTTCTGTTAAAGCTCAGTATTCATTTCCAGTCTGGTTATCAAGGAAATACCAGACCTGGCATAAGGCCTACTATCTAAATGTCAAACTGGATGTTATGACATTCACCATTGACAGTATATACTGAACAATAGACAGAGTGGTGTTCTGCTACACTTCAGTATGTTTCTCAGTCTGTTCTTCAAAAGGATAACATAACTGACTTAAGGCTAAATGTGTAAATGTCAAATTGGATGCTTTGACATGTATTAATGTAAGCTGCTACTGTAGAATGGACAGTTTGGTCCTGTACAGTTCAACAAACTTGTACAGTCTGTTTTCAGGAAAAACAGACTTAGCATATGGTCCTTGATGTCAAGCTGAATGTTGTGACATTCATTCCTGACAGCATATGCTAGATTGTAGGTTGTTTAGTTTTTCTGTTTCAGCTTTTTCTCAGGCTATTCTTCAGGGGTTCAACAGCTGAGAGAAAATCCAGGAAATCAACAACCAAGCTACATTTAATGAACCTAACAAATAGCCTATTTGTTAGTAACCTAGATGTGGAATTTAAGGGAACTCGCGTGACCTTAAATTTAGGAGAATACAAGTGCAAAGCCCAAGTACTGCAATATAAAAGGAAGTCGTTCCTTCATTCAGAACTGGGGATTTTGAGGCGTGAAGATTTAGTGTGTTCATCATACTTCACTGCTGTATTTTTGTGAGTCTTGTATTAGACATATCTTGTAAACCAAGCTGTTATCTCGTAGATGATTGCTTTGGTGTAGGGTGTTCATTGAGTTGTAAGTGTTGTGTCACTCTAAGCTTTTAAGCGTGAGTACTGTGTATCTTGATTAAAGCTGTTAAGCACAATCAAGAATTGTTTGAAGTGTGACTTCAAAATTGTCTTTAATATTGATTAAAGGTAGTAATCACTGAGGTGATTGAGGGGGAGTGAGTAGGAACTCTGATCTTAGTGTAAGATTGAAATTACATTGGGTAGTGTAACACCTCAAAATTTGCCCTCCTCTCTTGGGACCAGCATTAACATATTTGCATATCATTTTAGGACATTAGGCATTTCATATGCATAGCATGTGGTTACATTGTGCAAGTCATCCTCCCAAGTCTTGATCAGAAGATGAGGAAGTCAGGAAGTGCAAGCCTAGGGTTTATTGATTGATCATGGCCATCTGAGGATTGGGCTGTGAATTAGGGTTTCATGATTTTCAAGGGTATTGGTCTTCATGATTGATTGAATTGATACATCATCATCATCATGGTTGGGTGTCATCAAGAGATTGGAGAAGATTCCTTGAGATTAGGGTTTTGACCACCGGTCAACCCTAATCAGTTGCATTGCCAGTCTAGGCTGGATCAGGAGATGAGGTTTCTGATGATTATGGGGTTCATTCTATGATAATATTGTGCTTATTGAGGCTAGGGTTGCACCCTTGAGTCATTTCAGTTGGAGATTGGGGTTAAAATTGATCTATGCATTGCCAGATTCATCTATCAGATGAAGAGTCAACTGTGGTCAACTGTACATGATCTGATGGATTTGGAGGTGAAAATGAGTTGGATACACTTCATTCATGTTGGAACAAGTGTTATTTGACATCTCAAAGCTTAAGAATGAAGAAAATCAAGTCAGGACAAAAACTGCCAAAAATAGAAAGTGACTTGTAACTGAAGTTTCCAAAAATGGAAAGTTTTGGACCTCAAGACCACGTGTCCAAGGAAGCTTCAAATGGAAAATTGTTCAACATGAAAGTTGTAGATCTTGTTCTCACCTTTCCAAAAAGTCCAAGAACTTGAAAATCCCATGTATGGTTGGAAAGTTATGGCTCAGTGAAATTCAGAAATGACCCGTAATCAGGAGGCCATAATTTCCACCTACTTTGTCCAAATTGCAAGTTCTTTATATGCACAAACTCCATTTGACATGTACTTCAAGGGTGCATCATTGGATTTGTCCAAAAATGGCCAAGGCAAAAAGTCACTTTTCAACTGGACAGCTGAATTGGATCAGGGGCAAAATTGTCCAAATGTCAAAATAATTGGAATTTTTGAATGGGACTTTTTCCAACACCTCAGGAATGGCATTTTAAGTGTGTTTGAATATTCATTTCATGGCTAAGGCATGTAAATTGGATTTTGGCTTGGAAAGTGAAAGTGCTAAAAATGGACATTTTGCAAATACAAGGTGAAAATGAGATTTAAGCAACCAATGGACATGAAACAAGTTTCTACACATCACATATGTCATTTGGGGATTGCATGAGCTGTCAAAACAGCTGGTACTAGCTGGCATGGAAATTACAAATTTGCCCTTGTTTACAAAATGACAATTTCCATTAACATTCCAAATTGTTAATTAAGTGGATTAAGGCATGATTAAGTGGACATATATAAACTAAAACCTCTCCTAATCCTAACAGAATTCACAATCTCCAAGAACCAGATCTGAAAACTTCCACATTCTCTCAAAACCCTCAAGAACACCAACACTTTCAATCTCAAAATTCTTCATCATTTCTCAACCATTTTTCGGGATTTTTGTTGCATTGGATTCCCATCATCATCAACCTCAACTGTTTGGATAGTTTGGAGCATGTGGAAGGCTAAAACGCAGCTGTTGAAGAACTCATCATCCATGGCAAAGCGAAAATTCGTGTGACTGGAGCAGGATCAAGCTAAGGCAAGGCTTCCATTCACCTTCCTCATCACTCTTGCTCATCTGTTCGAAGGAGTTAACGCCCAAAGCCACGCGAATTAGCACTGCATTTCCAGGTTTGAGTGAAAATCGATCATCACCATTTGCTTGATATTGATATGCGTTTTAAAGTGCGTAGTAGGTAGATCATCATGATAGCTTTAGTTTTGGAAATGATTGACCATAGGCTGAGAAATCGTGAAATGAAGTTAAGAACATAAACCCTAATTCGTTCGATTCTTGAGTTTTAGGAACTTTTAGGATGAATTGAATGGATATTTGGAATGTGCTTGAGAAGACGAGTTCAACGACTATATGCACGTCCATTTTAGTGAACTTTTGATGTTCTTCATAGTTTTGGAATTCTGGAAATGTTGTGTGATGAAGACGATGAACAAGGCTGTTTGATCCAAATTTTGGTTTGAAATTTTAAAAAAGCTGTTTACCGCCCGCGCCATGAAGAAATTACAAAACTGCCACTGTTATTTTAATTAACTTTGTTTAATTATTAGAAAATTGTAAAGACCTTAAAAAATGCATAAAAAAATAGTAGGAAATTCCTAAAAATATGGCAATTTTTTCTATGACTTTGTTGACTTGTCTAGATGATTTTTGACCTATTGGTCAAAGTTGTGCATGGTAGGAAATAATATTGACCTAGGGTTTCTTTACACATATGCATTTTTGATACCTTGTACAAATTTGATCATGAAATGTTCATATTGTAAAATAAATTTGTGCCAATTTTTGTGATGATTCCTGACTGGTTGATGTTCATTTATATGTAAATTTTGTGGATTTTTGATACCTGGCCTTTGAGTTATGATTTTTGGAACATAGGTGTGACAATTTGTGTCACACCTCTTGATGTCAACTTGTGGAATTTAATTGATTTACCTATACATGTTAGAATTGAATGAAATTTTGCATGGTGTTTGATTGACATGTTAGGATGCCTGGTGAGTTTTTGTGGAATTTTACACTGCATTTTCAATTTGATCATGATTTTTCATTTCTGGTGGTTGAATTTGCAAGCTCATGTGACCTAGGTTGGTAGAATGATTGGGAAATCCTCATATGGTATTGTATGATCATGAAATTTAATATGCTTGTAGTAGACACATGTTAGGACCTCCCTGTTTTGGTCTCATCCATTTCTTTTTTGTTTTCATTGAGTTATGAATTTTTGAAGTGGATGTATGCATTGATGTTGTGAATTGAAGCATGTAATTGTGTCTGTTTTTGTTGATTTTCATTGACATGGTTCCATTTGCCCAAATGAGCTCAAATTTGACATGGTAGACCTTGAATACCCCCTGTTTAGGTGTAATTAATTTGAGAATTTTTGGATTTATTTTGATGTGGATTTGAATGCAATAGTTCTGTTTGTATGTTTGGTGCTTCATATGAACCAATGTGCCTTATTTTGTGCATAACATGAGCATAAGGAATGATATAAACATGAGACCAATGATGTTTGCTCTTGTTTGACTTTAATTTGAGATTGGTTTGTGAATGCCTTGCTGTTTAAGGATTTTTTCTTGTTTTGGACCCTAGGCTTAGCCTAGTGGTCTTGTTGCTAATATTTGCTTGATTTTTCAGGATCAAAAGCATAATGCACATGGAGAATGAATCAAGTTAAATTTAATTGATGTTGTTGATGTTTGTACACTAACATAACATTGTTTTGTATGTGGTGAAGCTTAGGCTTGGGCTTTGAGCTTGCTTTATTGTGCATTGCTCTGTATAGTTTGATTGATTGAACACTTGCTGTTTGGTTTTGTCTGTCTGAGTACTAACTGTGTTGGATTGTTTCCAGGTACTTTAGTTGCTCAGTTCCTTGTGAACTTTTGCTTTGCGTTGCTTAAGCAACTCGCATTGAGGTAAGTCCTCTTGACTTCATGTAGTCTGGAGACCCGGCTGTTACCGGGCCGGGCAAATAAATGTCTGAAGTCCTCCTTAAGAGGCAATGATTGTGGTTGTTTATTTTTAAGCCCAAGCAGGTGAAAGTCCTTTAAATAAGGCAATTGGTGGAAGGTAGGGGTATGCAGCCTACCCCCCACTCTTCAGTTGAGTCTTCTCCTTGCTCCCATTACATGGTTGAAGCATGGAGATCCTAACCCAAGATCCCGTGCAGTGCACATTGAGTCAGAGTCTCTGAGTATAGAAGGGTTCCCCTATTCTGGACCCATGCTCATTTGTCAGATGCTCTCCCTGGTTAGGGATATGAGCTGTGAGGTCTGATCCTCACTTCATCCTTTCATCTGCTTCACCTTAGCCTCGTAATGGCAAGGTTAAGAGCAAAACCAGCCTGTACAGACGACTCGCTTCGGCGGTCAAACCCCATTGATTGAGCCTCTTGTTTGGTTATAGTGGGTGTTTTGTGATTATTTGTCTAACATGCTTGATTGAGATGCCTGTTCTCATTTGATATATGATGTATGATTGTATGCTTTCTTCTTTCCTGGTTAGGATTAGATCGCACTGATGCAAGTAGGTAGAAACCTGAACTTAGGGTGACTTTGCATGACAACATTAGGCTCGAGTCTCAGCTCCCTAGTGTCGTGTTTTCCCCTCGGTTTCTGGTTAGCAATTCAGTCCCTTCCAGGGGAACTACATCGCCCTGATCCTCGTTCCAGACGAGGTATGTAGGCAGGTGGTCGTGCGAGACCACTCCGGGCGCCCTTTTTCTTTTTTTGCGTGTGTTTGTATGTTTGTTTGTTGTATGCTATTGATTGTTTGGGTTCGGATGCTGACATAAGCCCAGGATTGGCTGTCGGGCTCCATGTTTGCCCATTTGAGTGTGTTTTGGTTCGGATGCCGATGTAATTCCATCCAGTGGTTGTCGGGCTCCATGTTTGCTATCTGTTTGATTGTTGTGTTGTTGTTTGGCGTGCGTGAGCCGAACTACAGAGGCTCTGATTCTTGTTCCAGACAAGATATGTAGGCATAAGGTGCGATACCTTATCGAGCTCGTTCCTCTTAACCCCACCTGCGTTCCCCGCGTGTGTGTGTGATGTTTAGCAACCTTTTCTTTATTCTAGGACGTGGATCCCTAGGAGTACCTAGGACGTGAGGGGTGCTAATACCTTCCCCTCGCGTAACCGACTCCCGAACCTTTTCCCTCTGGTCGCGAGACCATGTCTTTCCAGGTTTCTCTGAGCGTTTCCTTTCCCTATCTTGGGATAAATAACGTTTAGTGGCGGCTCTGTGTGTGTTTTTATTTTCGAGTCTCGCCGGTTGTTTTTTTCGCAGGATGCGACAGCTGGCGACTCTGCTGGGGACCCTGATCCGATGTAGACCTATGCTGGTCCATCGTCCCTAAGCGAGTCCTTCCTAGCGTTCTAGGATTAGTTTAGGTTGCTTGTTGTGTGATTTATTGCATTTATTATTCTAACCACTGTGTATATATTTGCATTAATGTCTGCATGCATCATACTATCATGTTGTTGCCGTCCTCTGTGCAGGTGGTTCCTCTGTTTGGGGTGGGTGTTCTGAGTGGGGCTAAAACCCAGGCCCGAGTATACACCTAGGACTAGTGTGGTCTCATGTTCCTCATTTGCTGGATCAGCATATTGTTGCAACGTGACATACCACGAGCCAGACGAGGTTCATTTGATAGTGCTTTCCTCTGTGGGGTACTCCACTTTGGTTGAGTTACTTCATCTGAATTATTGACTCTGGTGACCGATCATTTCCCAGATCTTTGGTTTAGACGATCTTAAGGGAGCTACAATGGCACACCCGAAAGGGCAAACCCATTGAGTATCTCTGCCCGATTGTCGAGACTATTATCCGCCTTAGATGACCTGATTAGAATTTACCTGTGAGGGGAGGGTGATTCATTTAGATGCATAATCAGATGGACTCAGATGGTGACTTTTGGTTCTGTGATTCAGAGACCTATTTATAAGTCGGATTTATGGTCAGTTATTGCTGTGACGCCGGAGTGCTGTCCGAGATTTATCAGTGGGGATCCGTTTATTTCAGGATTCCCCGGGCCGAGATATTTATCAGTGGGGATCCGTTTATTTCAGGATTCCCCGGGCCGATTCAGATGGTGGTGGTGTGTCTGCTCAGAGACTGATGATGATGATGATGTATCTGTCTTCCGTTTATTTCGGAACCCTTGAGTCGGACTTATGGTTAATCAGTATCTCAGATGGTTGTGATCAGTTCAGAGATCAGGGCTGTGATTCAGAGTAACAGATGATCAGATGACTTGGAGGATGGCTCAGTGCATTGCATACATCTGCATCATTCTCATTTTGCATTCATCTGCACTCAAACTCACGTCTAGCCATATGGGGAGTATGATGGATTGAGAATCTGGTTGAGAGACATCTTGAATTTCAGAATGTGGATGTCAAAATGTTATCTGTCTCGATGAAACCAGAATCAAAGGACAGAATCTTCCTCATATGGATAGACGTTGCATTCATGCATACTAACCCATTTGCTATTTTGTAGGTGTCGACCGGTGCGCATAGCTCGTTTGTTCAGATACCCTGCTAGGGGCAACAAATCCAAGCTGATGGATCCTCCCAACGCCGACATCCTCGAACTGAAAGAGATGGTGAGGGATTTGTTCAGGGTTGTGCAAGGGCTTGCCTTGGGGCAGAAAGCCATGGCCGAGAGATTAGAAAGGATTGAGGGCTGGATGATCAAGGAGAAAATTCATGGAAAGGCTCCGTCATCTAAAGTAACAAATCCCTCTGGCTTTGCGGGGAAGAAATCCCTTGACCGTGGTCAGCCCAAGAAGAAGGTTGAATCAGGTGGTGCGCAGACTAAAAGAGAATGCGGTAAGGATCGTTACCACCCTTATGCCGCCACCGTAACCATTCCAGTTGGTGATTCATCTGCACAACAGCGGCAATCACCACCTCAACAGAGGACACAGAGAGTTGTGGGCCAAGTGAGAAGGAGGACGACGGATCGTCATTTCAATAAGCCGCCCGTGACTTACGCCTCTCTGTTTAAGAGGTTGAAGAATCTTGGATTGGTGCAGCCGAGGATGTTGACTCTGTTAAAACCTGATCAGAGGCCTGCCGGTTACGATGAGAATGTCAGGTGCGAGTTCCATGCTGGGGCACCCGGACATCATGTTGAGGATTGCAAAGCTTTTAAGCATGTGGTCCAAGACCTGGTGGATTCAAAAGCAATCAACTTTGCTCCATCTCCCAACGTTAATGCCAATCCCATGCCGGCACATGGTCAGGCGATGGTGAATGCAATTGCTGAAGATTCGGATCACACCTGTGTGATGGGTAAAGAGACTGACAGCGACTGCAAGTTTGATGGTTGGATAAAGCCGTGCGTACCAGGGCAGCAAGTCCAGAACTGGAAGGCCTAAGAAGATCAGCACTGTTACTCGTCCTGAAGAGTAATGATTTCCTGTTTTCAGTTTTATTTGCATGAAAGCCATACGTGTTGCCCGACACGTAATGGTCCATTGTAAGGGCCACCTCATGTTCATATTTTGCAACATTTCTGCATCATTAATAAATGGATGTTTTTCAGTCAAAAAAGCGGTGTTCCCTGTTTTTCATTTATTTTTGCAGTTTAAAAACAAATAAAAATGGCAATGTTTGTTTTCATTTTTCTTTTTTTTGATTTGTCTCGTCCCAACTTCAAAAATAATTCTCCGGATCTCGTTGATAACAATTTGGTTACACCTCATATGACTTCGACAAACCGAGCAATCAGGCTGAAGAAGAAGACGAAGAAGATTGGGATCTGCTGGAATTAGCCAGGTTGTTGAAGCAAGAGGAGAAGGTGATTCAGCCGCATGCGGAGCGGATTGAGGTTGTTATTCCAAGCACCGGCGAGGTCAGAAAGGAAATGGGAAAATGAGGCCGCTTCAGAGGCGAATCGAGAACAGAATGGTAGTCTTGTTGGAGGAGCATGTGGATACCTTCGCCTGGTCATGTCAGGGTATGTCAGGGTCGGATACCAATGTCATTGTGCACAAGCTACCGTGGAAAGGAGACTGTCCTCCAGAGAAGCAGAACACCAGTGCCTGTATCAGAGAGCCATGGTGACTTTGTTTCATGAGATGATTCATCATGAAGTTAAATGCAATGCTATGACATGATAGCAAAGTCCCAAACAGAAGAGGGGCATCTGGTGGAGATAATTCAAACTGAGGTTGAATTCAAGTAAGTGCACTATCAGAGTGCAGTCCGGTAAGACGCTGGGGTTCATTGTAAGGGAGGAATTGAGGTTCATCCTGCAAAAAGAAAAAAAATAAAAAAAAATAAAAAAAAAAGTAAAAAAAAATAATAAAAAGAGAAACGCCTGAACCGAGAAAAAGTAAAGAAAGAGGTTCGTGGTTCCTTAGAAAGATTGAACTACCTGTCATGGTTCACATCTCATCTAACAGCCACGTGCGAACCTATATTCAGGATGTTGAAAAAAAAAAGAGGAGATCAAACGGTCAGGTGAAATAATGATTGCCAAGGGGCATTGAAAGAAATAAAGGAATAAGTTGCAGGAACCTCTGAGTCTGATATCTCCTGTGGGAGGGGCAATTGTCAGTTCTGTACTTGACGGCCTTCGAGGGATCCACAAGGTGTATTGGGTCAGCATGACAAGTCTTGTCGAAAAGAGCATGCAATTTACCTTAGCAAAAAGTTTACCGACTGTGAAACAATACATTCACTGTTCGAGAAAACTTGCTGTACTTTGGCATAGGCTGCTCGCCGACTGAGACAGTATATGCTGGTTCATACCACTTTGTGGATTTCCGAGATGGATCCGATCGAGTATGGGTTTGAGAATCCAGCATTGACCGGACGGGTTGTGAGAAGAGCAAAAGAATGTTGACTGATTTGTGACACTCTCAGAAAGCAATCAAGGGGTGTATTGTCTGATTACATCTCTCAACAACCCATTGAAGATTATCAACCGATGAAGTTTGAGTTCCCTGATGAGGACATCTCGAGGTACTCAAATCGAAAGATTGAGAGTAACCGATCCCGGAGGAGGGGCCTGACCCCGAATCCGAACGAATTCTGATGTCTGATGGGGAGGTTAAGGTGAATAAGCTTCTATTGCCCGGCTAACGTTTGAGTGTACCCACAGTGGTGGCGGAGTACGAAGCTTGTAGCCCAGGTACTGAACCTCGAGGAGTGCGTCTACTGGGGCAATTCCTTTCTCATTGGTATATGGAATGGAGGCGGTATTACCTGTTGAGGTTCAGATTCCCTCTTTGAGAGTCCTGATGGACGTGAAATTGCAAGAGGCTGAATGGGTGAGGACCCGGTACGAAGAGTTAAGCCTGATTGAAGAAAAGAGGCTAGCAGCCATCTGTCATGGGCAGTTGTATCAGCAGCGAATGAAGCGTGCTTTTGACAGAAAGGTGCGACCTCGGGTATATCACGTAGGTGATATGGTGCTGAAAAGGATCCTTCCTCCTCAAAACGATCGAAGGGGCAAATGGACGCCGAATTATGAAGGTCCATTCGTGGTCAAGAAGGTTTTCTCTGGTGGAGCCTTGTTGCTAACGACCATGGATGGCGAGGATTTTCCATCCCCTGTGAATGCGGACGCAGTTAAAAAATACTTCGTATGAAGAGACCCGCTGGACGAAAAGAACAAAATAGTCCAGGCAAAAATGGGCATCCCGGCGAACCAAAAACAGAAAGAATGGTTCGGGCAAAAATTAGGGATATAGAAGAAAAATGTACACCCGGCAAGTCGAAAACCTGGAAAGGCGACTTGGGCAAAAAAGGGTATCCCGGTGGACTGAAAACCCGAAAGGGCGGTCCAGGCAAAAGAGGGATTGAAACGAACAACTGCGTCTAGCATGATCGTTTGCGCTTTGGTTAAGGCATCATGGATAATACCCGGTAGGGATCAGTTGGAATCGTCTTGTTCAGAAGGCAGAAAGCAAGGAGAGTCTGAGGACATATGGGGTGTAACCGAGTTGGAACTCGATGAGATTGCGGGTTTCACATTGCCATTAGGATAGATTTTTCCTTTTGAGCGCAATTACCTCTTTTCAGGGATTGCTTCCTTTTGTATTGCTCTTTTGAGCCACACTTTTCAAATCAATAAAATGCATATTCAGTCAAATAATTTTGTTTTTGTTTTTCATTACCGCTTTGATTGCAAAAACATCCAGATATTTTTGATAAAGAATGTTGCATTTTAAGACATACAGGTTCCTTCCAATGCATGTTTATAAGATTGAAGGCTTGAAATCTTATTTGGAAGGTTGAGTGACCCAAGTGTTGAAATCTTGACATGCCTGGGGCACGGTTTTATCTGACGATCTGTTTTGCAGGTACTGTTAGATATTTTCACTCACTTGCAGGTTGTGATGTGGAAGCTTTGTAACAGATCCCCAGAGAGTTCGCTCAGGAACGAAAATGGAGAAAACGTTGCGGCGTACGATGATCCTTGATGTTAATCAAGAAGACTCTTCAAAGTCGGAAGACCTGAAAGTGTGTAATTCCCCGCAGAGTCCGCTCAGGGACGAGTGCATGAAGAAAGGACGGAGAGACGACGAGACGTCCGACGACCTTTGAAATTAACCAAGAAGACTCTTCAAAGTCGAAAGGTTGAAATTATGTATAAATCCCAGGAGTACGTTCTCGTCGAGCGCGGAGCGATTTGGAATACAAGATGATGGAGCAGAAAAGGTCCAGACAAGTCTGGGAGTTCTCAAAAGTGGAAAGCTGATACGAGATTGGAAGGTGGATACCGTGGTTCGACGAGTCGACGGGTGTTCTGTGCCAATTGTTCTCATTTCCCAGCTATATCCCCAAGCAGAATCAGAGGACTAGCTCCCCAACAGATCCAAGGTCTGTGACTTCCCCAGCCGAGTCGAGATGGTTATCCGGTAGGTTTACAATGGTGTTTCCTCAGCAGCCAGGCCAGAAGGTTGCTATTCCCCGAGTGGAGCGGGTTCAAAGAAATATATCTCCAGCAGTTCCCCGAGTGGAGCGGGTCTTTTTCAAAGAAATATATCTCCAGCAGTGTTCATCCTACCAGTGGATTGAACAAGTTCCCGTAGCGGACGGATTTTTGCATCCCCAGTTGAGTTGATTCTACCTATGGGCTGCGCGGGTTGTCCCCAGCGGAGTAGCATTCGTTTCCCTAGCAGGGTCAGGATGGTTATCCCCAGCAGGTGTCAGATCGATGCTTCCCCAGTTGCCAGGCCTGGAGGTGGCTGTTTCCCAGCAGAGTATCTGTAAGCGTTTCCCTAGTGAAGTCGTCAGGTATCTGTGAGGGTTTCTCAAAGCAGAGTCGGGATTGATATCCCCAGCAAGTCAAAAGACTGTATCCCCACAGAGTGTTGGTGGTTCCTATCCCCAGCGTTTCCTCGGGCGGATTGGGTGCAAAGGAGGTGTTTCCCCAGCAAGGGTTACCTTTTTCAGCAGCAGCATTATTCCCCGGCAGGGTGGAGTCGGAGCAGAGACGAGTTCCTCAGCAGAGTGCCTCGTATTCCCCAGTGGAGTCCCTTGAGGGGGATGTTTTTGTTTTTATGCATTCATCATGTGAAAAATAGCATGGCATATTGCATAGAAAAATAAATAGCGTAGCATTTCCATAATTATGGAGCATTACACAGAAAAAGATCATGCATCATTGTTGCAAGCATAGAGCTAGTCTCAAGCCGTGGTTACCGTTTGAGAAGTGGTTGTGTCAGACAGTGAAGGTGTTACTCCGAAGAGTTTAGCCTCATGATTGGATCAGAGATGTACCCCAGTAGTGCGATACTGGAGGAAATGTTTCCGTCGGGCCGAGATGGGAATGAAGATTGGAGGATGTTACGCGATCAGCGCGATTCGAGCCGTGGTTACCGCTTGAGGATTGGTTTTGCCGGATAGTGAAGACGATACTCCGAGGAGTTCAGCATTGTGAGCAACGGTATTTCCCAGTCATTGTTTAAATGTCTGGTCGAGTTTTCTTTGGTGTCAGTAAACATCATCATTCGATGTCCAGTAAACGTCGAGTTATTTCCCAGTCATTGTTTAATGTCTGGTCGATCATTGTTTGGTGTCAGTAAACATCATCGTTCGATGTCCAGTAAACGTCGAGTTATTTCCCAGTCATTGTTTAATGTCTGGTCGATCATTGTTTGGTGTCAGTAAACATCATCGTTCGATGTCCAGTAAACGTCGAGTTATTTCCCAGTCATTGTTTAATGTCTGGTCGATCATTATTTGGTGTCAGTAAACATCATCATTCGATGTCCAGTAAACGTCGAGTTATTTCCCAGTCATTGTTTAATGTCTGGTCGGTCATTGTTTGATGTCTTGTCAACATCCTTGTTTGATGTCCTGTCAACATCATTGTTTGATGTCCTGTCAACATCATTGTTCGATGTCCTGTCAACATCATTGTTTGATGTCCTGTCAACATCATTGTTCGATGCCTGTGAACATCATTGTTTGATGTCCTGTCAACATCCTTGTTTGATGTCCTGTCAACATCCTTGTTTGATGTCCTGTCAACATCCTTGTTCGATGTCCTGTCAACATCATTGTTCGATGTCCTGTAAACATCATTGTTCGATGTCCTGTAAACGTCGAGTTTTCTCCCAGTCATCAGTCAGTGTCTGGTTGAAAATGTTACTCTGAGGAGTGTGGTACCAGGACGTCAGATCAGCAGTGTTCCCCAGTAGTGCGATATTGGAGGAAATGTTTCCGTCGGACAGAGATGGGAATGATATCAGACGACGTTACGCGATCAGCGCGATTCCGGGGTTCAAGTGGAGAAAAGGAAATGTGGATACATTTTCTGGAGATCGGGGTTCAATCGGAGAAAAGAAATGCTGAGGTATTTTCTGGGGTTCAAATGGAGATTGGAGTTGAAGATTGTATCCGGGATGAGGTCCTTAGGAGCGTCTTCTGTTCATGTGTCACCTTAGGCTTTGGCGGATGCCAATGGAGGTCGTTATAGGTGTCTTCTGAGGAAGAGATACACATGCTACCTTCCTTTGTGAAGGTTTACCCTCTGACATGTCGCCCTCAGAGTGGTTTGGTGTTATTTCCGGCGTTGCCAGCGGAATTATCACGAGAGATTGGAGAAAAGGAAATGTGGATACATTTTCTGGAGACGGGGTTCAAATGGAGAAAAGGAAATGTGGATACATTTTCTGGAGACGGGGTTCAAATGGAGAAAAGGAAATGTGAATACATTTTCTGGAGACGGGGTTCAAATGGAGAAAGGGAGATGTTGCGACATTTTCTGGAGAACGGGGTTCATTCTGGCGATCGAGAGTTATCGTCAGGCGACTGGGGTTCAAACTGGAGATGGGGTTCATTATTTTGGCAAGAAAGAAGATGTTGGGGTTCAAATGCAGAGGTCTGAGGATCGTTTGCACAAGCAGAAATTTCGGGGTTCAAGAAAAGCATAAACAGGAAAAAGAATGATAATCCCGTGTGGATGTGTGGTGTTCAGACCATGGTTGTCCCTGTGTTACCGTTTATTTCGGTATCCAGGTCGACGTTTCAAGAGTTTGTTTCTTCGCCGATGCTGACAGGCGTTGTTAATTATTATCCCATCAGAGTGCAAATTGTTCGTCTGTTCTTGGTATTCAATCACTCTTCATCCTGATCATCCGAAAGCCGAGGCTATTTCGTATCGACAGGTTCACAGTGGATTGAATAGGGGCAGCTGTAACACCTCAAAATTTGCCCTCCTCTCTTGGGACCAGCATTAACATATTTGCATATCATTTTAGGACATTAGGCATTTCATATTGCATAGCATGTGGTTACATTGTGCAAGTCATCCTCCCAAGTCTTGATCAGAAGATGAGGAAGTCAGGAAGTGCAAGCCTAGGGTTTATTGATTGATCATGGCCATCTGAGGATTGGGCTGTGAATTAGGGTTTCATGATTTTCAAGGGTATTGGTCTTCATGATTGATTGAATTGATACATCATCATCATCATGGTTGGGTGTCATCAAGAGATTGGAGAAGATTCCTTGAGATTAGGGTTTTGACCACCGGTCAACCCTAATCAGTTGCATTGCCAGTCTAGGCTGGATCAGGAGATGAGGTTTCTGATGATTATGGGGTTCATTCTATGATAATATTGTGCTTATTGAGGCTAGGGTTGCACCCTTGAGTCATTTCAGTTGGAGATTGGGGTTAAAATTGATCTATGCATTGCCAGATTCATCTATCAGATGAAGAGTCAACTGTGGTCAACTGTACATGATCTGATGGATTTGGAGGTGGAAATGAGTTGGATACACTTCATTCATGTTGGAACAAGTGTTATTTGACATCTCAAAGCTTAAGAATGAAGAAAATCAAGTCAGGACAAAAACTGCCAAAAATAGAAAGTGACTTGTAACTGAAGTTTCCAAAAATGGAAAGTTTTGGACCTCAAGACCACGTGTCCAAGGAAGCTTCAAATGGAAAATTGTTCAACATGAAAGTTGTAGATCTTGTTCTCACCTTTCCAAAAAGTCCAAGAACTTGAAAATCCCATGTATGGTTGGAAAGTTATGGCTCAGTGAAATTCAGAAATGACCCGTAATCAGGAGGCCATAATTTCCACCTACTTTGTCCAAATTGCAAGTTCTTTATATGCACAAACTCCATTTGACATGTACTTCAAGGGTGCATCATTGGATTTGTCCAAAAATGGCCAAGGCAAAAAGTCACTTTTCAACTGGACAGCTGAATTGGATCAGGGGCAAAATTGTCCAAATGTCAAAATAATTGGAATTTTTGAATGGGACTTTTTCCAACACCTCAGGAATGGCATTTTAAGTGTGTTTGAATATTCATTTCATGGCTAAGGCATGTAAATTGGATTTTGGCTTGGAAAGTGAAAGTGCTAAAAATGGACATTTTGCAAATACAAGGTGAAAATGAGATTTAAGCAACCAATGGACATGAAACAAGTTTCTACACATCACATATGTCATTTGGGGATTGCATGAGCTGTCAAAACAGCTGGTACTAGCTGGCATGGAAATTACAAATTTGCCCTTGTTTACAAAATGACAATTTCCATTAACATTCCAAATTGTTAATTAAGTGGATTAAGGCATGATTAAGTGGACATATATAAACTAAAACCTCTCCTAATCCTAACAGAATTCACAATCTCCAAGAACCAGATCTGAAAACTTCCACATTCTCTCAAAACCCTCAAGAACACCAACACTTTCAATCTCAAAATTCTTCATCATTTCTCAACCATTTTTCGGGATTTTTGTTGCATTGGATTCCCATCATCATCAACCTCAACTGTTTGGATAGTTTGGAGCATGTGGAAGGCTAAAACGCAGCTGTTGAAGAACTCATCATCCATGGCAAAGCGAAAATTCGTGTGACTGGAGCAGGATCAAGCTAAGGCAAGGCTTCCATTCACCTTCCTCATCACTCTTGCTCATCTGTTCGAAGGAGTTAACGCCCAAAGCCACGCGAATTAGCACTGCATTTCCAGGTTTGAGTGAAAATCGATCATCACCATTTGCTTGATATTGATATGCGTTTTAAAGTGCGTAGTAGGTAGATCATCATGATAGCTTTAGTTTTGGAAATGATTGACCATAGGCTGAGAAATCGTGAAATGAAGTTAAGAACATAAACCCTAATTCGTTCGATTCTTGAGTTTTAGGAACTTTTAGGATGAATTGAATGGATATTTGGAATGTGCTTGAGAAGACGAGTTCAACGACTATATGCACGTCCATTTTAGTGAACTTTTGATGTTCTTCATAGTTTTGGAATTCTGGAAATGTTGTGTGATGAAGACGATGAACAAGGCTGTTTGATCCAAATTTTGGTTTGAAATTTTAAAAAAGCTGTTTACCGCCCGCGCCATGAAGAAATTACAAAACTGCCACTGTTATTTTAATTAACTTTGTTTAATTATTAGAAAATTGTAAAGACCTTAAAAAATGCATAAAAAATAGTAGGAAATTCCTAAAAATATGGCAATTTTTTCTATGACTTTGTTGACTTGTCTAGATGATTTTTGACCTATTGGTCAAAGTTGTGCATGGTAGGAAATAATATTGACCTAGGGTTTCTTTACACATATGCATTTTTGATACCTTGTACAAATTTGATCATGAAATGTTCATATTGTAAAATAAATTTGTGCCAATTTTTGTGATGATTCCTGACTGGTTGATGTTCATTTATATGTAAATTTTGTGGATTTTTGATACCTGGCCTTTGAGTTATGATTTTTGGAACATAGGTGTGACAATTTGTGTCACACCTCTTGATGTCAACTTGTGGAATTTAATTGATTTACCTATACATGTTAGAATTGAATGAAATTTTGCATGGTGTTTGATTGACATGTTAGGATGCCTGGTGAGTTTTTGTGGAATTTTACACTGCATTTTCAATTTGATCATGATTTTTCATTTCTGGTGGTTGAATTTGCAAGCTCATGTGACCTAGGTTGGTAGAATGATTGGGAAATCCTCATATGGTATTGTATGATCATGAAATTTAATATGCTTGTAGTAGACACATGTTAGGACCTCCCTGTTTTGGTCTCATCCATTTCTTTTTTGTTTTCATTGAGTTATGAATTTTTGAAGTGGATGTATGCATTGATGTTGTGAATTGAAGCATGTAATTGTGTCTGTTTTTGTTGATTTTCATTGACATGGTTCCATTTGCCCAAATGAGCTCAAATTTGACATGGTAGACCTTGAATACCCCCTGTTTAGGTGTAATTAATTTGAGAATTTTTGGATTTATTTTGATGTGGATTTGAATGCAATAGTTCTGTTTGTATGTTTGGTGCTTCATATGAACCAATGTGCCTTATTTTGTGCATAACATGAGCATAAGGAATGATATAAACATGAGACCAATGATGTTTGCTCTTGTTTGACTTTAATTTGAGATTGGTTTGTGAATGCCTTGCTGTTTAAGGATTTTTTCTTGTTTTGGACCCTAGGCTTAGCCTAGTGGTCTTGTTGCTAATATTTGCTTGATTTTTCAGGATCAAAAGCATAATGCACATGGAGAATGAATCAAGTTAAATTTAATTGATGTTGTTGATGTTTGTACACTAACATAACATTGTTTTGTATGTGGTGAAGCTTAGGCTTGGGCTTTGAGCTTGCTTTATTGTGCATTGCTCTGTATAGTTTGATTGATTGAACACTTGCTGTTTGGTTTTGTCTGTCTGAGTACTAACTGTGTTGGATTGTTTCCAGGTACTTTAGTTGCTCAGTTCCTTGTGAACTTTTGCTTTGCGTTGCTTAAGCAACTCGCATTGAGGTAAGTCCTCTTGACTTCATGTAGTCTGGAGACCCGGCTGTTACCGGGCCGGGCAAATAAATGTCTGAAGTCCTCCTTAAGAGGCAATGATTGTGGTTGTTTATTTTTAAGCCCAAGCAGGTGAAAGTCCTTTAAATAAGGCAATTGGTGGAAGGTAGGGGTATGCAGCCTACCCCCCACTCTTCAGTTGAGTCTTCTCCTTGCTCCCATTACATGGTTGAAGCATGGAGATCCTAACCCAAGATCCCGTGCAGTGCACATTGAGTCAGAGTCTCTGAGTATAGAAGGGTTCCCCTATTCTGGACCCATGCTCATTTGTCAGATGCTCTCCCTGGTTAGGGATATGAGCTGTGAGGTCTGATCCTCACTTCATCCTTTCATCTGCTTCACCTTAGCCTCGTAATGGCAAGGTTAAGAGCAAAACCAGCCTGTACAGACGACTCGCTTCGGCGGTCAAACCCCATTGATTGAGCCTCTTGTTTGGTTATAGTGGGTGTTTTGTGATTATTTGTCTAACATGCTTGATTGAGATGCCTGTTCTCATTTGATATATGATGTATGATTGTATGCTTTCTTCTTTCCTGGTTAGGATTAGATCGCACTGATGCAAGTAGGTAGAAACCTGAACTTAGGGTGACTTTGCATGACAACATTAGGCTCGAGTCTCAGCTCCCTAGTGTCGTGTTTTCCCCTCGGTTTCTGGTTAGCAATTCAGTCCCTTCCAGGGGAACTACATCGCCCTGATCCTCGTTCCAGACGAGGTATGTAGGCAGGTGGTCGTGCGAGACCACTCCGGGCGCCCTTTTTTCTTTTTTGCGTGTGTTTGTATGTTTGTTTGTTGTATGCTATTGATTGTTTGGGTTCGGATGCTGACATAAGCCCAGGATTGGCTGTCGGGCTCCATGTTTGCCCATTTGAGTGTGTTTTGGTTCGGATGCCGATGTAATTCCATCCAGTGGTTGTCGGGCTCCATGTTTGCTATCTGTTTGATTGTTTGTTTGTTGTTTGGCGTGCGTGAGCCGAACTACAGAGGCTCTGATTCTTGTTCCAGACAAGATATGTAGGCATAAGGTGCGATACCTTATCGAGCTCGTTCCTCTTAACCCCACCTGCGTTCCCCGCGTGTGTGTGTGATGTTTAGCAACCTTTTCTTTATTCTAGGACATGGATCCCTAGGAGTACCTAGGACGTGAGGGGTGCTAATACCTTCCCCTCGCGTAACCGACTCCCGAACCTTTTCCCTCTGGTCGCGAGACCATGTCTTTCCAGGTTTCTCTGAGCGTTTCCTTTCCCTATCTTGGGATAAATAACGTTTAGTGGCGGCTATGTGTGTGTTTTTATTTTCGAGTCTCGCCGGTTGTTTTTTTCGCAGGATGCGACAGGTAGGGATTAAGTGAAGAGTTGTAAACGGGTGAGTTTAGCCTTGAATTAATACTACTGATAATGGATTTCCTCCCTGGCTTGGTAGCCCCCAGACGTAGGTCATGTTGGACTGAACTGGGTAAACAATTACTTGTGTTATTTACTGCACTTACTTTTAAGTTCTGCATAATTCTTGTCTGTGCAGAATTGGATGTCATAACAACCCGTGTGACATCGAAAGTCTGATAACTAGAATTTCAATAGACATAAGGGCAAAAGGATAATTGTACACATAAGTATTATCACAAAAGGATTTGTCAGATCACATGACATTTTCGTGTCTTGGGTAGCAGTGATGTGTTGCTAGATACCGCTCACTGTTTATTATGTTAAATACGTGATTTAATATAATTTCCAATGTCGCGAAAACCTACAGGGTCACACACAAAAGGACGGATTGGTGAGAGATAGAGTAACTAAGGAACACCATAAGGTACAATACACTTAAGTGAATTGTAGAACATCGTAAGATATGGTGTACTTAAGTAGAATACGAAATATGGTAAGGTACCACGCGCTTAAGTAATTTTAGCATATTATAAGATATGGGCCACATACACTTAAGTGGGTTTTTTAGCTTGCAATCCACACAAGTGGTTCTATAAATAGAACCCTTGTGCAGAAGCATTTGTGCAGTTGCAATTTCGTTTCTTTCTTTCTTTCTCTCTCTCTCTCTCTCTCTCTCTCTCTCTCTCTCTCTCTCTCTCTCTCTCTCTCTCTCTCACTCAAAGCCTTCATTCGTAGCAGCTAACACTGAGATTGAAGAAATTCGTTCGTGTGGACTGAGTAGAGGCGTTGTCATCGTTCAACTTTTGTGATCGCTCCGTAGATCTGCATCAAAGGTTTCAATCGCCACATGAGGTAACGATTCTATCACTGATCATGCCCATTCGTAAGGATCACTAAAGGAGAAATTTTAAATTCTATTGCGTTTTGGATCGCCCTTCTCCTTCACCAACGCCATGGTATTAACCTTAGCCTCCCAGTGAAGATTCTTTTGATCCTCCTCCATGATGCATTTCATCTTAGCAACAATGTCAGAGTCCTCATGATGTCGTTTCTTTTCTGTTTCCAAAGCAGTCTCTAACTAAGTTATCATGGCATCCAAAACATAGGGAGATTCACGGGTCTTTGCCTCCTCTTGCAAAGGGTTGATAAGTTTGGCCTTCTCCTGCAGCTCAACCAACTCCTTCAAGAGGGGGGGGGGTATAAGAACATTTGTATGATTCTCCTTAGCACTGTCATTTGACAAAAGAGCATATAAAGAACCCATGGAGGAAGATTTCTTGTCATGAGATCTTCCAGATACCCTTTTCGAGATATAGTCATCTATAAAGGATATAACTTCATGTCTCATGCAGTCGTGGATAAAGGGAGAAGGGGTTAAGTCAAGAGACACTATCACTCTCGTAGAAGAAGAGGCATTACCCTCATAATTGCTAGCTATGCGTATAAGATTGTCGCTCATTTTGATTAAAAAAATCTAAAATGATGAAGGTAAAAGTTTTAAGCAAGAAGAATACCTGATAAGGCGAAGTTGGTGAAGCGAATATGAAGAAGAAAGGTACAAGTTTTAAGCAAAGAACTGCAACTAGTTTGATAAATACTTCCAGAATGAAAGAGAAGAAGACACTTAGTAATAAGAAACATTTGTGAGGAGAAATTGACTTTCAAGGATTATGAAAGGTTTTCACTGCGTTTAATGTAACACCCTTCTAAATACCCCAAAATATTTAATTTAAAATAATAACCTATCAATCAGAGTAATTATGCCCCGAAGGGTGTCACACAATCATTTCACAACATTTATCAAAACATCCTGTCATGCTCATTTATTTATCAAATAAAACAGTTGCATAATACGCAGCGGAATAGAATTCAACATCAGCATGAGACATGTAACACCATACATGTAAACTAATTCAACAATTTCCAACAATACAATGAAAAGGTTCCCTCCCGATGTTACATCTACCAGAGCATGACCCATAGGACACTACTATAGACTCCAAGCGTTAGCTTCTATTCAACTCATTTCTCGTTACCTGAAAAATAGGTTGTAAGGGTGAGTTCCTCAATCAATATAATAAGCATTATAGAACAACATGTAATGCTAAGTAAATAACACATCAATTCACCCTAACCAGACTACGCATTCAGCAACGGCAATATCCGTCCAAACATCATATTCAACAATAATATATATCATATGTATAATCCTCAAACCATATTCAACACCAACAGTACAACACAACGATTTACTCACTAATTCCTCACAATGGGAATTAGCTACAGCCCCACAGGCTATGCCATGCATTCATTATGCAATGAGACTCCATGAAATGCGGTACCGACTCTTCTCGAACATATAGTTCAAGCTCACCGATCCCTCCAGATACGGCTACTGAGCTCACTAGTCCCACTCATTGAGATCTAATGCCTCACTCACTAATTCCTCACCATGGGAATTAGCTACAGCCCCAAAGGCTAGACTATGCATGCTAATCACCTAGCAATACAACATCAACAACAACTCAAGAACAGACACATGCTCGCACTCTACGCCATCGAATAGTCTATTCACAACTGCATACATTCACAACATCATGCATAATATATACATTCACCGCATCATATACATCATTATACATCAGCAATATTTCATCACATAAGCATGTCAGATTATGCCAAACAACCACTACAATATTAGTACATTCTAATATTACATCTCCTGCTCAAAACAGCGGGAATTAATCCCTATTACACCATAGGCAACATAGGCCAACCCTCACATAGGTACACAACAATTAAAACAACAATTTTTCACTTCTGCAACAGTGTTAACCGGTTAACACCCTGGGTTAACCGGTTAACGCAGGACAAAACAGCATTTTCAGGCAAAACGCAACAGCGTTAACCGGTTAACGCCCTGGGTTAACCGGTTAACGCAGGCAAAATAGCAATATTTTCACATTTCAGTACAGTGTTAACCGGTTAACACTCTGGGTTAACCGGTTAACGCAGACCAAACAACAAATCCTGCGCTAACACAAAGCAGAATGCAGAATTCTCCGCATTTTCCGCCGTTGGAGGACTTCCGGACCTCCGAATCCGATTCCGTAAAAACCTATACGATCGGGAAATTACAACAGACTCAATTACCGGTTTAATTTCAACTTTTAGTACAATTCATTCAACACCATTTCAACATTCGTAAATCCCAATTAGGGTCAAATTAACAGCTTATCACTACCCATCACATATTATCCCACAATACCCACTAATCGACGATAAACCCCCCTTACCTTAACAATCCGGCAGAATCTTTGAGCTTCAAGCTTTCGTTCTCCAACCTTTGCTCTTCAGCTCCTCTTCTCTGCCCTTTTTCCCTTTTCTCTCACGATGCTTCTCTGTTCTGTTTTCACGTGAAATGCTTTTCCAAATGAGAACTTTTCCTTATTCCAACATATATATACTTTCCAATAATAATAATCCAAAAATAATAATAATAAAATTTCCAATTATTTAATTAAATTATTAACTCAATTCAAATAATTATTTTATTATTATCGGGGTGTTACAACTCTCCCCCACTAAAAGAGTTTTCGTCCTCGAAAACATACCTCAAGCGAACAACTCTGGATAAGACTCCTTCATCTTACTCTCCAGTTCCCAAGTCACGTTGCCACCTGCTGGTCCTCCCCAAGCTACCTTCTTTCTTCTTAACCAACAACACTGGTGCACCCCACGGTGACACACTCGGACGAATAAATTTCTTATCCAACAGATCTTCCAACTGACTCTTCAATTCAGCTAGCTCAACAGCAGACATACGATAAGGAGCCATCGATATCGGTCTAGTACCAGGTACCAAATCAATCGAAAACTCAACTTCACGCTCTGGCGGTAATTCATTCACTTCTTCCGGAAACACATCAGGAAAATCACACACCACCGCTAGATCACCAATCACCAGTTTATCTTTAGCCTCCAAAGTCGCTAACAGCATAAACAACTCTGCCCCATCTGCTACTTCCTCATTCACTTGCCTTGCTGATAGAAACAAACTCTTTCCTTCCTCAACCTCAGGAAATATCACAGTCTTATCAAAACAATTGATAGAAACTCGGTTAAACACCAACCAGTTCATGCCCAGAATAACATCGATCTGCACTAGTGGAAGACACACAAGGTCTATCCCAAAGTCTCTACCAAAAATACTCAAAGGACAACTCAAACAAACCGAAGTAGTAGTCACTGAACCCTTCGCAGGAGTATCAATCACCATACTTCCACGCATCTCAGATATTTTTAACTTGAGTTTCACAGCACAATCCAAAGATATAAAAGAGTGAGTAGCACCGGTGTCAATAATAGCTACAAGAGGAAAGCCATTAATATAACACGTACCTCGAATCAAACGATCATCTGCAGAAGTCTCAGAACCTGATAGAGCAAAAACCTTGCCTCTTGACTGATTCTCCTTCTTCGGCTTAGGACACTGCGGACTGATATGACCCAACTCTCCACAGTTGAAACAAGTTACAGTCTTCAGCCGGCACTCTGCAGCCAAATGACCACCTTTGCCACACTTGAAACACTTCATCTCAGCACTGGTACACTCATGAACGCGATGTCCAGCCCGACCACATCTGTAACACTTAGCAGGAGCACTAGAATCTCCCCCACTAGGCCTCTTCATCCCACTCTGCCTCTGGAAACCTTTGCCAGCTGCATACGGTTTCCCACGATCCATCTGATTCTTACCCTTCCTATCAACCCTCTGCTGATAGCTCTCTGCTCTAGCCTTGGAATCCTGTTCAAAAATCCTGCAACAGTCAACCAAATCAGAAAACACTCTAATCCTCTGATATCCAATCGCCTGCTTGATCTCGGGACGCAACCCGTTCTCAAACTTCACACACTTCGAAAATTCTCCAGCAGCCTCATTATAGGGAGTATAGTACTTTGACAGCTCTGTGAACTTCGCAGCATACTCAGTAACAGTCCTGTTACCCTGTTTCAATTCCAAGAATTCTATTTCTTTCTTCCCTCTGACATCCTCTGGAAAATACTTCCTCAGAAATCTCTCCCTGAACACAGCCCAAGTAATCTCAGCATTCCCAGCAGATTCCAACTCAGTGCGGGTAGCAACCCACCAATCATCAGCTTCTTCTGACAGCATATGTGTACCGAACCTGACCTTCTGGTTATCAGCACACTCAGTTACTCTGAAGATTCTCTCAATCTCCTTCAACCACTTCTGAGCACCATCTGGATCGTATGCTCCTTTGAACATTGGAGGATTGTTCTTCTGGAACTCACTCAGTTGACGAGCAGCTCCCGCTCCCACAACATTCGGATTCCCTCCAAGTACTCCAGCTAGCATACCCAGAGCCTCAGCAATCGCAGCATCATCTCTACCTCTTCCAGCCATCTCTATTCTGAAAACCCAACAAGCCAAATAATAAGTACTGATAGGGTTAAACAACACCTATCCCGTACAGGGGAAACAGAATAATTACGACTCGACACGACCGACTATGCTCTGATACCACTAATGTAACACCCTTCTAAATACCCCAAAATATTTAATTTAAAATAATAACCTATCAATCAGAGTAATTATGCCCCGAAGGGTGTCACACAATCATTTCACAACATTTATCAAAACATCCTGTCATGCTCATTTATTTATCAAATAAAACAGTTGCATAATACGCAGCGGAATAGAATTCAACATCAGCATGAGACATGTAACACCATACATGTAAACTAATTCAACAATTTCCAACAATACAATGAAAAGGTTCCCTCCCGATGTTACATCTACCAGAGCATGACCCATAGGACACTACTATAGACTCCAAGCGTTAGCTTCTATTCAACTCATTTCTCGTTACCTGAAAAATAGGTTGTAAGGGTGAGTTCCTCAATCAATATAATAAGCATTATAGAACAACATGTAATGCTAAGTAAATAACACATCAATTCACCCTAACCAGACTACGCATTCAGCAACGGCAATATCCGTCCAAACATCATATTCAACAATAATATATATCATATGTATAATCCTCAAACCATATTCAACACCAACAACACAACACAACGATTTACTCACTAATTCCTCACAATGGGAATTAGCTACAGCCCCACAGGCTATGCCATGCATTCATTATGCAATGAGACTCCATGAAATGCGGTACCGACTCTTCTCGAACATATAGTTCAAGCTCACCGATCCCTCCAGATACGGCTACTGAGCTCACTAGTCCCACTCATTGAGATCTAATGCCTCACTCACTAATTCCTCACCATGGGAATTAGCTACAGCCCCAAAGGCTAGACTATGCATGCTAATCACCTAGCAATACAACATCAACAACAACTCAAGAACAGACACATGCTCGCACTCTACGCCATCGAATAGTCTATTCACAACTGCATACATTCACAACATCATGCATAATATATACATTCACCGCATCATATACATCATTATACATCAGCAATATTTCATCACATAAGCATGTCAGATTATGCCAAACAACCACTACAATATTAGTACATTCTAATATTACATCTCCTGCTCAAAACAGCGGGAATTAATCCCTATTACACCATAGGCAACATAGGCCAACCCTCACATAGGTACACAACAATTAAAACAACAATTTTTCACTTCTGCAACAGTGTTAACCGTTAACACCCTGGGTTAACCGGTTAACGCAGGACAAAACAGCATTTTCAGGCAAAACGCAACAGCGTTAACCGGTTAACGCCCTGGGTTAACCGGTTAACGCAGGCAAAATAGCAATATTTTCACATTTCAGTACAGTGTTAACCGGTTAACACTCTGGGTTAACCGGTTAACGCAGACCAAACAACAAATCCTGCGCTAACACAAAGCAGAATGCAGAATTCTCCGCATTTTCCGCCGTTGGAGGACTTCCGGACCTCCGAATCCGATTCCGTAAAAACCTATACGATCGGGAAATTACAACAGACTCAATTACCGGTTTAATTTCAACTTTTAGTACAATTCATTCAACACCATTTCAACATTCGTAAATCCCAATTAGGGTCAAATTAACAGCTTATCACTACCCATCACATATTATCCCACAATACCCACTAATCGACGATAAACCCCCCTTACCTTAACAATCCGGCAGAATCTTTGAGCTTCAAGCTTTCGTTCTCCAACCTTTGCTCTTCAGCTCCTCTTCTCTGCCCTTTTTCCCTTTTCTCTCACGATGCTTCTCTGTTCTGTTTTCACGTGAAATGCTTTTCCAAATGAGAACTTTTCCTTATTCCAACATATATATACTTTCCAATAATAATAATCCAAAAATAATAATAATAAAATTTCCAATTATTTAATTAAATTAATAATTAAATTATTAACTCAATTCAAATAATTATTTTATTATTATCGGGGTGTTACATTTAACAACTATTCTGGATCAGCCAAAGGTCCAAAGAAGCTAATGCCAACTTGATTCCAATCCACTCCAAGTGAGCCTAGGTATAAAAGTCACATCACACGAAATGCAAAATACACTTTCTGATCTCCAATTTTTACTATACTCATCTTGAATTTTGAACTGATCTGTGCATTGGAGTGATAACCTTGCAAATCCATCCATGCGCGAGTGTAATGGAGATCAACACCACCGATTCAGGATTTCTCATCACCAACTTCAACTAATTCTTATTCTAGAATAAAACAATCACTTTGTCACGTGTTTAACTCCAAAACCTCACATTTGCGCACGCGAGTCTTTCGTATTTCTAATAATTATTATAACTTCATATACTAATTAAAAAATACAAACAAATATATTTTAATATAGTTAAAATATTAGTTATATATTTTATTAATATAAAATATTTTTTTGCAGTCAATCAATCATACTCTTTTTTTTTAAGTTATTTTAAATTTTTCAGATGTATTAAAATATATAATTTGTATGAAAAGCAGTTATAAAAACATTTTATAAAATAATCTTTTATTAATTATATGAAATTTTTTAAATAATTAAAAAGAACCATAAATATTTAAAGTACAATAAAAGATAAAATTAATAATTTTTCAATATTTGAAAACCCTTAAAACAATTTATAATTTAATATAATTGTTTTCTCTAAAATACTTTATATTTAAAAAATGGAGGAAATAATATGTATGCAATAAAAACATTTGACTCTAATCATAACTATATTAAAAGAAAAATAACAACCAATTTCATTGATTAAATTTCGTCATCAAATAATTCCAATCTCTTTTTAATCAGAGTTGTATAGAATCTAATCGTAGTTCTCTTTATCAAATTCAACAAATTTAACATTATTGAAACTAACTACTTGTATCTCATTTTAAATTATTACAGTTATTACAAAATAATTTTTAACATAATTTTCTAAAAAAAATTACAATAAAACTATAGCTTGCATGGTAATTTTTCTCGAAATAAAAGCTTATCTTAACACGTGTCACATCTTATCCGTAATTTTCGTATTTTCGCAACAGTTGTTCTTCTTAACCATCGCAACCAAAAACCGCAATCCCTCTCCGTTTTGCATGTTCGTTTTCAAACCCGATTTCAATTATGAATTGATGCAATGATTCCAATTCCCAATTCAGGTATTCATTCACACCTTCTCAATTCTCAGATCTATTTTTTTTTTGTTTTTATAATTTCATACAAGTTTTGATTTCATGCTAAATTTTGCAGCAGTTACATGATTTCGTTCTGAAATTTTTGGGAAGTTTCAGCCATGGCTGCAATTGAGGCGTTTTCGAAGAGTTTGATCGAGGAAGTGCATAAATGGGGTTGTTTGAAACAAACTGGTGTGAGTTTGAGGTATATGATGGAGTTTGGTTCAAAACCTACTGATAAGAATTTGCTGATTTCTGCTCAGTTTCTTCAGAAGGAACTTGCTATTAGGATTGCTAGGAGAGCTATTGAACTTGAGAGTCTTCCTTATGGTTTGTCCCAAAGACCTGCTGTCTTGAAGGTACTTTTATTTTTTTTTAATTTTTTAGTGAATAGAAATTTTAGTTCTGGTAGCACCGACACCTCTGAGAAAAGACGTGTCCGAAAGGATTAATTTATTCTTTTTCATATTATTATTTGTGTTGCGTGTCAGTGTTGGTGTCGTGTTCGGGTTTTCGTGTCAGTGATGGTGTCGTGTAGCTCTAAAATTTGTGGAAATGGAAATGTAGTTCATATATCAATATATTTATTTAGTAAACATTCATCAAAATTCAAAACCAGTAACAGACATACATATTTAGTAAATATCTTTTGTTGCATGGAATCCAAAATGGATGCTGGCATTGCACGGATCAAAAACATAGGACACTAAAATGGATATATGTTTGTGTGTATTATGATTATATAGATTTGTTCAGTTCAGAACTAGAAATGATTGGTGAACTGATGAGGTAATACTTTGCTGCGGTGGACTTGTGCTTCTGGTGCGGTGTAGAGGGGGCCGACCTGCAAGTTTAACACTCCAACGACTAAGTCAGGGAGAGAATAAGGAGTAATGTATAGAGTGAGAATGGATTTGAATCATATTTTTTTCATCATGCGGGATCCCTTATCTATTAGAGTTGGTTGAGGTGTTCAAAATCTAGATCAGATGTGGGCTTTTTCTTATAGGGCCTTTTGGCCGCCCCAGAACAAGAATTATATATGAGCATTGTTTATAAAGTATCTAAACTGAGTATCGAAATGGCCAGCAAATGAAGACCGTTCATAAAAGTTTTTCTTTTTAAATGAAATTAGATGTGTCTATCTTACTGTAGGTGTGTCAAAGTAAATGTTTAAGAAGTACCAACGATGTGTTAAAGTGAAGAAAAAAGTTTTTTTTGGATACACTTCTTTGAGGTGTCTGACACATGTTGTATAAGCGTGGGTGCTCGGCACTTATCAAACGTGCTGCCTTAATCTAGAAACGTTCTAAATTCTAGATTTTTTTGTTGTGTTTTCTTTCTGTTCCCGGCTAAGGTGTTCTTGATATTCAATTCCCTTTGCTAATAGTATAATTCTGATTATTTCATCTTATTGGTGTTTTGGGGAAGGGAGTATTGGATGTGTCTTTTAATTATGAAGTTGGCTAACTTTCAAAAGCTAGTATTGTTAATTAAAAAAAATGCAGTTTGTGCCTGGCATTGAGAATTTAATGTAGATTACTCTCCAGTCTTAGGTATCTAAGATGGCAGATTTTGGCAGTCAGCCCTAAAATCTCTGTAGCAACAACGCCTCAAAAAAAAGTGTGTCATTGTCCGAAACCGACACCAACACTTGTGATTACGTTTAATTTATTCATTTTTTTTTCAAATTATTATCTGTGTTGATATCTTAGCGTCGTGTCATGTTCCTGGTGTCCGTGTTTCATAGCCTAAAATGATTGAATAGTAGTTTTATGCTCTTGGGTTGATGTTGATTTTCACGCTTGCTTTATGACAAACATTAGGGAGAACGACTCTTTGTAAAATTAATATTTTGTAATTGTTTATTGAACTTTTATGCTTTTAGGTTAGGGATTGGTATGTGGATTCATTCCGCGACATTAGATCCTGCCCTGAGATCAAGAATATGAAGGATGAAAAAGAGTTCACTGATGTTATTAAGGCCATCAAAGTGAGACACAACAATGTGGTACCTACAATGGCCTTGGGTGTTCAGCAATTGAAAAAAGAGTCAAAGATGGATAGTGAAGATCTGATGGAGATTCATCAGTTCCTTGATCGCTTTTACTTGTCAAGAATTGGAATTCGCATGCTTATAGGTTAGTTGGAAAATATTCTCTCTACCTTCTACAAGACTAAATAGTTTGTTTTTCTGCTATTTCTTCTCTTCAAATTTTTGTGGTGAAGGTATATGTTCTAGTATACCAAAAAATCTCGCATTGTTTGGAAATCGAAACTAGTTGTAGTTTATAAACACACACACTTCTCAACCCACTGAGGCACCTGTTAACTAAGGACAAAACTGCAAGGGTTTACACACTACCCAAAGAGGATAATATCTCATAAAAGCATTGTAAATAGACTTGAGGTCAGAATAATATACAATACACCTTTTCCATATTTTATGTGTTTTTCATTTCTGTTGGATTTAGGGCAGCATGTTGAATTGCACAATCCCAACCCTCCTCCCCATGTCGTTGGTTATATACATACAAGAATGTCTCCTGTGGCGGTGGCGAGGAATGCTAGCGAGGATGCACGCTCTATATGTTTGCGTGAATATGGAAGCGCCCCTGATATCAATATTTATGGCGATCCTGAATTCACTTTTCCGTAAGTTACATACTTCTGAGATCTTATTTCCATGAATTAATTTTCCTTTATTTTGAAGTCATTCATTTCTATATAGCTTCTTACTTTATTCTTTACAAGAGCGTCTAATGGTAACATAAGATATATTCAATTAATGTATGTTTTAACAACAGGTATGTTCCAGCTCACTTGCATCTTATGGTATTTGAGTTGGTTAAGAACTCGCTGCGTGCTGTCCAAGAGCGTTATATGGATTCTGACAAAGTTTCACCTCCCATAAGAATAATAGTTGCTGATGGATTAGAGGATGTTACCATAAAGGTAACTAATTAACTTCCATGACGCCGTAGTTTCTTTTTTTGGACAGAAACCATGATGCAGTAGTTACTATTTTTTTTCTGTGGATTTTTAACGAGTTTAATTTCTATACAATGTCAATGTAAAAAGCTTTACATTATCAGAAAATCAAAACCAATCATATCTATGACTTTAAAAATAGTTACGATTAAAGTCAAAACATTTTTAATAATCTGAATGTTATGATTGATTAAGATTAACATTGGCCATGCATATGAATTAAACTCGTTTTTAAATACTATCATCGAGACACTCTGCTAAAGCATTTGGTCTATATAGTTATCAGACGAGGGAGGTGGAATACCTAGAAGTGGACTGCCCAAAATCTTTACATATCTGTATAGTACTGCCAGAAACCCATTGGACGAGCATGCAGATCTTGGAGTAGCCGATAGTGTGACAACAATGGCTGGTTATGGTTATGGAATACCTATTAGTCGTCTATATGCTCGGTATTTCGGAGGCGATCTTCAAATAATCTCTATGGAAGGATATGGTGAGTCTACTTTTCATTTCACCCTTAGAACTTCTACTTATTACTTTTGCTTGCTTTAATGCTCAACAATCAAGTATTCTGATGGGATCATCTGTTGTTTCTTTCCAGGGACTGATGCATATCTTCATTTGTCGCGATTGGGTGATTCACAAGAACCTTTGCCCTGAAACTATGTTGTTTTGTTTTCATTCACAATCAAGAGTTGTGGAGAATAATTTGAAGTAATGTTTGTTGTATTAGGAAAAACAAGTAAAAAGTGACTGCTGTTAATTTTTTTTTTCTTTCATATTCTATTAACTTGACTGATTTCTTGTAAATATTTCATACCTACATGGCATTGTGTATGATGGTTGATGATGTTCCTTTGTGTTTGCATCATGTTTTGGGAATTTTTTATTTTCATGGTTTGGAATGAATGTGTTCCTTTATCTTTTTAATAATATATGAAACCAGGTTAAAGATGAGAATATTCCATTCCATGAGTTACTAGCTAGGAATATGTTGAGTTAGGTTTTAGATAAATAAATTAGATTTGTTTAGAAGAGAAACAGGCCATAAAGAACTCCAATGAGCACCAAACTAGAGTTGGAATATGAGAATTACCAGCAACAGATCCATGGTTCTTAAGCTAGATAGGGAAAGAACATGAGTAAACCAGTGACTTATCCAAATACCATTTTCAAGTAATGGAGATACTCTTATCTTCCAAATCCTCTCCACTAATTGGAATATTAGAAAAAAAAAGTTCTGAAATTTTCAAATAGTCTCCTAAGGATATGGTGATTTCTGCCACCCATTATGCCTCAAATCCAATTACTACTAATTGGTATACTAGAAAAAGTAAAGTTGTTTTGGAATTTTCAAATAGTTTCTTAATGACAGAAAAAACTCAATAAATGAGGTAATAGAAAACTATTCAAAGATTTTCAAATAGCCTCCTAAAGATATGGTGATTTCTTTCACTCATTACGCCTCAAATCCAACTACCACAATTTCTTTTTTAAAAAATTATAATAAAAAAGTTGTATCGAACAGAATTCAACGGTATAGATTGCAGCTGAACTAATGGCGGCTGAGAAAATGATTCATGGAAGAACACACCCTCCATAATTATTTACAAACTCACGATAGTTTGTTTATTTCCACACTATCAGTGGGTATTACAAAAGTTAACTTTTGGAATTATCAAGCGGAAGCGGAACAATGAATATAACACCACGTTACATGTACTCCTCATTTCATGATCATACCACCATTCTTCTAAAACTTTACAAAAATCTTCTTTCATTTTCAGTCAAGTTTTTGTTAGAATATTTCCAGCTGCAACTTATTATGCATTAGGTTATTAATTAATTAATATAGTCTATTATTTCCCTTTAAATTAGAATTAGTCAAAGTCTCTTAGTTTATGCTTGCAACAAGTTTAGGAGTGGGCTAGTGGTCAGTTAGAATCAGCCTAAAATTGTGGGATGGTTGTTTAGCCTGTGGCTATTTATTCTGTCATTGAAATTCAATAAAAATGGTCAGTTTGTTTCAAGATATTACACATTGTGGTATCAGAGCGAGGAACAAACTGTAACCTAAAAAAAAAGGAGTGATTGAGAGGATTTTCATCATGACTGAGAATGGTCATTTTGCACTTGCACAGGTATGCCTACCTAAGTTAAGTTCGACGGTGATTACGATCACTATAGCTTGTTGATGGAGAACTTGCTCAGATCTAAAGAGTTCTGGGGAGTTGTCACCGATGGTTTCACTGAGCCGACGCAGGGAGATACGCTTACTCCAGCTCAAACAAAGGCGCAGGAGGATATGAGGCTGAAGGACTTCAAAGCAAAGAATTATCTTTATAATTCAATCGACAAGACTATTCTGAAGACGATCACCAAGAAGAGTACTGCCAAAGAATTGTGGGATTCTATGAAGAACAAATATCAAGGCAATGCAAGAGTCAAGAGAGCACAACTGCAGACTCTTAGGAGAGATTCTGAAGTGTTGGAAATGAAAGATGGTGAGTCAGTGAATGACTATTTTGGAAGAGTCATGGTGGTGGCAAATGCTATGAGGAATTGTGGTGAAACAATGGATGATGTGAAGGTGGTTGAGAAGATTCTTCGCACCCTAACAGAGAGATTCAATTATATTGTCTGCTCTATAGAAGAATCAAAAGATATTGACACTCTAACGGTTGATGCACTTCAGAGTTCATTGTTGGTACATGAACAGAAATTCAACAGGAAGAGTGGTGAAGATGATCAGGCCTTAAAAGCTACTCATGACTATGGTGGCAGAGGTGGAAGAGGCAACGGTAGAGGAAATTTTCGGGGCAGAGGAAGAGGTAGAGGAGCAAGGCCCTGGAATCGTGATACAGTGGAGTGTTTCCATTGCCACAAACTCGGACACTTCAAAAATGAATGTGCTGATTGGAATGCTCAAGCAAATTATTCCAATGCAGGATATCATCATGATGATATGACAGAGGAAGTGCTCCTTATGGCGACTATTGAAGAAATGCAAAGCAGGAATGAAGAAGTGAGCTTAATGGTTTATGGAGATCAAAGCTTTGAGAGTCAGCAGAGCTGGTGGTTTCTAGATTCTGGGTGCAACAATCACATGAGTGGAACCAAGGAATGGTTTGTCACTCTTGATGAGAAATTCAGGCGATCTGTCAAGTTGGGAAATGGCGACAAACTTGAAGTTGTAGGCAAAGGCAGTGCAAGGCTGGTAACAGAACAAAAGGTGCTTGTGGTTCAGGATGTTTTCTATGTACCCGGTTTGACAACAAATCTGCTTAGTGTTGGCCAAATGCAGGAGAAAGGACTCACCTTTCTTATCAAGAACAATGTATGCAAAGTCTTTCATGAGGAGAAAGGACTTTTACTGCAAATCAAAATGAAGACAAACAGAATGTTTGTGCTTCACACTATGCCAAAGAAAAGTGAGAAAAGAAGCTTAGATCAATGTTTGCAAATTACAGGTGACAAGGAAGATTTATTGACTCTATGGCATCGTAGATTTGGACACTTAAGCTATCAAAATTTAATGAAGTTAGAGAAGAAGAAGCTGGTTACAGGTCTGCCCAAGCTAACCGGAAATTCTGAAATTTGCTCAACTTGTATGGTAGGGAAGCAACAGAGAAAGGCTTTTCCAAAGCAAAGCAAGTGGAAATCCACCCAGAGGTTGCAGTTGCTTCATGCAAATCTATGTGGCCCTATCACTCCTAAATCAAGCAGCGGGAAGAGGTACATTCTTACAGTGATTGATGATTTTAGTCGAAAGCTATGGGTTTTTTTCTTGAAAGAAAAATCAGAAACATTTGATGTTTTCAAGAAATTCAAGGCTCAAATTGAGAAGGAATCAGGATCTGCCATTACATGTCTTAGAACAGATAGAGGAGGAGAGTTTACTCTTACAGAGTTCCAAGACATGTGTGCTAAAGAAGGAATCATAAGGCAACTCACTACAGCTCTCACTCCATAACATAATGGAGTAGCAGAAAGAAAGAATAGGACCATTATGAATATGGTCAGATGCATGATGAAAGATACCAAGGTACCTACTACTTTCTGGCCTGAAGCAGTTTCCTGGACAGCCTACATTCTCAACAGAAGTCCCACAGTTGCTAACAAGGATAAAACTCCTCAAGAACTTTGGACAGGTAATCCGCCTTCAGTCGAGCATTTTAAAGTCTTTGGATGTGTTGCTTTTGTACATGTTCCAAATCAGCAAAGAAAGAAACTTGATGATAAGAGTTGGAGAGGTTTCTTTCTTGGAATGTCTCAAGAATCAAAGGCATATAGACTATACAATCCCAACACTAAAAAGGTGGTTGTTAGTCGAGATGTTAGTTTTGATGAGCAGAAGGGATGGGATAGTGAGCCTGAAAGTAGTTCTTCATCAACAACACTGATATGGGAAGGATGTATTGATGAAGATTGTGATTCAGATGCAGATGACAGCGAGGAGGAAAGTAATCAGAATCCTACAAATGAAGCGGAGGATCACCTTGTGCAGAATGAGCCAAATGTGACTGCTACAGATTTGGAACCGAGGCAAAGGAGACTTCCTTCGTACTTGGAAGACTATGATCTGAGTTTCAGTCAAACAGATTTATGTGCAATGCTAGCTTCAGCAGAGGATCCTTTAATTTTTGAAGATGCGGTGAAGGAGGAGAAATGGAGAATTGCTATGAAGCAAGAAATTCAAGCAATTGAGAAGAACAATACATGGCGTCTTACTGAGCTACCATCAGGTGTGAAGCAGATTGGGGTGAAGTGGTTGTTTAAAACAAAGTTGAAGGAGAATGGTAGTGTTGATAAATACAAAGCAAGATTGGTTGTGAAAGGGTACGCTCAGAAGGAAGGTATAGACTACACTGAAGTCTTTGTTCCTGTGGCTAGGTGGGACACAATTAGAGTCTTCCTAGCTTTTGCTGCATACCATGGCTATCCTGTTTGTCAGCTAGACGTGAAGAGTGCTTTCTTATACGGTGAGCTTGCCGAGGATGTTTATGTGGAGCAACCACAAGGGTTTGTGGTTGCTGGGGAGGAATCAAAGGTTTATAAGCTTAAGAAAGCACTTTATGGGTTAAAACAAGCTCCAAGAGCTTGGTACAGTAGAATCGAGAAATACTTTCTCAAGGCTGGTTTTGAAAGGTGCACATACGAGCACACACTATTTATCAAAAGGAAGGGAGCTCATGTGTTGTTGGTAAGTGTATATGTGGATGATGTGATGTACACTAGCAATACTACTTCATTATTGGAAGAGTTTAAGTCATCAATGAATGCTGAGTTTGAAATGACAGACTTAGGAAAAATGAGGTATTTTCTGGGTGTGGAGGTATTTCAAAGTAAGGAGGGAATATTTATCAGTCAACAAAAGTATGCAAAGGAGATTCTGGAAAGATTTCAGTTGCTGGACTGCAATTTTGTTCATAATCCGATGGTACCCGGTGTTAAGTTATCTGTAAAAGGTGATGGTATCTCTGTTGATGCAACTCAATACAAGCAGCTCATTGGCTGTCTGTTGTATATCACAGCCACAAGACCTGATATAATGTATACAGTTTGCTTGCTAAGTAGATATATGCAAGCCCCAACAAGACAACACATGTTAGCAGCAAAGAGAGTTCTCAGGTATCTGAAGGGGACACTGTCATACCCCAAAATTTGCCCGTTGATATTACAAAGCATTTTCCAAGACCCTCCGACTTGTTCCACAAGGCACTGACATCCCAAAGGAACGAAGGCCCAGCTCACGAATGGCCCAATCCAGAAAATGGCCCAAAACTGGCCTGTTCGCTACACGCTCGCCTAGCGAACGTTACGTTCGCTACACGCTCGCCTAGCGAACGTTCGCTACACGCTCGCCTAGCGAAGCAAACGTTCGCTACCAGCTCGCCTAGCGAGGCTGACAGACAACAAAAAATTTCGGGCTTCGTTCTGAGCCCATTAGGTCATGAAAAAGGGCATTATAAATACCAGCACTTCAGTAATGAAGAGGGGACGAAAAACCGAGGGAGACAGACGAAAACCCTGGCACAAAAACCCTAGAGGCTACTTTAGAAACCCTGAAGGCCGCTCCTCCGCTCCGAAGCTACCACCGCCCAACTCAATCCGGCTCGCCAATTCAAGGTTGCAATTCGATTGCAAACAGGTTTGCATTACTATTATCGCTTTATTTTCTTAATTTGCATGTGATACCGCTTTATGTTCTTAACTCGCATGTGATATTATAATTGAATTCATAAACATATTTGAGGTTTTGCATGTGAATTTAAGTGTGCCTGAATATTGTGAATGCTGAACCGTATAATTATGTGTTGGATGCCATAAGTCATGCCGCAGGTTGAAGTCATACTGTTCTGAAATTCAAAACCCGCAGCCGCTCGCTAGCACATCGCTAAGCGAGCATGTAGCGAGTATTCGCTAGGCCCTCGCTAGGCGAGGCAGAGGCGAACGGGACAGTCGCTAATATTTTGTTTGTTATGTCCTATGCTTATCTGATCTATTCTATGTTAATTATGCACTGTTTTGCCTGACATTCATGCTGCTGTATTTTCTTTTGCGGTGTAATCTTCGATTACACCCCGATTTGATATTCTAACCCGTTTGCTGAATTTTGCCAAGGTTCACATGTCCCAGGAAAAGATTGCCGTTAGGTCTTCCACTTTATTTGTGGGATACCCTTGTGGAGACTCACCCTAAATTACTTAATCAATTTTAATGTGTTAATTTTAATGTATTAATTTTAATGTATTAATTTTAATGTATTGATTTTAATGTGGAGATTCATCATAATCACCTAATTAACTTTAAAATGTGGCCTTTAAATATATGATCTTGGACCTCTCTTTTGCCTTACGATATTACGGTATTACGGTCATGTCCCGCGAATGTAGGGATACACTTAGCAAAGACCCTTCGATTAAATCATCATAAAATAAATCATGGTCCCTCGGATGTTGCCTTCGAAAATACGATTTTGTCCCTCGATGACCCTTCGGTGTAGCCTACGGTTAAATGATGATCGTCCCTTCGAATGCTAAGGTATCCTTACAAATGTTGCCTTCAATGACCAATCGATGACCCTACGATGACCCTTTAACATCCAAAGGGTAAAATTACTTACTTCTCAATAGTAAGGACAGTTTTACCCTCATAAGGATAGGAAACGTTCATAACGACCTTAGGAAGGTATAACTCTCAATTGCTGGATCATAACCTAAAACATTTTCCACCCCTCACACTTTACACTTTACAAATCCTAGAAAATCACCACTTGGTATACATTCATACTAGAATCATTACCAAGTTACATTTTTCTAAACCGTTTTCAAAATCAAACGAGATAAATACTTTGTATACATTCATACGAGAATCATTACAAAGTTAAACTCTCTTTTCGAAACATTTTTTAAGCAATTCACCGACACTTTTCAGACAAAAATATAAGTGATCCAGCAATTAAGAGCCCATGGATAACCATGGATACAAAGGGTGCTAATACCTTCCCTTTGTATAATGTACCTCCCGAACCCAAAATCTATTGAGGTCTTTCCTGTTCTTTTCCACCTTTCCTTATTGGATAAAAGAAAAGTCGGTGGCGACTCTTGCTATCCGCGACATTGCGATAAAAAGCAAAACACCCCAAGTCAGTTCACCGTATGACAGAACTGGCGACTCTGCTGGGGACACTTAAAAAGAGAGGTTACCTTAAAAAACAAGATCACTTATTTGAATTGTTTGATTTACTTTTAAGGGATTGCTTGGGTATCCTATGCTTGAGTGAAAGATCCTACACCCGGATCTAGTGTACCTTAGGTAAGTAGCAATAGATCATCGCGACTATCCGGCGTATACTGGAATGGTTAAAATGATGGCTACGGTTAATGTGACACTTTGGATGTCCTGATGTTCCTCATGTTCACTTGAGGAAAAATTTGGCTTCCGCGTGGTGTCATTAAAGCATTAACCAGACCTTTAGAACCCTAATTGACTCATCCTGGCCATTAGAAAGTAGTGAGATGACTGGCTTCGGTTCCGACTGAGGTTGGTTGATACTCGATACTACACTCTTTGAGATTGGACTTTAGGGAAGCTTCGGTCAACCACTTGGTGTTGCACTGAAGTGGACTTAAGGAAAGGTCGATGATTTGAGATCCTTCTAGAACCCGTTTACTATTCTAGGACAGGTTGAACCAACCAAACTTCAGTGGGGAGGGTACTTACCTATGGAACTCATGCAAGCCTTAAAACCTAGGAATGATTGTTGTGTGACTCGTTTGTGCTTGTTATTTTACTTAACATCATGACATCATAACATTGTACTAACCATTTCAAGGACTTAGGGATTTAACTTTGCTCTGTTTTGTACAAAAAAAAAAAAACAAAAAAAAAAAAAACAAAAAAAACAAAAAAAAAACAAAAAAAAAAAACAAAAAAAAAGTTTCCTTTTTTGGTAGTCTATACAAAGTTAAATTCCAAAAGGCCTTGAAAACATTTCATACATTGCATAGCATAACATAACATTGCATAACAGGTACTCTAAAGGGATCAGTGTTCTCACGGTTTTCCTCCAAACAGAAAAATGGATCTCGAACAAACTGTCAAAGATCTCCAGACTCAGAATGCTCAATTCAAGGAGATGATGCTAAGCTTATCCAAGGGGCAGGAGGAACTGAAGGCTCTTTTGGTCGAGAAGAAGAAAGACAAGAAAGCTGTGAGTTTCATTAACCCGGGAAGAAGGCGTAAAGGACAGGCTACGGGAATCAAATTTGGAATCCCGAATGGTCCAGAAGAGGGGGCGGAGAATGACTCAGAGGAAGAGAATGCTGATTTCTCCAACCCTGAGGATGACGATGAGGACTATGAAAATGAACAGTACTCTCCAAGAGATGATAAGTACAAATTGCTGGAAGAACGCATGCTAGCCATGGAGGGTCAGAAGGCGCCTGGTCTAGATTTCGAAAGTTTGGGTCTGGTCTCCGATGTGACCATTCCCCGCAAATTCAAAATCCCCACTTTCACTAAGTACGATGGTGCATCCTGTCCTCAGATGCATTTAAGGGCTTATGTGAGAAAGATTCAGCCGCACACCACTGATAAGAAACTGTGGATCCATTTCTTCCAAGAAAGTTTGTCTGGCACTCAGTTGGAATGGTATTATCAGCTCGAGAGCTCTGACATCCGCACCTGGACTGATTTAGCAACAGCTTTCTATAAGCAGTACCAGTACAATTCTGAATTAGCGCCTACTCGGCTATAGTTGCAGAATATGACTATGGGATCTAAAGAAAGCTTCAAAGAGTATGCTCAGAAATGGAGAGATCTGGCCGGCAGGGTCAAACCCCCTATGACTGACCGAGAATTAGTAGACCTGTTCATGGGTACCCTGACTGGCCCATTCTACAGCCACCTACTGGGGAGTTCTTCATCAGGTTTCACTGAACTTATACTGACAGGTGAACGGGTAGAGAGCGGCATTCGAAGTGGAAAGTTACAGGCAACTACTTCTACAAGCAGTAAAAAGTCCTACCATGGGAAGAATGAATCAAATGCTGTGTATGGTCAAAAGAATCATAACAAGAAAAATGGTGACCATGCCGTTGGAGCAGTGACAATCGCCGCCCCTCCAGCTCAAAACCTCCAGCAAAGACCAGACAGACCAAGAAGGCAGTTTACCAAGCTCAATATGACTTTAGCACAAGCACTGCAAAGTATGCTAAAGGTAAACTTAATCACTCTCAGAGGTCCTCCTGCAAATGTCAACACTGCTTCGCCTCGTTATAATCCCAATGCCAGGTGTGCATATCACTCCGATAGCCCCGGGCACGATACAAACGATTGTTGGTTGTTGAAGAACAAAATTCAGGATATGATCGACGCTGGGGAAATTGAGTTCGAGCCTTCGGAGACTCCTAATGTCATCACTGCCCCTCTGCCTAATCATGACAAGACTGTCAATGCTGTGGAGGATACTGATAGCGGTTGCGACCTGGATAGCTGGATTTTCCCAACAATTGGTGACGGACTCAATAATCGGAAGGCTGAAGACATTATCCCGATTTCCTTTAGTCAGGAGTAATTGTTATTGTTATCTTTGTGGTTCAAAGCATTGTGTCTATACCCGGGGCATAATAGCTAATTTTAAGGGTTTGTCATTTTCATAAGCATATTCATATTCAATAAATCAATGGACTTTTTGCAGTCAAATATTGCGCTCTTTATCTTTCCTGTCATTTTTTCAAACAAGCTATGTTTTCTTGCACACACTCACGTAACAAATCGCGTATCCATATTCACTCTGGATCCTGTTGATAATAGCTCTGCTACTGTTCATTATGACTTTGAAAATCCGATCTACCAAGCTGAGGATGGAAGTGAGGAAGGTTGTAAAGTCCCTGGAGAACTTGCCAGACTGGTACTACAAGAAGAAAAGACCATACAGCCGCAGGAGGAATCAATTGAAATTGCAAATCTGGGTACTGAAATAGACAAGAAAGAAGTCAGAGGTTTCTTGGGGGCACTCGAATTACATTGCCCGATTCATCCCGCACTTGACTGCTACTTGCAAACCCCTCTTCAAATTACTAAGAAAAAATCAAGAGATGGTATGGAGTGATGAATGGCAAAATCAAGAAATATCTCCAAGAACCTCCAATTCTAATGCTACCAGTTGAAGGAAGACCTCTAATCATGTATTTGGCCGTGTTAGAAAATTCAATAAGGTGGGCTGGGGCAACATGACGAGTCTGGTCGAAAAGAGCATGTCATACACTGCCTTAGCAAAAGGTACCGACTGTGAAACAAGATACTCACGGCTCGAGAAAGCTTGCTACGCTTTGGCCTAGGCTGCTCGCCGACTAAGACAGTCTATGTTGAATCATACCACTTTATTGATTTCTAAGATGGATTCTATCAAATATCTACTTGAGAAACCTGCTGTCTCCTGAGAGAGTTATCACTGATAATGGTACTAAACTGAACTCTACACGCAGTTCAAAATAAAGCACCATGACTCTTCTCCGTACCGGCCAAAGACGAACGGCGCCGTGGAGACTGCTAATAAGAATATCAAGAAGATCATACAAAAAATGACATAACGTACAAAGACTGGCATGAGATGTTACCTCTTGCTCTTCATGGTTGCGTACTTCGACAGGGGGCAACTCCGTTCTCTTTAGTCTATGGAATGGAAGCCGTTTTACCAGTGGAAGTTCAGATTCCCTCTCTAAGAATTACGAAAGATGCAGGCTTAGATGAGGATGAATGGATTCAGACTCGACTCGACCAGATAAACTTGATCGATGAGAAGAGACTTGCGGCTGTTTGTCATGGACAGATATATCAGAAGCGCATGACCCAGGCATTTAACAAAAGAGTTAAGAGACAGGGGTACCAACTCGGCGACTTGGTGATCAAGCGTATCATTCTACCACAAGGTGATCCCAGAGGCAAATGGACTCCCACATACGAAGGGCCATTTGTGGTTAAGAAGGTATTCTCCGGTGGAGCCATGGTACTTGCTACAATGGATGGCGAAGACTTCCCGCATCCTGTGAACGCGGACATAGTTAAAAAATACTACGCCTAACAGAGACCCGCTAGGTCGACGTACCTAGGCAAAAGTAAGGGCATCCCGGCGAACCAAAAAGGTTCGGGCAAAAATTAGGGATAAACATATAAAAATGTGCACCCGGCAAGTCGAAAACCTGAAAAGGCGGCTTGGGCAAAAAAGGGTATCCCGGTGGACTGAAAACCTGAAAAGGCGGTCCAGGCAAAAATTGGGGATTAAAAGCGTATGACTATGTCCCGTTCTCAGACGGCTTCATCCAAGTCAAAGGGACTGAACAAGCCAATCACTTTTATCCGACAGCAGGAGATGAGAGGCTTGAAGACATAATGACAGTAGTGGGATTAAAATCAATAGGACTTTTCCGCATAGCTTTCTCTTCGTTTTCTTGACGATTTCCTCTTACTAGGATTTCTGTCTCCTTGTACACAAATTGCCTGTTTACAGGCCCTCTTTCAAAATCAATACAATGTCATTTCCAAAAAGATGCTTTTGTTTTACCTTTTCTGTTTTGTTTGCGTAAATGTCCATTGATTTACTTTGAATTGATTTATGCATTTGAATATGATCAATGTTTACCAAAAATGCATGCCTAGAATAGTAATAGCAATTACTACACGACTTCGGGATCGAGGAGAAGGTCTAACCATGCTTCCCAATGAATCCGTTGCCAATTCGATTCCCCGGCTAAGCCAGTTATTCCCCAGAAGAACTTGGCATCACTAGACTGGTCATCTCTTCTACCCCCAGCCAGGCTCTTTTGAATATCTCTGCCATCAGATAAAAATCAAGTATCCCCTAGCTAAGGAAGGATCATCAATACAAATATCTCCGACCAGAAGACTGAGATTTATTCCCCAGTAGAGTCCCCTGGAAGAACGTTTCAGACACATAGGGCATTCATTACATCATTTCACATCACATACCTACATACAATTTTCATTCCGCATCATATGCATTACATCATACAATGCTCTCATTCATTCCAGACGCATAATTCACTCATTACATCATTTCACAGCACACGCATGCATACAACATTTGCATCTCATGCATCATGACATGGCATGAAGCTAACTTTACTTTTCAGGTTAATCATCCTCCTGACACAGTCAAAACAAAGGTCCATTCAGACGGACATCTTTATCAATTACACTCAAGATGTAACTATATCCCTCAGATACTGCCTAGCGTACGGTACATTCCGAGGTGTAGTCCAGCGTACGACTACTTTCTTCTTCAGATACATCTTTCAGATATACTCCAGGTCAACATTCATTCTGACATCCTCCCAACGATGGCATCTATAAGCCCATCCCAGATATTCATTGCAAATACAGCATACACAAATACTATCAGATATAGCCTAGCGTACGGTTCTTTCTGATTCAGCCCAACATATGACTCCTTCCACTCAGATACGATCTAACGAACGATCCATTCTGATCTTCAACTACTCCCAACACGGTCTAATGTACGACCCAGTTGGACCTTCACTTCTCAGGTACTGCCTAGCATACGGTCCACCCTGATTCATCTCAACACATGACTCCTTCAACTCAGATACGATCTAGCGTACGATCCATTCTGACCTTCAATAACTCAGATACAGTCTAATGTACGACCAAGTTAGACCTTCAAATCTTCAAATACCACTCAAATACAGTCTAATGTACGACCAAGTTAGACCTTCAAGTCAGATTCTGCAAATACAGTCTAATGTACGACCAAGTTAGACCTTCAAGTCAGATTCTGCAAATACAGTCTAATGTACGACCAAGTTAGACCGTCAAGTCCTCGAATTCTGCCCAGATACAGTCTAATGTACGACCAAGTTAGACCAGATTCTGCTCAGTGACAGTCTAGTGTACGACCAAGTTAGACCGTCAAGTCCTCGGACAACTCAGATAAGGTTTAATGTACGACCAAGTTAGACCTTTATCTCCTCAGATGCTACCTTCGGACAGGTACATTTCTGAATGGTAGTCTAGTATACGGCTACTCCCTTACTCAGATGCTACCTTCGGACAGGTACATTTCTGAATGGTAGTCTAGTATACGGCTACTCCCTTACTCAGATGCTACCTTCAGACAGGTACATTTCTGAATGGTAGTCTAGTATACGGCTACTCCCTTACTCAGATGCTACCTTCGGACAGGTACATTTCTGAATGGTAGTCTAGTATACGACTACTCCCTTACTCAGATGCTACCTTCGGACAGGTACATTTCTGAATGGTAGTCTAGTATACGACTACTCCCTTACTCAGATGCTACCTTCGGACAGGTACATTTCTGAATGGTAGTCTAGTATACGACTACTCCCTTACTCAGATGCTACCTTCGGACAGGTACATTTCTGAATGGTAGTCTAGTATACGACTACTCCCTTACTCAGATGCTACCTTCGGACAGGTACATTTCTGAATGGTAGTCTAGTATACGACTACTCCCTTACTCAGATGCTACCTTCGGACAGGTACATTTCTGAATGGTAGTCTAGTATACGACTACTCCCTTACTCAGATGCTACCTTCGGACAGGTACATTTCTGAATGGTAGTCTAGTATACGACTACTCCCTTACTCAGATGCTACCTTCGGACAGGTACATTTCTGAATGGTAGTCTAGTATACGGCTACTCCCTTACTCAGATGCTACCTTCGGACAGGTACATTTCTGAATGGTAGTCTAGTATACGACTACTCCCTTACTCAGATGCTACCTTCGGACAGGTACATTTCTGAATGGTAGTCTAGTATACGACTACTCCCTTACTCAGATGCTACCTTCGGACAGGTACATTTCTGAATGGTAGTCTAGTATACGACTACTCCCTTACTCAGATGCTACCTTCGGACAGGTACATTTCTGAATGGTAGTCTAGTATACGGCTACTCCTTTACTCAGATGCTACCTTCGGACAGGTACATTTCTGAATGGTAGTCTAGTACACGACTACTCCCTTTTCAGCAGATTCAGCCTAACGGACGGCTCCTTCTGCAGCTCAGATGCGATCTAGCGTACGATCCATTCTGATCTTTCATCCCCGGCAAAGTCATCCGCCTAATGAACAACTCACTCTGGTATTCAGACACGGTCTAACGTACGATCCATTCTGATCCCTTATCCCCAGCAGTATATAGCATACTCTGACTCCCCAGCGAAGTCGACAGCATAATGGATGACTCACTATACGGCCTAGCGTATGACCCGGTGTGACACCCGTGTCTCCAGATATCGTCTAACGTACGACACAATCTGGAAATCTCGTCATCGAACCTTCTGGATGGCATCTTTAAGCCCATCTCCATCAAGACTAATGGACAAGCGCAAATTTTTGGGGCATTCTAGTGTTCAATAATCTTTCACCTCCAGACCACGAACGGCATACTCGCCATTCTAACTCTCTCGGTTCAAGAATATTGAACAGGGGCAGCTGTCATACCCCAAAATTTGCCCGTTGATATTACAAAGCATTTTCCAAGACCCTCCGACTTGTTCCACAAGGCACTGACATCCCAAAGGAACGAAGGCCCAGCTCACGAATGGCCCAATCCAGAAAATGGCCCAAAACTGGCCTGTTCGCTACACGCTCGCCTAGCGAACGTTACGTTCGCTACACGCTCGCCTAGCGAACGTTCGCTACACGCTCGCCTAGCGAAGCAAACGTTCGCTACCAGCTCGCCTAGCGAGGCTGACAGACAACAAAAAATTTCGGGCTTCGTTCTGAGCCCATTAGGTCATGAAAAAGGGCATTATAAATACCAGCACTTCAGTAATGAAGAGGGGACGAAAAACCGAGGGAGACAGACGAAAACCCTGGCACAAAAACCCTAGAGGCTACTTTAGAAACCCTGAAGGCCGCTCCTCCGCTCCGAAGCTACCACCGCCCAACTCAATCCGGCTCGCCAATTCAAGGTTGCAATTCGATTGCAAACAGGTTTGCATTACTATTATCGCTTTATTTTCTTAATTTGCATGTGATACCGCTTTATGTTCTTAACTCGCATGTGATATTATAATTGAATTCATAAACATATTTGAGGTTTTGCATGTGAATTTAAGTGTGCCTGAATATTGTGAATGCTGAACCGTATAATTATGTGTTGGATGCCATAAGTCATGCCGCAGGTTGAAGTCATACTGTTCTGAAATTCAAAACCCGCAGCCGCTCGCTAGCACATCGCTAAGCGAGCATGTAGCGAGTATTCGCTAGGCCCTCGCTAGGCGAGGCAGAGGCGAACGGGACAGTCGCTAATATTTTGTTTGTTATGTCCTATGCGTATCTGATCTATTCTATGTTAATTATGCACTGTTTTGCCTGACATTCATGCTGCTGTATTTTCTTTTGCGGTGTAATCTTCGATTACACCCCGATTTGATATTCTAACCCGTTTGCTGAATTTTGCCAAGGTTCACATGTCCCAGGAAAAGATTGCCGTTAGGTCTTCCACTTTATTTGTGGGATACCCTTGTGGAGACTCACCCTAAATTACTTAATCAATTTTAATGTGTTAATTTTAATGTATTAATTTAATGTATTAATTTTAATGTATTGATTTTAATGTGGAGATTCATCATAATCACCTAATTAACTTTAAAATGTGGCCTTTAAATATATGATCTTGGACCTCTCTTTTGCCTTACGATATTACGGTATTACGGTCATGTCCCGCGAATGTAGGGATACACTTAGCAAAGACCCTTCGATTAAATCATCATAAAATAAATCATGGTCCCTCGGATGTTGCCTTCGAAAATACGATTTTGTCCCTCGATGACCCTTCGGTGTAGCCTACGGTTAAATGATGATCGTCCCTTCGAATGCTAAGGTATCCTTACAAATGTTGCCTTCAATGACCAATCGATGACCCTACGATGACCCTTTAACATCCAAAGGGTAAAATTACTTACTTCTCAATAGTAAGGACAGTTTTACCCTCATAAGGATAGGAAACGTTCATAACGACCTTAGGAAGGTATAACTCTCAATTGCTGGATCATAACCTAAAACATTTTCCACCCCTCACACTTTACACTTTACAAATCCTAGAAAATCACCACTTGGTATACATTCATACTAGAATCATTACCAAGTTACATTTTTCTAAACCGTTTTCAAAATCAAACGAGATAAATACTTTGTATACATTCATACGAGAATCATTACAAAGTTAAACTCTCTTTTCGAAACATTTTTTAAGCAATTCACCGACACTTTTCAGACAAAAATATAAGTGATCCAGCAATTAAGAGCCCATGGATAACCATGGATACAAAGGGTGCTAATACCTTCCCTTTGTATAATGTACCTCCCGAACCCAAAATCTATTGAGGTCTTTCCTGTTCTTTTCCACCTTTCCTTATTGGATAAAAGAAAAGTCGGTGGCGACTCTTGCTATCCGCGACATTGCGATAAAAAGCAAAACACCCCAAGTCAGTTCACCGTATGACAGACACTCACTTATGGTATATGGTACAAGAAAAATGCTGGGAATGAATGTCTATTGGGTTACACAGGCAGTGACTATGCAGGTGATGGGGATGATAGGAAAAGTACAAGTGGGTATGTGTTCTTTCTAGCAGGAGGAGCTATTTCATGGGCTTCTAAGAAGCAGCCTGTCGTTACTCTCTCCACAACAGAGGCAGAATTTGTTGCAGCATCTCAATGTGCTACTCAGTTTGTGTGGTTGAAGAGAATTCTGGAGGTGATGGGATGGACATCAAGTGTGAAGGAAGGTACAAAGATCTGGTGTGACAATAGTTCCACAATTAAGCTTTCTAAGAATCCTGTTCTCCATGGAAGGAGTAAACATATTGATGTAAGGTTTCACTTTCTAAGAGACTTAGTTAGAGATGGCATAATAGAATTGGAGCACTGTGGAACACATGAACAAGTTGCTGATGTAATGACTAAGGCAGTCAAGTTGGATATTTTTCAGAGACTCAGAGGAAAGCTCGGCATGCGTGACTTAACAGAGTTCAATCATGAGGAAGTGAACTGAAGATCTTGGATGAAGAGGCTTCAGTTCAGGGGAGGATGTTAGAATATTTCCAGCTGCAACTTATTATGCATTAGGTTATTAATTAATTAATATAGTCTATTATTTCCCTTTAAATTAGAATTAGTCAAAGTCTGTTAGTTTATGCTTGCAGCAAGTTTAGGAGTGGGCTAGTGGTCAGTTAGAATCAGCCTAAAATTGTGGGATGGTTGTTTAGCCTGTGGCTATTTATTCTGTCATTGAAATTCAATAAAAATGGTCAGTTTGTTTCAAGATATTACACAGTTTTGTACTTCAAAATCACACTCTTCTATTTTTTTCACATTAAAACGAGAAAAAGAAGCTGAAATTTAAGGTATTGTACTTGTATTTTATTCCTTATTACTTCTAAGAATCTGGTTGAGCTGTTTAAAAATGATTGTTGTGCTTGGAAGTAAACTTATGTATTATGTTACATGTTGTTCTGGAAGTTTCATTTCAGATTGTTTTCATGTTGAATTTAAATTTGATTATGTTATTACTAGTTAGAGTAGTGGTGCACCCTGACGTTGTACTCAAAACTATTATGTATGGATGTTAAATCGGTTGATGTCGAGGTTGATGTTGGTAAAAAATTTATAAATAAACAGGAGTTTGTTGTTCGTGAACATATACTTCAATAGATCCACACCGAGGCTGTAAAATTTGGGTTCGACATTATAATCGGGATGGCACTTGTTTGAGAAAATGTGAGTGTCCTTTTAAGTTGCGCGGGTACCTTAAGGCGAATAATACATGGACATTAAATGTGGTTTGTGGTATACATAATCATGATTTGTTTTACATGTTAGTCCATCATCCCATTTTATGTCGCTTTAATTCTGAAGAGATAAATCTTTTTTCTGACATGCCATTAAACATGATGCATCCCAAAAACATACCTGCAACTTTGAAATGGAAGAGACCTCATAATGTCTCAAATATTAAGCAAGTATAAAATGTTCGTGCCCGAAACAACAAGGCGATAAGAGGTCTAAGAACTAAAATAAATAATTGTTGAAACTTTTGGATGGTGTTCATTATATATCTAGGTACGGAATGTACGAGGATGGAGAAATTTTTCGAGATATATTTTGGACTCATCCCGATTCCATCAAGTTGTTCAACATATTTCTCTCTGTGCTAATAATTGATTCAACATATAAGACCAACAAGTACAGACTTCCACTTTTGGAAATTGTTAGCGTTACTTCAACGAAGATGCCTTTTTCAGTTGGGTTTTCATTTTAGGAAAGTGAAAAAGAGGACAATGTTATTTGGGCTTTAGAAATATCTCGGACTACGTCGAATGACTAATTATCACTGATCGCGATACCGTACTGATGAATTCGATTGTAAAGGTGTTTCCTACATCATATGCATTACCTTTTAGGTATCACAATGTGAGAAGTAGGCTTAAGCCTATAGTAGGGACCAAAGAAACCAAAGATGAAGATCGAAAAATGTTAAAGATGGTGTGGTGTTGGAAAGCATAGTGGAAGTCTGGAATGCTATAATAAAATCTTCCTATGAAGAGTTATATGTCGAATCTGTAATACATTTCAGGAAGATGTGTGAGAAATATTTTCAGATTTATTGAAATATGTTGAAAGTACAATTCTAGACCAAGTGAAAGAAAATATTGTTTGTGCTTGGACCGATCATGTTAGACACTTTGAAAATACAACAACTAAAATAGTTGAATCTGCTCATGATACATTGAAGAATTGGTTGAGAAATAGTAAAGATGATTTATGTAGAGGTTGGGACTCCGTGAACCAAATGATCCAAAATAAGCATAATAAGATTCAAACACCATTTGGTCGCAACATAGCAATATTAGAACATAGGTTCAGAGACAATAATATTTATTCATAGTTGGCGGGTAATATATCTCGAGCGAGCAGAGAAAAAAGTCCAAATAGCTCAAAGTGTGGTTGTAAACTTAGGAATACATACGATCTTCTGTGTGCTTGTTTAATTTTAAAGAAGATGAAACTTGATAGACCCATACAAATGGACGAAGTTTACATGCATTGAAAAAAGCTCTAGTTTGATGATGATGGTGTGATGAAGGATGGTATATATATATATATATATATATATATATATATATATATATATATATATATATATATATATATATATATATATATATATATATATATATATATATATATATATATATATATATATATATATATATATATATATATATATATATATATATATATATATATATATATATATATATATATATATATCATGACCGAATGGGAAGTGATTCAAGGGAGATTTTTAAAAGTTGATTACAACATGAAGCTACACATCAAAGAGCAGATGAGAAAGATTTCTTATCCAAAAATGATAGATTTGAAACCACCCTCATAAGAGTTAAAAACAAAGGTTGTTCATAATAAGGTCAAACCAACACAGAGTGATAATTTAACAAAACAATCTCTTTCATATTTTGAACACGTTGACACATATTTCTCAGTTCTCCAACTTCAAAATCTCAAAAAAGTGTTTTCAAAGGTGCTCACATTAGTAAACCATCACCTTCACCACATTTACCAAAAATGAAACACAATAAAGAGATGATTGTTTTTATGCACAAATACATTGAACGAATTGTAGATGTTACGTGTGACGGTAACCCCAATTATCATGTTGTTTCAACTTTGCTCGGTAAAAGAGAGAAAAACATACACTTGTCCGCAACACAACTTCTCAAAGAGTTAAAGGCATATTTCGATGCAATTCATGTATCTCTTATTCTTTGTGTTAGTGGTCCATCACCAGAGGAATAATGGTTGCGCTTACTTGAAATCAATCATCTTATAGCAAATGCATATAATAAGGTGTTTATTGATTTGACATGATATGGATTCTTAGAAACATTTTTTCTACTTCGGAGTAGCCCACATCAAAATCCAACTGAATGCCTGTAGCGGGGTATTCGTTACCATTAGAGATATTGACTAAATCCAAGGTAAATCATACAAGTCGAGTCGCCACCGCACTTCTATTTATCCAAAGGAATGGTTAGAAAGCGAACAAAAACCTAAAAGTTTTAACAAAAACTAGTAAAAGAGAACAAAGATCTGGGTAAGGGGGTTGGTTATGTAATGGGAATGTGTTAGGCACCCAAAACATCCTAGGTACTCCTAGGAAGCCCTCTTCATACTTGTTGCAAGGTTGTTGTTTTGTGAAAATTTTGTTTGTGCAAACATGATTGAAGAGATGAGAAGAGAATATACAAGTTATTTACATTTTGTGTTTGGATGGATAAAACCATTGCCTACGTACCATCTTATAAAAAGATTAGGATCAAAACCTCGTAGTTCGGGGTAAAAAACTCAAAACAAGTGGGTGAATTGATTGGTCTAAAAGCCTTAAGGTCTTTTGTTATCAAAGGGAGAAAACTCAACCAAACCACAAATCCACCATGTGAGGATAGCTTCAACATGCTAGTGAGGGGTTAACCCTATAATAAGCATGGAATTGATTGGTCTAAAAGCCTTAAGGTCTTTTGTTATCAAAGGGAGAAAACTCAACCAAACCACAAATCCACCATGTGAGGATAGCTTCAACATGCTAGTGAGGGGTTAACCCTATAATAAGCATGGAAGACTCATTGTCCATCACTAAGGATATAGGTGAGTATTACATCTACCACAAGGATAACTCAAACCTAATAGCTAAAGGTTATGAAATATTTTTTTATTAAGAAAAGTGGTCATTGGAACCACAAAAGGCATTTGAATGGGTTATATTTACCAATTAAAAGTATATACAAAAATGGTCAAAGTTGACTTAAAGATTCAATTCAAAATAAATGTTATGAAAAGAAAGTTTGAAAATCAAAAGCATAAGGCTTAGGTTTCTAATGTTTAAAAACAATGGTTAAATGTTTGCACAAAAAGTTTTGGCTTGGGTTAGAGTGGAGAGAAAAAGAAGAATGACTAAGGTCCTAAGTAAAGCAAAAAGATGAGGGGTGAAGAATCAAAACCACAATGGAGTCCCTCTCTTGAGATCATATTTGTGATCCAAGTAGCTCCCATCCTTTGGAATAAGCAACCATAAAGCATAAGCAATCAAACAAGTCTCATAAGAGATCCTCAATGTATCTTGTATCTTTCCCCTAGATGAACATGGCAATGGTCCTCCAATTAAGCTCAAATGGAAACTCCTAGCACAAAAGCACGCACATCAAAAGTTCCATGAAGTAAAACAAGAATGGACAAGAGTGAGTTTAGAGATTTGGTCCTTCTAATCCATCTTCATCATTAAGATCCTTTTACTCCAATTTTGCATAAGGAAGGTCCTAGAATCTAAGTCCAATTCTCCATTTCTTTGCATAGAGAAAGTCCTAGAAACTAAGTCCATTTCTTTGCATTTGGTCCACATCAATCAAAACAAAACACAAGCACAAAAATATATACACAATTATGTGCTCAAGTGAGCAAAAGGCAAATGGCATTAACATAAACATGTGCTCAAGTGAGCAAAGAGAAAAGCAAATGGATAATATGTGCAAGAATAGTAAATTGCATAAAAGTAAAGTGCATAAAGTAAATGTTAATTGTCAATAGTTAGTGTTAGTAGTTAGTGTGTCATAAGGCAAATTTAGCGTTATGTTAAGCAATCGTAATTGGACTTATGTAGAAGTCACAACTATCTGAGGCCGGTCAATAATAATGTAGGCAACAAACACAAGTTAGGAGTCTTGATTAGTGAACCAAGTCCCAACAACTTGCCATGCCAAAAAGAAGAAGAGAATTGATCTTGTGTTGGTTTAAGCCTTTTGCATGATTTAGAAGACAACCTATCCTTAATGCAAAGCCATTCACTTGATCAATTGATCAAGATGAATTAGATTTGAATCAAGGAAGATTAAATCTCCCTAACCAATGCTAACTTATCAACCTTCAACTCATTGATCAAAAAGAAAATAAGAAGGAGAAGAAGAAGGAGATAAGAGAAACGGAAATGGCAAAATTAAAGTGCATTAAATGAAATACAATGTACCAATCCTCATATGTTGACCAATAACATTGAAAGTCAAGGTCAAACAATCAAAAATAGAAGTGAGATGAAGATTGGAAGTCAAGAAATGAATAAACTATTTTTGGCATTTTTTAGTATTTAAAATTAAACTTGAATTAAAAATAAAGGAAAGTTCCAACTTCAAAATCACTTTAAATCAACCTTGAAAGGTCTAAGTAATTTATCCTAAGTTCAACAAGGTCAAACAAAGTTTGACAAAAAATTTCAGCATTTTTAAAAGTCAGAAACTATTTTTAATCAATTAAAAATGAATAAAAATAACCTAATTGAACTAAAATCTCAAATAAATCTCAAATCAATTTAAAAATTGATGAGAATATTTTTCATAGATCTATCATCATTCAAAGAGGTTGAGAAAATATTTTTGTATTTTTTGAATATCAAAAACTATTTAAAATGAATTAAAAATAACCAGAAAGGAGAAAATTCATAAAAAATATCAAATGATGAAATAAAAAATATTAAAAATCAGAAATAGAAACTAGAAATTATTTGGGAAATAATGCAATTGGTCCCATAATTTTTGGATTAAAAATGAGAGAGATATGATTTTTTGAAATAAAATGGAATTAAGAAAACAAAATTGATTAAATAAGAAAATAGAAAAAAGCACACGCGTTGGATTCATTTCATTAAATGACTTGCAAATCCAAGGGCTCTCAGCGCGCGTGCATTGTAGTCCACAGTCAATGCAATCACATGGAAAACAAAAGAAAGTCATAACAATGAAGGATCCAGATTAGATCTGGAAAATAGATCAAACGGCCAGGAATGGATCTGGCAATGATGAAGCCACCGAAGCCACCGTCTTCTCCGGTGAGCTTAGACTTTCCGGCCAAAATTGCAGAGTCCCAAACCTTAATGAAAATGCACGGTCTATACATTTTTAGAAAGCTGGGATGATGTACATCATCCCTGTACCATCCATTTTCACTCTAGATCTCCATGGTGTGAGAAATCAGAGATTGAAAAATCTGGTGTTCATCATGAACTTAATGGATTTCAAAAATTGAATGCATAAACATGATGCCTCTATTGAGAGGACTCCAGCCAACACAAGATCCAAGCAAATAGGTCAATGGATGATGAGATTCGAAGAAAATACCAGTTGAAGTGTAAGCTTGAATTCTGGTAACTTGAGCTCGATTCCTTGCTTGCTTTGCCAAAACAGAAGATCAATGAACCAAATGAAGAAGGTTTAGAGGCTTTGGATCCAAAGATTCAACCAGATGTAGTTGAATTTTGGATCTGAAAAATTTGAGAAAAATGAAATTGCTTCTTTGGTGAGAGGTTGGGTTTTGATTTCTGCAGCACTTCAGGTTGAATCAGCTCTCCCAAATGAATGGAATGAGGTCTCTATTTATAGAGGAAGTGGCAAGGAGAATGTGATCAATCCGTGTGCATGGCATGTGGAGCTTCATTGCATGGGCTTGCATGATCATGCACAAGGCCCAAAAACAATGCAAAATGAATTCTGAGCATCAGCCAAATGAAATTGGACGTGTGACTTGCAAGGCAATTGCTTATGTACCAAGATTTCAAGTGAATTCCTCATTTGTACCTAAACATTCATCTCTTCGAAAGTCCCAATGAAAAAATCCAAACATGATCATGTGAGTAATGGTTGGAAAGGTCTTGATGTAAGGAACAATTGCTATGTTGGGCAAAAATCCATTTGAAGTGTGGAAATTTATGAAATTTGAGTTTAAAGTGCAAGGTGCATAACATGTCAAGGCAAGGTTTCTAAAATTGGCCAATTTTCAAGCCCCTCTGTTTTAATGATGCAAGCCTTAAATGGAAAAATCTCCAACATCAAAGTTGTAGATCTTTTCAATACAATCTAAATGAACTTAAATTTTGCATCATTTGGATTTTTGATGAAAGAGGTATGGGCACTTAAAGTTGGACTTTTTTGACTTTCAATGCATTTGGTCAAAAAGGACCTATAATGTCTTGCATTATCACATGTATTTCATTTGAGATTTTGAAATTGTGTTCAACATAACATTTGAAGTATACATCTTAGGCTTTCCAATGCATTTGATCCCACCTCAAAATAATAGAAAATGAATGAGTTGTGTCCTTGGGAAGTTGACCCAAAATTAGGGTTTCAATCAAAATGACCTATAATGTTTTGGAATGGATGATGACCTTCCAAGCTTCAAATCAAATTTTGATGAACATGAAAGTTGTTCATATTGTCCTTAAGAACACGTTTTATTTTGGAATCATCTCCATTTGACCAACACATCAAAGGTTAGGTCTCAGTGCATTTCAAAATAGTCAGATGAATTGACTGATCAACTTCTCAAGTTCGCAACCCACATCTTGATGGATTGATGATTGAGGACACTCAAATAAGTTCAAATATGCATGAAATAATTAGTTAAAGAACTTCCCTTGATTATATTTGATCATGGACTGAGGTTGCTTCATGAGCAAGGCATTGTGATGCACAGATGAATTAAGGTTTCTCTGAAGAACAAACCTCAAACCCTTTATCTTGATTTGATCAAAATGATGGATTGAGATGCTAGGGAGGCATATTTGATGGATGAGAGCTTTGGGAACCATTACCATGTTTGTTTTCATCTCCTCTTGACCATGTCTTTGTACCAATGATCTCCTAGAAGCTTTGGACCTTGTGATTGCTCAAGCTACAGACAAAAGATGTTAGTGACATATTTTTGTGCTTTTTGGTTAGTAAATAAAATGAGAAAAGCAAAAATATACAATTCAAGCATGCTTGGTGATCTCAAACCACTCACAAGGAGTCTCACCCAAAGGTAAGGAGCCAAGATGCTAATGATCCTTGAGGCAATGCAAGTGCAATGTTATGATGCCATGAGGGATCTTAGGGACAAAATTGGGGTCTTACAGATGCCCCTATTTAAGGTCATTCTAACCGGAGAAGTGAAGGTTAAAATCTTCGTCTCGACGGGGTAGAATGGGCTTAAATAATAACAAAGAGACGAATTTTGGTCCCTAAGAGACCTCATGATGCAGATGTATGCATGCAATTAGTACAAACTCTGTGGGGATATGTGTCCATAAAAGAAGGAGCGAAATCCGGAGAAATCGATAATCCATAGGAGTAATACACTCACTAGGGAGATACAGACTCTAGGGGAGTTAAAGGGTGAAAATGTGTGAGCAGGTCACGACTCAAAGCTTGGGGGAACAAAATTCCGAAGGGAATAAATCCAATGGAAAAACTCGAGCTGACTCGAAGACGCATGTATTGGGGAATATGCCAACACAACAACATTATCCACAATGGATACTTCGGATAAAAATCCGGACTCAGGTGAGGATAATCCACTAAGGGACCTCACTGGGGATATCCAAAAAGGACTCTCCTGGGGAAACAATGGGATGAGGTATTACCGGTTACTGGGTAATAAGCTCAAAGAGACGTGTGATCTGAACACCGATATAAGGGTGAGAGAACAACATGCTCGGGAAGAATGAATATCTAAGACCGGTATAAGGGTGAGAGATATCAATCAACCAAATCATCTGAGGAAGACCTAAAAGGTATATTTCAACTCAGGAAAATCTGACTCCACAGGGGACAAAAGTCATAATAGGGAGCAGAAGGAAGGAACACCAGGGATGCCGGTTACTGGGCATATAATGGTGACCAACCAAAGCGTGAATTAGGGAATATTCCCAAAACACTCATCATCCAAAAGAGGGCAAAAAGCAAACTCGATTAAGGGATGGACATTCGATTCCAAAACAGGGATACGAATCTTACTCAACTGGGGAAGAACAAAAGCTTCGACCAAAGAGTGCATGAGATATATTATCTATTACCGTCAAAACGTAGATAATACACTCGCATGGAAGATTATCCACAACCAGTTACTGGGTTAATAAAGGATAAATCGACCGACAAAGAGAAAGGCATCGAGATACCAAAACTAGGTATATAATGATGACCAATCAAGGGGAGCAACAGACATTACCGACAACCGGTATGAAAGAGGGCCTGTCGGGGATAAAATTGCTTAATCAGAGCAATTATCCAAAAGAAGGAGGGAATATCAATACCGAATATTGGATAATGATAACCGTCGAGGAGGGGATTACATCTACCGGATACTGGGTAGAAAACCACGGAAAAGTAACCGTCATCAACTTAGGATGAACAAAAGGTTAACTCTACAAAGGGGAAGAAAATAGGGTTTACAACTACCGGTACAAGGGTAGTAAACCACAGACTCTGCCGGGGATAAGATGAATGATTACCGATTACTGAGCCATTATACATTTATACCATGGGGAAACACAGGAAACAGTCACAAAAGGCCAATTTAGGATCAAACCAAAGAGGCAAACTGAATCAAGACTCGTCCTAGTGAGGATATAACTCAATAGGGGAACCCATCCCAATATATGTGTTGGGAGGAAACGAAAACAACTGTCGTCCACGAGGATATAGCTCGGTGGGGAGTGCAGAAGGAGATAAATACTCTCTGCTTAAGGGGCTGACTCTACGTTGAGGGATCAGACACCGACATCTGCTTGGGAATATATTATCAACTAGCAGAGGATAACAAACAAAAGATATATGGCAAGAAATGCAATATGAACATCCGAGTGTTGAAAAATTATATGCACACATGCGTAATTTATGTATGATGAATGCTGACAAACAGACATTTCTAACACAAACAGGCTTCACAAGAATACAAACATCCGGTACTACATCTCAAGAGAGAAATCCAGATCACCAGAGAGTATCCAATCTTCTGGGAATCAGAGATACCAGGGAGCAAAGACCTCCGCAGGGGATGAATCATCAGTCACAGATGGGGAAAAGAGTTTATTGCACAGGTAGAATCTTCCACATAAGCAACTCTATTGGGGAATCTATCCGAGGGATAAAGGGATTCTGGGGATCAGCCACCAAGTACTGTATCTACCAAAGAGAACACATTTGCTGAGGAGGAAAGGTTGATACCCCGCTGAAGGGGAGAGTGGTGAATATCTCAACAAGCATACCACTCGGGGCTCCGGAGAAAATACAGTCATGCCAGGGATATGAACAAATGTCTTACCCTGTTGGAGATCATACCATCCTTGGGAGAGCACTGAGGATCTCCTAAGTATCCCTTTCATCATTGTGAATGTTCACCTTATTTAAAAACAAGTTATGAAAAATTCATTTTTTTCAAAACAATGATATTTTCTCAATTAAAAGCATGCAAAACATTTGTTGAATAGAAGCAAATAAGAGTGCAAATAATTGGATAACAGGCTCAAATTTATTTGATGGAATGGTAGTCTGCAAATGGCAAGACTCCATAGATCTTTACAAGTTTGAAATTGGTGATATATATTGGAAAAGGGCTACATTGAACATAATGACCATTTCTCCACCAATTCTGAATTCGATGTATTTGAAGCTTCAGTTGATGACGAATGAGCAAGAATCTCTGACGGATGACGGTTGTAGAACAAAGTCTTGTCAGGATGCAGTTACTTGCCAAATCCCTAATTTTTGCCTAGATTGCCCCAGGATGAGGTACTCAACCCAGCGGGATACATATTCATTTTTTTTCATGTCTCTAACTTTTTCCTGGACCGCCCTTTCGGGTTTTCAATCCACCGAGACGCTCATTTTTGCCTAAGCCGCCCTTTCGGGTTTTCAACTTAGCGAGCTATTCTGTTTTTATTTTAGGCGAAGTATTTCTTGATTGCATCTGAATTCACAGGACGAGTGAAATCCTCCCCATCCATAGTTGTAAGTATCAAAGCACCGCCTGAAAAGGCTCTCTTAACAACATATGGACCTCCATAGTTTGGAGTCCACTTTCCCCTAGAATCGGGCGCGAAAGACAAGAATTTCTTGAGCACAAGGTCACCTTCTCGGTACACACGAGGCTTGACCTTCTTATCAAAAGCTTTCTTCATTCTCTGCTGATATAACTGACCATGGCACATGGCAGTCAATCTCTTCTCTTCTATCAAGTTCAGCTGGTCATAACGACTCTGAACCCATTTAGCATCAGTCAATTTGGCTTCCATCAAGACTCTCATTGATGGGATCTCCACTTCTACTGGGAGTACAACCTCCATGCCATAAACAAGAGAGAAGGGGGTTGCCCCTGTTGAAGTGCGGACAAACGTACGATATCCATGCAAAGCAAATGGCAACATCTCATGCCAATCCTTATACGTGACAACCATATTCTGGATAATCTTCTTGATATTCTTATTAGCAGCTTCAACAGCCCCATTCATCTTGGGTCTATAAGGAGAATAATTATGATGCGCGATCTTGAACTCACTACACAGCTCTTTCATTATTTTGCTGTTCAAGTTAGATCCATTATCAGTAATGATCTTATCTGGCACACCATAGCGGCATATAAGCTAATTCTTGATAAACTTCACGACCACCTGCTTGGTCACATTTGCATACGATGCCGCTTCAACCCACTTGGTGAAGTAATCAATTGCTACGAGAATAAATCTGTGCCCGTTAGATGCTTTTGGCTCTATCATGCCAATCATGTCAATTCCCCACATAGAGAAAGGCCATGGTGATGAAATCACATTCAAAAGTGTTGGAGGAATATGAATCTTATCCGCGTAAATTTGACACTTATGGCATTTCTTCACGTATTCGCAGCAATCAGACTCCATTGTTATCCAATAGTAGCCTGCTCTCAACATCTTTCTAGCCATGACATGTCCATTGGAATGAGTACCAAATGAACCCTCATGGACCTCAGTCATCAACAGGTCTGCTTCGTGTCTATCCACGCATCTGAGCAAAACCATGTCAAAATTTCTCTTATAAAGCACTTCACCATTGAGGTAGAAACTGCCTGATAATCTCCTCAAAGTCTTCCTATCTTTCACAGATGCCCCAGGCGGGTAAACCTGGTTCTGAAGGAAACACTTGATGTCATAATACCATGGCTTATCATCTTTCGCTTCTTCTACTGCAAATACATGAGGTGGTCTGTCCAAGCGCATCACGGTGATATTGGGAACTTCATTCCAAAGTTTAACCACAATCATCGAAGCAAGTGTAGCAAGAGCATCTGCCATCCGATTCTCATCTCGAGGAATATGATGGAAGTCAACCTCAGTAAAGAACGTTGAAATCCTCCTCACATAATCCCTATATGGAATGAGACCATGCTGATTCGTTTCCCATTCACCCTTAATCTGATTAACAACGAGGGTCGAATCACCATATACATCAAGATGCTTGATCCTTAGATCAATGCATTCCTCCAATCCCATAATGCAGGCCTCATACTCCGCCATATTATTCGTGCATTTGAAAGTTAGTCTGGCTGTAAAAGGAATATGTGTGCCCTGAGGAGTAATAATCACTGCCCCAATACCATTTCCATATTGATTTACAGCGCCATCAAACACCATACTCCATCTGGAACCAAGCTTTGGCCCTTCATCAAGTGTAGGTTCATCACGATCTTTCATTTTCAAATACAGAATCTCCTCATCCGGGAAGTCATACTGAACTGACTGATAATCTTTAATTGGCTGATGTGCCAAATGGTCAGCCAAGATACTACCTTTAATATCCTTTTGAGCTCGATATTCAATATCATACTCAGATAACAACATTTGCCAACGGGCAATTCTCCCTGTTAACGCAGGCTTCTCGAAGAGATACTTGATTGGATCCATTCTGGATATCAACCAAGTCGTATGATTTATCATATACTAGCGTAAGCGCTTAGCAGCCCAAGCCAAAGCACAACATGTCTTCTCAAGCATTGAGTATCGAGACTCACAATCGGTGAACTTCTTGCTCAGGTAGTAAATAGCATACTCCTTCTTCCCTGATTCGTCTTGTTGACCGAGGACACAACCTATTGAGTCTTCAAGAACAGTTAGATACATGATCAATGGTCTTCCTTCCATAGGCGGAGACAGGATTGGAGGCTCAGACAGGTACTCTTTAATGCTATCAAAAGCTTTCTGGCAATCCTCGGTCCAATCATGAGACTGATCTTTCCGGAGGAGCTTGAATATCGGCGCACATGTGGCAGTCATGTGGGATATGAATCTAGAAATATAATTCAAGCCGCCAAGAAAACCTCGGACTTGTTTCTCAGTTTTGGGCGCAGGCATCTCTTGTATTGCTTTGACCTTTGCAGGATCAACCTCAATACCTCTTTCACTAACAATAAAGCCCAATAACTTGCCGGAACGGACTCCAAATGTACACTTGTTGGGGGTTCAGACGGAGCTTGTACTTTCTCAAACATTGAAAAAGCTTCAACAAGTGCTCTACATGTTCCACTTCCGTTCTTGACTTAGCAATCATATCGTCAACATATACCTCAATCTCCTTGTGCATCATATCATGAAACAAGGTGGTCATGGCTCGTTGATACGTGGCTCCGGCGTTCTTCAAACCGAAGGGCATCACTCGATAACAGAATGTTCCCCAAGGTGTGATGAATGTTGTCTTTTCCATATCCTCGGGTGCCATCTTGATCTGGTTATATCCGGAAAATCCATCCATAAATGAGAAGACATTGAATTTAGTTGTATTGTCTACCAACATATCAATTTGTGGTAGAGGAAAATCATCTTTCGGACTAGCTTTATTCAAGTCTCTATAGTCCACACACATCCAGACTTTTCCATCTTTCTTAGGCACAAACACAATATTGGCCACCCATTGAGGATATGTAGAAGTCACCAGAAACCCTGCATCAATTTGCTTCTGAACCTCGTCTTTGATCTTTACTGCCATATCTGGATGAGTTCTTCTGAGCTTCTGCTTCACAGGCACACACTCAGGCTTCAAAGGTAGGAAATGTTGCACAATATCAGTATCTAGACCTGGCATGTCTTCATACGACCAAGCGAAGACGTCAACATATTCTCGTAGCAATTCAATCAACCTTTTCTTAACAGATTCTTCAAGGAGTGCCCCAATCTTCACTTCCCGAACACAATCCTCAGACCCCAAGTTAACTGTTTCTAGATTCTCGAGATGCGGCTGAATGATCTTCTCTTCATGCTCAAGTAGACGGGTAATCTCGTCAGGAATCTCTTCAACATCATCTTCTTCCGCCTCAAATACAGGGAACTCAAAATTGGGAGATGGTGTTGGATCATTATGTTCAATGGGTTTGATCAACCTGCATAATAATTTTGGATATGAAAAGCTTTTAGAAATCAAATAAGGCAAATCATTATGCAGATGAAGAGATTGATTTTATTCTATTTTTTATGTTTTATGTGATCACCAATTTCATGTAAAAAGCAAAAAGGGAAAATAATTGGAAAAACAAACATTTAACATGCATTTATTGAATGAAATTATCATTGTATTTATGTGCCAACAATGTCATCACTCCTCCTTTTGGCATGGGAGAAGGGTTTTTAAACAAAGTGATCATTACGTTGACTTATGGATAACTGTTGGAATATCCACAGCGACCCAATTGTTGCAGACCCCTCCAGGGATGATGAAATTGCCAGAATCCTCTGTATCTTCTTCCAAGACAGCAGCAGCCTCTTCATCCTGACCGGTGTGGATGAAACCTCCACTCTTGAACATCCCTTTGGTGTTGAAGACCCCAAAAGAAAAGCCTATGCCAGCCCGAGACTTATTGTCTTCTAGCTCAATCATTTTTCCTAAACCAGCAGTTGCACCACACTCAATGGCCAACTTTGCATCTTTATAGGAAGCAAATGAAAGAGCTCTCTTCTCAATAGGTTCAGCAATAGATAAATCTTGAAAAGGAGTTCCAACTTCATCTTCAGCATCTATATATGAGAAGGAAGACAAGTGGCTAACCAGGAGAGCCTTTTCTCCCCCTACCACCACCAACTTCTTATTCTTCACAAATTTCAGTTTCTGGTGTAGGGTGGATGTCACGGCGCCTGCCTCGTGAATCCATGGTCTGCCTAAGAGACAACTATACGATGGGTGGATATCCATGACCTGGAAGGTAATCTGGAAATCACTTGGTCCAATTTTGATTGGGAGGTCAACTTCCCCAATCACAGTTTTGCGAGACCCATCGAAAGCCTTCACAACAATTCCACTCTGCCTCACGGGAGGCCCTTGATACGACAGTTTCGAGAGAGTGGCCTTTGGCAATACGTTCAGTGATGACCCAGTGTCCACCAGCACATTGGACATGGCGTCGTCTTTGCAGTTCATAGATATGTGTAATGCCAAGTTGTGGTCCCTTCCCTCCTCAGGGAGATCAGAATCACAGAAACTCAAGTTGTTACAAGCGGTAATGTTTGCAACAATGCTATCAAATTGCTCTATCGTGACATCATGATCTACATATGCCACATCCAATACTTTCTGCAGTGCCTCTCTATGGGGTTCTGAATTCAAGAGCAAAGATAACACCGATATCTTGGATGGCGTTTGTAGAAGCTGGTCTACCACATTGTACTCACTTCTCTTGATGAGCCTCAGCATCTCACCACAGTCTTCTTTCATACTGCCGCTCGGGCCAACAGAAGTAGGAGTTATCAATGTAGATGAAGGCTTAACAACAGGTGCCAGATTCGGAGTGCTCACAGCATTCCCAATCGGGCGTTCAATAAAATCAGCATTAGCCTGGGGCTTGGGAGGTGCTGAAAACACACGACCGCTGCGGGTCAAACCACTAACATCCGCGATATTAACAACATAGGAAGATGGCAAGGACACCTCTTTCCCATCTTCTATAGCAACAACGTTGTAACGAAAGGGGATTGCTTTTTCGGAAGAGTACGGTACCGGACCGACAGGCTTAATGATAAGAACAGGAGAAGCCTTCTGCTTGCTACCATCATACTTGATGACAACAGGCTCGGGCATCCGGAATACCGGGGAAATTACGTTGACCTCAGGCTGATCTTCGTCAACATTCCTATTCTGAAGAATCTCAATGACTCCTTCATCCAGCATTTCCTGAATATCCTTGCGCACCTGGCGACAACCCAATCGGTTAACAGAGCATACTCGACATCTATCATGGTCGTGCTCATAATGACTGTAATCACATAGCAAACGATGCATTTCGACAAGAGACTGTCGAATATGACTGACATATTTGACTTTGTACTTGCCAGGGCAGCCCTGGACCATGTTGACAGATTTCCCATGCTCGGGCAATGGGTTCTTCTTCACATTAGGACCTACGTCCTCGAAACACAGAATGCCACACCTCACAAGGTCTTGAACCTTGGTCTTCAAAGGGTAACAATTCTCCACGTCGTGGCCGGGAGCACCAGAATGATAAACACAATGTAATTCGGGCTTATACCACCACTGGGGGTTAGCAGGTATAGCCGGTGGGTCTCTCGGAGTAATCAACTTCCTCTCTATCAAAGAGGGATATAATTTTGCATACGTCATTGGAATAGGGTCAAAGGTGACCCTTTTCCTCTCGTAACTCGTGCTGGTTTGATTACTGCTTCGAGGCTGGTAGGCCTGCTGTTGCGGTCGGTGATGTTGTTGCTGATATTGAGGATGTGGTTGTTGATTGTTGCTGTGTTGCTGATACTGTTGATTATCTCTGAAAACAGGTGCTATATGAGCCACCTGGTGCTGGTTACCGGCGGGACGCACGGTCTTCCTCCTCACCGAGGGTCTTCTTGGTTTCACATGGGAGGTCACAACATGTGACTCTCCATTTTTCTTCTTTGCAAATGCCCCATAACGTTTGGCAGAAGAGCCTTCTTCTCTGGTTAGACGCCCTTCTCTAACCCCTTCTTCTAAACGCATCCCCATATTCACCATCTCAGTGAAGTCAGAAGGAGCGCTAGCGATCATCCGCTCGTAATAGAATGAACTCAAGGTCTTCAGAAAGATCTTGGTCATTTCCTTCTCTTCCAGCGGGGGCACAATCTGTGCTGCTAACTCTCGCCACCTCTGGGCGTACTCTTTGAATGTTTCCTTGTCCTTTTGGGACATGGCCCTCAATTGATCCCTATCAGGAGCCATATCCATATTGTACTTGTACTGCTTGACGAAGGCCTCTCCAATATCGTTGAAGGATCGGATGTTCGCACTGTCTAAACCCATATACCAACACAGAGCGGCACCAGACAGACTGTCCTGAAAATAGTGGATGAGTAACTGATCGTTGTCGGTCTGAGTTGACATCTTCCTGGCATACATGACCAGGTGGCTGAGAGGGCAGGTATTTCCCTTGTATTTTTCAAAGTCAAGGACCTTGAATTTCACAGGGATCTTCACATTGGGGACCAAGCACAGTTCGGAAGCAGACTTGCCGAAAAGATCCTTTCCTCTGAGAGTTTTCAATTCCTTGCGAAGCTCAAGAAATTGATCGTTCATAGCGTCCATCTTCTCATAGACATCTGGGCCTTCAGACGGATCAGAATGATAGATGGTGTCGTCTACTCTAGGTATAGTATGCACGACAGGAGGAGGAACAGCAAGGACCGGGCTAGATGCCGACATAGAAGCAAAAGTTGGAGCAGGACCCTCAGGCATAAAATTGGGAGGCATCCCCCACGGGAACTCGGCTGGCATGGACGTTGGAACAAAGTGTGCACTGGCTGCAGGCACCGTCGAGGAGACAATCTCAGAAATGACTGTCCTCTGGGGAGGAGTTGAAGGCGTCGGAGAGGACTGGCTCTGGGCAGCCAAGAATGATTCCATCAATGCACTCAGTCTGACCACTTCCTCTTTCAGCTCGCGATTCTCTTGCTCTAGGTGATCCATCAGTCTCGAAATGTTGGCTCTAGTGTAGTACCGGTGAGTCAGCTTGTCTTCAAAATAAATGAAGAATACAGAATTAGACCACATGACAAGAAGCCGGGAACAAAACCTGCTTATGCACATGATGCATGCAATGTTTGTGCATATGATTTGTTTTTATTTCAAAGGAACTCTAGGGTTTTATTCGCAAATTTTGGAAATATTAAACATTTATCACATATGGAAATATCTCACCAAATAATATCAGGGAAAAGAAGTACAGCATTGTCAATCATATACAAGAGAAAAGGAAAATAATCATCCTATGGATCCCTAGAAACAATCATCTAAAGCTCGGGACACAGGAAGGTAAGATGCACGAAGCCTCTTCACCTCTCTCTCGTAGGCAGCCTCCATATCTGCCTTCTCCTTGGTGAGTCGATCGTACTTCCTTTTCCAAAACTTGGAAGACTAAGGAAGTAGAGAAGTCCATGCATCATCAGGATCATCGATAACCTGATGTTCGAGGAACTCTATCAAAGCATCCTTCTCTCTGATCTGCTGAAGCAACTCTTCCCTTTCACGGATCCAGGCACGTGATTGGTCTTCATCTCTCAACTCCTCAACTCCTTGGTTAGGGAGGGTTGAAGGCCCAGCCATAACCAAAGGTGTAGGTCTCGGATACTCGTAAGGTATGAGATACTTCGATGCTCGCTTCCTAACCCAAGCAGTATACGGCTCCATAGCAACACAATTCTTAGGACCCAACTCTTTCCTTCCTTTCCTATGAATCTTGCACCAAGCGCGAACCATTCTTCCCTTCAAGCCTTGGGGATCTTTACCCTCCTGAAAGAACACACCCTCTAACAGAATGTTATTAGGTTTATCCTTTAGGGTGAACCCAAGCTGACGACGTGCTAAAACAGGGTTGTAGTTGATCCCACCACATGTACCAAGAAGAGGTACATTGGAGAATTCACCACAAGAGTCGATAATCTGCACACCATCATACACACGGTTATACCAAGAGATATCATCATTGGTGAGAGACATAAGTCTCGTGGACCACCGTAGACATCCTTTGTTCTCCTTGAAGGCAACCGACTGCGGTAAGTGAGAAATAAACCACTTATACAACAGAGGCAAACAACACACAATGGCACCACCACCCTTTGCATTCCTCATATGCAAAGAGAAATAGGTATCACCCAACAGAGTCGGAACGGGATTAAGAGTAGAAAAGATCCTAATAGCGTTCACATCCACAAACTTGTCGATGTTGGGGAACAATACTAATCCATAGATGAGAAGTACGAATATGGCTTCAAAGGCATCCTCACTCATGGCCTTCCCATAGATAGTAGCTTGAGCAATGAGGAACTCAGAAGGGAGACCTTGAATTCCACCTTTGGTAGTCATATTAGCACCAACCAGAGATTCATCTATGTGCAATATGTCAGCTATCTCTCGAGAAGTAGGAATACTCTCCAAGCCACCGAACGACAACTGGTCTATAATAGGTATACCCACAAGGTAGGCATACTCCTCAAGCGTAGGCAAAAGCTGGAAATCCGGAAACGTGAAGCAACGGTACATAGGATCATAAAACTGCACCAATACACTCAACAATCCTTCATCCACCTGAGTAGTCAGAAGAGGAAGAAGCTTCCCAAAACGAGCTTTGAAACCCAAAGGATCTAATACATAGGATGTCAGATTCCTTAACTCTTTCAAATCTGGTTGTCTGAAGCTGTACTTCTTTGTATTCCTTCTTTGTCTTTCCATGTCTAAAATTTTTGCAAATAAACCCCTTAAATTCCTTGAAAATTTTCTTATTATTTTGATGATATGGATGCAAATGGGTGCATGAATGCATGAATGCAACAATCACACTCAATGATCAAGCAAAGTACACCAAACAAAGGTCATGGGATGGATCATGTTATCCTTAATATCAATCATCCATTTTGGTGGATTATGGTTTACACCTTATCTACACCCAAGTTTCATCGATATTAAGGATACATGAACGAATCAACCATGAATCAAGGGTTTGTTGCAAGTCACGAGCATGGAGTTTAGGTTAAGAACCACCCAAAGGGAATGCACTAGGGTTTAAACCTACCAAACATGTTCTACAAGAGGTTCCCATAGTCATCATCCCATCTTTAGGATATTATCGGAGAAACGACTACTCGTATTCCAAAAATATTCTCAAGAGAGACTCTTATGAGTGTAGTATCGCGTAACAATCGTATGAAATCTTACACTTGAACGACTTTCGCACTACATCCTAAAAATAGGCCAAGATGGGCTTGGTAAACTAAGGTCCTTGGCTTCTAAGGTCTATATTGGAAAGAGTAATGTCTAACCACAACTTACTTGTGTGACATTATTGATCCCAACATGACCTCCACCAAGTGAATGGACTTGCAAGTCAACTTGCTAAGGAATAACACCACACAAGTCAACAAGACTACGCCATTCTCCTATCCTAAGTGCACTCAAGTCCGGGTATAGAACTCATCTCACAAAGATCACCAAGCATACAAGGAATTAATATCAAGCAAATCAATCATTACATATAATACAGTAATCCCAAATTGCACAAAAATATGTCACAAGACAATACAATACAACAAGCATGAAAAGTTGGCAAAACCCACTAGGAAAATTTCATCCCCAGCAGAGTCGCCACTTTTCTGTAGCGGGGTATTCGTTACCATTAGAGATATTGACTAAATCCAAGGTAAATCATACAAGTCGAGTCGCCATCGCACTTCTATTTATCCAAAGGAATGGTTAGAAAGCGAACAAAAACCTAAAAGTTTTAACAAAAACTAGTAAAAGAGAACAAAGATCTGGGTAAGGGGGTTGGTTATGTAATGGGAAGGTGTTAGGCACCCAAAACATCCTAGGTACTCCTAGGGAGCCCTTTTCATACTTGTTGCAAGGTTGTTGTTTTGTGAAAATTTTGTTTGTGCAAACATGATTGAAGAGATGAGAAGAGAATATACAAGTTATTTACATTTTGTGTTTGGATGGATAAACCCATTGCCTACGTACCATCTTATAAAAAGATTAGGATCAAAACCTCGTAGTTCGGGGTAAAAATCTCAAAACATGTGGGTGAATTGATTGGTCCAAAAGCCTTAAGGTCTTTTTTTATCAAAGGGAGAAAACTCAACCAAACCACAAATCCACCATGTGAGGATAACTTCAATATGCTAGTGAGGGGTTAACCCTATAATAAGCATGGAAGACTCATTGTCCATCACTAAGGATATAGGTGAGTATTACATCTACCACAAGGATAACTCAAACCTAATAGCTAAAGGTTATGAAAGATTTTTTGATTAAGAAAAGTGGTCATTGGAACCACAAAAGGCATTTGAATGGGTTATATTTACCAATTAAAAGTATATACAAAAATGGTCAAAGTTGACTTAAAGATTCAATTCAAAATAAGTGTTATGAAAAGAAAGTTTGAAAATCAAAAGCATAAGGCTTAGGTTTCTAATGTTTGAAAACAATGGTTAAATGTTTGCACAAAAAGTTTTGGTTTGGGTTAGAGTGGAGAGAAGAAGAAGAATGACTAAGGTCCTAAGTAAAGCAAAAAGATGAGGGGTGAAGAATCAAAACCACAATGGAGTCCCTCTCTTGAGATCATATTTGTGATCCAAGTAGCTCCCATCCTTTGGAATAAGCAACCACAAAGCATAAGCAATCAAACAAGTCTCATAAGAGATCCTCAATGTATCTTGTATCTTTCCCTTAGATGAACATGGCAATGGTCCTCCAATTAAGCTCAAATGGAAACTCCTAGCACAAAAGCACACACATCAAAAGTTCCATGAAGTAAAACAAGAATGGACAAGAGTGAGTTTAGAGATTTGGTCCTTCTAATCCATCTTCATCATTAAGATCCTTTTACTCCAATTTTGCATAAGGAAGGTCCTAGAATCTAAGTCCAATTCTCCATTTCTTTGCATAGGGAAAGTCCTAGAAACTAAGTCCATTTCTTTGCATTTGGTCCACATCAATCAAAACAAAACACAAGCACAAAAATATATACACAATTATGTGCTCAAGTGAGCAAAAGGCAAATGGAATTAACATAAACATGTGCTCAAGTGAGCAAAGAGAAAAGCAAATGGATAATATGTGCAAGAATAGTAAATTGCATAAAAGTAAAGTGCATAAAGTAAATGTTAATTGTCAATAGTTAGTGTGCCATAAGGCAAATTTAGCTCTATGTTAAGCAATCGTAATTGGACTTATGTAGAAGTCACAACTATCTGAGGCCGGTCAATAATAATGTAGGCAACAAACACAAGTTAGGAGTCTTGATTAGTGAACAAAGTCCCAACAACTTGCCATGCCAAAAAGAAGAAGAGAATTGATCTTGTGTTGGTTTAAGCCTTTTGCATGATTTAGAAGACAACCTATCCTTAATGCAAAGCCATTCACTTGATCAATTGATCAAGATGAATTAGATTTGAATCAAGGAAGATTAAATCTCCCTAACCAATGCTAACTTATCAACCTTCAACTCATTGATCAAAAAGAAAATAAGAAGGAGAAGAAGAAGGAGATAAGAGAAATGGAAATGGCAAAATTAAAGTGCATTAAATGAAATACAATGTACCAATCCTCATATGTTGACCAATAACATTGAAAGTCAAGGTCAAACAATCAGAAACAGAAGTGAGATGGAGATTGGAAGTCAAGAAATGAATAAACTATTTTTGGCATTTTTTAGTATTTAAAATTAAACTTGAATTAAAAATAAAGGAAAGGTTCAACTTCAAAATCACTTCAAATCAACCTTGAAAGGTCCAAGTAATTTATCCTAAGTTCAACAAGGTCAAACAAAGTTTGACAAAAAATTTCAGCATTTTTAAAAGTCAGAAACTATTTTTAATCATTTAAAAATGCATAAAAATAACCTAATTGAACTAAAATCTCAAATAAATCTCAAATAAATTTAAAAATTGATGAAAATATTTTTCATAGATCTATCATCATTCAAAGAGGTTGAGAAAATATTTTTGTATTTTTTGAATATCAAAAACTATTTAAAATGAATTAAAAATAACCAGAAAGGAGAAAATTCATAAAAAATATCAAATGATGAAATAAAAAATATTAAAAATCAGAAATAGAAACTAAAAATTATTTGGGAAATAATGCAATTGGTCCCATAATTTTTGGATTAAAAATGAGAGAGATATGATTTTTTGAAATAAAATGGAATTAAGAAAACAAAATGGATTAAATCAGAAAATAGAAAAAAGCACACGCAAAGTCATAACAATGAAGGATCCAGATTAGATCTGGAAAATAGATCAAACGGCCAGGAATGGATCTGGCAATGATGAAGCCACACGGAGCCACCGTCTTCTCCGGTGAGCTTAGACTTTCCGGCCAAAATTGCAGAGTCCCAAACCTTAATAAAAATGCACGATCTATACATTTTTAGAAAGCTGGGATGATGTACATCATCCCTGTACCATCCATTTTCACTCTAGATCTCCATGGTGTGAGAAATCAGAGATTGAAAAATCTGGTGTTCATCATGAACTTAATGGATTTCAAAAATTGAATGCATAAACATGATGCCTCTATTGAGAGGACTTCAGCCAACACAAGATCCAAGCAAATAGGTCAATGGATGATGAGATTCGAAGAAAATACCAGTTGAAGTGTAAGCTTGAATTCTGGTAACTTGAGCTCGATTCCTTGCTTGCTTTACCAAAACAGAAGATCAATGAACCAAATGAAGAAGGTTTAGAAGCTTTGGATCCAAAGATTCAACCAGATGTAGTTGAATTTTGGATCTGAAAAATTTGAGAAAAATGAAATTGCTTCTTTGGTGAGAGGTTGGGTTTTGATTTCTGCAGCACTTCAGGTTGAATCAGCTCTCCCAAATGAATGGAATGAGGTCTCTATTTATAGAGGAAGTGGCAAGGAGAATGTGATCAATCCGTGTGCATGGCATGTGGAGCTTCATTGCATGGGCTTGCATGATCATGCATAAGGCCCAAAAACAATGCCAAATGAATTCTGAGCATCAGCCAAATGAAATTGGACGTGTGACTTGCAAGGCAATTGCTTATGTACCAAGATTTCAAGTGAATTCCTCATTTGTACCTAAACATTCATATCTTCGAAAGTCCCAATGAAAAAATCCAAACATGATCATATGAGTAATGGTTGGAAATGTCTTGATGTAAGGAACAATTGCTATGTTGGGCAAAAATCCACTTGAAGTGTGGAAATTTATGAAATTTGAGTTTAAAGTGCAAGGTGCATAACATGTCAAGGCAAGGTTTCTAAAATTGGCCAATTTTCAAGCCCCTCTATTTTGATGATGCAAGCCTCAAATGGAAAAATCTCCAACATCAAAGTTGTATATCTTTTCAATACAATCTAAATGGACTTAAATTTTGCATCATCTGGATTTTTGATGAAAGAGTTATGGGCACTTAAAGTTGGACTTTTTTGACTTTCAATGCATTTGGTCAAAAAGGACCTATAATGTCTTGCATTATCACATGTATTTCCTTTGAGATTTTGAAATTTTTTTCAACATAAAATTTTAAGTAGACATCTTAGGCTTTCCAATGCATTTGATCCCACCTCAAAATCATAGAAAATGAATGAGTTGTGTCCTTGGGAAGTTGACCCAAAATTAGGGTTTCAGTCAAAATGACCTATAATGTTTTGGAATGGATGATGACCTTACAAGCTTCAAATCAAATTTTTATGAACATGAAAGTTGTTCATATTGTCCTTAAGAACATGTTTCGTTTGGAATCATCTCCATTTGACCAACACATCAAAGGTTAGGTCTCAGTGCATTTCAAAATAGTCAGATGAATTGACTGATCAACTTCTCAAGTCCACAACCCACATCTTGATGGATTGATGATTGAGGACACTCAAATAAGTTCAAATATGAATTAAATAATGAGTTAAAGAACTTCCCTTGATTATATTTTATCATGGGCTGAGGTTGCTTCATGAGCAAGGCATTGTGATGCGCAGATGAATTAAGGTTTCTTTGAAGAACAAACCTCAAACCCTTTGTCTTGATTTGATCAAAATGAAGGATTGAGATGATAGGGAGGCATATTTGATGGATGAGAGCTTTGGGAAACATTACCATGCTTGTTTTCATCTCCTCTTGACCATGTCTTTGTACCAATGATCTCCTAGAAGCTTTGGACCTTGTGATTGCTCAAGCTACAGACAAAAGATGATAGTGACATATTTTTGTGCTTTTTGGTTAGTAAATAAAATGAGAAAAGCAAAAATATACAATTCAAGCATGCTTGGTGATCTCAAACCACTCACAAGGAGTCTCACCCAAAGCTAAGGAGCCAAGATGCTAATGATCCTTGAGGCAATGCAAGTGCAATGTTATGATGTCATGAGGGATCTTAGGGACAAAATTGGGGTCTTACATATATATATATATATATATATATATATATATATATATATATATATATATATATATATATATATATATATATATATATATATATATATATATATATATATATATATATATATATATATATATATATATATATATATATATATATATATATATCATTACCGAATGGGAAGTGATTCAAGGGAGATTTTTTAAAGTTAATTACAACATGAAGCTACACATCAAAGAGCAGATGAGAAAGATTTCTTATCCAAAAATGATAGATTTGAAACCACCCTCATAACAGTTAAAAACAAAGGTTGTTCACAATAAGGTCAAACCAACACAGAGTGATAATTTAACAAAACAATCTCTTTCATATTTTGAACATTTTAACACATATTTCTCGGTTCTCCAACTTCAAAATCTCAAAAAAGTGTTTTCAAAGGTGCTCACATTAGTAAACCATCACCTTCACCACATTTACCAAAAATGAAACACAATAAAGAGATGATTGTTTTTATGCACAAATACATTGAACGAATTGTAGATGTTACGTGTGACGGTAACCCCAATTATCATGTTGTTTCAGCTTTGCTCGCTAAAAGAGAGAAAAACATACACTTGTCCGCAACACAACTTCTCAAAGAGTTAAAGGCGTATTTCGATGCAATTCATGTATCTCTTATTCCTTGTGTTAGTGGTCCATCACCAGAGGAATAATGGTTGCGCTTACTTGAAATCAATCATCTTATAGCAAATGCATATAATAAGGTGTTTATTGATCTGACATGATATGGATTCTTAGAAACATTTTTTCTACTTCGGAGTAGCCCACATTAAAATCCAACTGAATGCCTTATGTGTATTAGGTAGATTTTAAAATCACTACATTTTGTCTAAGTTTATTTGAAACCTGAAAGGAATATACCACAAACATCAACACAATGGACATATCATTCCAAAAAGGATGCTGAAACTTGGCCAAATAACGTTTTTGATAGGATGGAAGAATTCATCTAGTTAAGAGAGATTGAAAGAGATTATGTTATTAAAATTGATTGGCTGATTTTTGTAGACAAATTATTGAGCAAGATGTGTTGAACATGTTGTGTAACATCCTGGCACACATACTGCTCATACTGCATTATATGATCACTTCAACTTTTGGTTAGAAAATATGTTTCAATTCTAGTACGATCAGAAGATTACTTTCCGAAGAAGTTTATTAATACAAATCAATTTGGAAAAAAACTTATAAAATGATAATTCATATTGGTTGAATAATATTTAATTTTATATGAATTAATTAAAATATTTGGATTTGATTTTATCAAAGAAGATTTGATTAGATTTGCAATGAAGAAAAAATTTATTTGAATATGTTTTGAATGAAGATTTGGTTTAGATTTATTTTTTCCAAGATTATGCTGAAATTGATATGAAAGTATATTGATTAAAGATTCAATTAAACAAATATTCCATGAAGAGATTTAATTAAACAAATATTCCAAAGAAGACATAAAAGAAAATACATGAAAAATATGTTGTAGTTATGAAAGCTCATGGAGTTCGTATGAAAGGTATGTCGATTAGAGGAAAGTCTGATGGTAAGTATGAAGGTGTTTTTTCTCTCGTCAAGCCTAAGGCCGTTCAGGGTAAAACCTATAAAATGTTTATCTTGTCTGATATTCTTGTTATTGTTGACAATAATTAATTTGTTACTAATATAATAAATGCCTTTAATGATTGTGATAATTCTCCTCCTAAGAATGTGATTGATGTTATTTTTAATGTTGAGGTTCTCACATGTGAAACTGTTCTTGATAACCCCATGTATAATGTCCCCACTTACTTTTAACCTAAAGAGGTTGTTTATAATATTAACATTTATAAATATGTCATTGAAGATGTCATTGAAGATGTTAATGAAGACTTCAATGAGGATGAGTTTGTAAGTGAATATATTAATGATCGTGAGGTTATCAATGATGACTTTGCTAATAATATTTCCAATGTTATAAATTCCCCAAAAAAGGAAAGAAAACTGCTTTTAGCATTGCAAAGCATGATGTCAAGGATCTTGTCAGACACATATTACATGACATTGATGATAATATGAAGATTAATGAGCATGATATAAGGGGTGTTATAAATGTTAAAATGTCCATCGAAGGAAAGGAGCTTCTCAATGACTCTCCACAGTTCCTTTTCATTATGAAGAAAGTACAATCAAATAGAATTTTGTTTATAATAGGAGGATGGATCTTGATAAACTCTATGTTGAAGCACTGAAGTAAAGTGAAATTATGGAGCTTCCTAGTAATGCTCAGTTGTTAAAAACAATGTTGAATGTTGGATCTTGTTATCCTAAGTTGGTGAAAGAATTTGTGGTTAAACTTCCTATCGGTCCCATCTCTTTAATTTGTGGTATTTCGAGTGATAGAAAAACATTGTTAGTTGTGATGATGAGATTGGTGCTACCCCAAGTGTTTTGAATTTGAGTTTGAAAGCACACAATATTTTTTGGTATCATTTACGTGCTTTAAGTATCTATTGTGTTTTGATATTTTATAATTTCATTATTGTTTCATAATGTATTTGCAATTTTATGTTATTTCAATTCATCTGTATGATTGTAAACTTTCTTTCCATTTGATTATAATTATTTTGGCTATGTAATTGTACCACTAAGAACCCTTTGCATTTCATACTCTAGTCATTTTATCCTTGTTAGCTATTTTCTTTTTGAGCCTTTGAAAGTTATTATTTTGTCATTTCCACATGAGTAGCTTAAATCACAAGTTAGAACATTTGAATTTTGATGATTTTGGTATTTGATTTGGATCATGTGTAATATTTGATTCGAATAATTCACATGTTGAAAATTGGGATTACATTCTGGATCATTTGATTCAGATCAAAAATTGAGTATGATTTGAATCATAATCCCATTTGATTCGAATCAAGTGTAAATAATGTTTGGAATCATTTGCTTTAAAAAATGTTCCTTTTTTATTATGTCCAAATTGATTTGAATCAAATTTCCTTCTTGATTCGAATCAAACCATAAAAAACCCAATTTCCATCACTTATTTAAATGATTGTTTCTTTTGATTAAAGTAACAAGTGCGGGAAGCCTATGATGAATCTTAGAGACAAAAATAGTGTTTTTTTCCTCTCTTCTTAGTGTGTTCATTTTTACACAATTCTTCTCTCTTCTTCTCCAAAAATAGTATCCTTGATATTGAATCCATGTCAATTCTTTATCTGTTTTTGTTGCATCTTGATTTGTGCAATTGGTTTATTATTTTTGTCTGAATTTGAGAATGAGTTGATCAATCTTGTCAGGGATTTGATGGAGCTCTTGATAACCATCAAGAACCAAGGACCTCTTATCTAAAAACTTGTTTGAACCATGTATGTGTGTTCATTATTCATCAAAACTAAATTACTTTATTAACTACTTGTAATGTTAGTTATTATTGAGATTATATGGTACTGTTTACCATCTTAATCCTTAGTCTCTTTCGTTGTTTATGGACCCTCCTCTAAATATTGAGTGAAAGGGAGAATAATGGTACATTAGGGTATCTAATGTTTTTGTGTGTAGCTGGTTTTTTATTGTAACAGGTGCAAGTATAATTTCTTGAGTGCAACTTGGTTTTGAGGGGTTATCTAACAAGATGAGAGTTTCCATAATACTCCAAGGAAGACTTTGGCAGAATCAAGTATCAACGGTTCGTAAGGAGGAGTTGTAAGTTATCGTTCTTTTGATGGAGTTGTAGAAAGATTGCTAGCAGACAATGTTAGGAGTTGTCCAATATATGCTCAGTTAATGTCAATCGCTTAGAGAAGAAATCAGTGGGATCACCACACACGAATACTTGGAGAAGGTTATTATGGATAGTGTAACACCTAAGGCCGAAGAGGACGGAGAATGGTCGTTGAATTCACATTGGAATGAAAGGGATCATGAGGCTGTGTAGGGATGTAACTACATGGTTGAAGGAATGCTTATAAGGATTAATTGGTACTACCTATACAAACAAGATGCATCTTATTTCAATAGCCTAAAAGCTAAGAACTCTATAGTTAAGGAGGTTTGACTTGGAGTATTATTTGGATGGGTGACCTTTTGGAAAGTTTCCCGTAAAGCGTGTGAGTGAGGACAAAGCATGCTGAAAAGACTCATGTTACTTTGTGAGGTCAATCGGTAATGCTGAAAGCAGTATGGGGCGTTATAAATGGTACCAGAGCCAGACCTCTCCCAATACAATGTGGTTCGGGGATGAACCAAGCAGAAGCTGGTGGGCATGTAACATCTAAGTCCGAAGAGGGCGGAGAATGGACGTAACACTCGAGGCTGAAGAGGGCGGAGAACATACGTAACACTCGAGGCCGAAGAGGGCGGAAAGTGGTCGCAGAATTCAAATCAGAATGAGACGGGTCATGAGGTTGTGCATGGATGAGAATGCATGGTTTAAAGAAGGCTTATAAGGATTGATCGGTACTACCTATACCAACAAGATGCATCTTCTTTTCGGTAGCCTAACTGATCGGGAAGATATCAAGTGTACTATTTTGTCAATGTAGTAATAATAAGGATGTTTCACAAAGATCGATCTCGAGGATTGCGCAGAAATATATGTGTAAATTGTTCCTCAATTGAACAAAACTAATAGTTGGGTTTTTTTGTAAAAATCACTATAAGAGAAAATAACACATAATAAATATTTTCACAGATTATAATAATATGCCAAGGTTGGTGTGTGAAAATATCCTGTAATGACCCTTGAGTGTATATCTCCTTAATAATGAAAATTGTTTCAATTACCGGATCTTAAGATTGTTTCCCCCTAAGACCTCGGAGGGAAACCTTTGGTATTCAATCTAAACTCTAAGTCCTTAGGTGATTATGATGAAACCAAGCAATTTTACTTTAACAAGAATAACCCGTTAACCATAGGGTATCCCTAGTCCTAGGTGATATCTACTATGGTTTCACTATATAAAAACCTTAACAATTGTAATCCTGCTAATCGTTAACCATATATCAATCTTGATTTTTCTGATAAAGAAAGCATTACGCAAATTACACAGTGAAATTAACAACAAATAACATGTATTAAGGAAATTAAAACTTCAGAGTCATTACACGATCAACTCAGGGAAACCCCCTGGAATTGGGGGGTTTAGCCTCTCATATTATTCAAATAATATACAAAATAAAAATGAGACATTACAAAAGAATGGGAATTCCATTGATCTTCAAGTGCACCGGCTCTTGAAGGATCTCCGTTCTTCGCTGCTTTTTACCGCTTTAATCTTTATCGTCTCCAATTTGTGATCGTTCAAAGTCCCTTCTCCATATTCAAAAATCCCCTAAATAGTTCCTGATGACTAATTTGATGTAGCAAAAGTCCAAAATACCCTCAGGGATCAACCATGCCAAAATACAACAAAAACTGGAAAATAAGGTGTCCAAGCCAACATTGGCCGTGTCAGGCAACACGACAGGCCGTGTTGGATGTCTGATGAAGAAGCCTTGACACGCCCCTCCAGGGAGGCTGACACGGGCCGTGTCACCTGACACGGGAACCCGTGTCAACTCCCTATTTTCTTCTTCTAGCTGTCTTCTCCTGACACGACCACCCGTGTCAGGACTACTATGTTACCCAATTTCCTCTTTCGACGGGCCCAGAATGTCCGATTCACTTGTCTATCCCTCCGGTACTCTTGCTTACACCTGAAACCAATAGAACTACCATAAAGAGACATAAAATAGTGTATAATGATGCAAACCAAATATAATCAACAACTGGAAATAAAAATGCAAAACATCTAATTTACTAAACAGAACAATAAAACAAGTAGACTAATGTGTTACCGACTTCGTGAAAAGGTGCCGAATAAGTGTCAAAAAACAAGTAGAATTGAAGACTGATCACAACCCCAAACATTTCTCATTGCTTGTCCTCAAGTGATGCTCAGGACATCAGGACGGTCACCCCAAATTTTGCATCCACAATGCTACTGTGATCTTTCACGATCTCCTGTTCACTTTTCATTCACTATTTTACTCTTTCCCGACTTCCGACTCCCGCTACACTTTCACCTTGACGCATCTTTTGGCCTATATCTTTTCACACTCTCACCAAATATCTCGGGATCAAAGTGTTTGCACTCAAGAAAAACAGAGCATGCAAAGTCAACTCTTAGGTTTGAAACACAGATACCTTCATAATAAGAAATACACAACATATACTATTTGAGGTTTTTTTTGGGTTGTAACGGGGCTAAGGTGTAAGGTGTGGAGTCAAAACAAAAAGGGGAAATACTAGGGGTTCAGGCTCAGAATCTGTGTTGATACCCTCGTAACTGTGGTCAATCTTTTAATTAGGGGGTATTCCTATTGGGCCCCGTTCATGTAGGAATTCGTTGGCTCTTTTTTTTTTCTTTTTCTTTTTATTGCTCTTTTGAGCATGCTTTTTGCCAACCTCAATTCTTCTAGATAAGTGATTCATCATACTTCGCATAATATTTTTTTTTTCATTTCTCTTTTTTTTCTTTGGAGTTTCGTACTTTTCTCATTTTTCTGCACTTATCTACATTTTATCGGTTTCCCAAAATTTTGATGAAACCCCAAACTTAGGCTTTTCCACAGATTCGAGGTAAGCAACACTTATATAAGCAAGGTGTGGTAGTGTATGGGTTTGTGATTAAATACAGTGGTTAGCTAACAAACAAAAGGAAATAAGGCTCAACTTGGGTGAACGAAGGGTAATAATGGTGGGTTGGCTGGAAAGGCTCAGGGTTAAAATAAAAACAATGCCTCAGTGTGTACAAGTGTGTTATGAAATTCCAATATCTCTTATGCAAACCCAGAGAGACAGAGACATACCTGGAAAGCTCTCATGATGACAAGTGTTTGGCTTTTTGAAGTCCTCACCATATTTGGTATAACTTGCAAGTTTCTAAGATACCTCTCAGTATGATGTAGCTTGGTGTTCGTGGTGCGTGGTGTTCTCTGGCAGAGCAACAAACTGCTCATGTTCCTGCACCTCTTCCTCTTGTGGGTCACCTGCAGCAAATGTGTCAGCACTGTGCTCGTCCATATCATCTTGGACGACACTCTCATATAGCCAATTGGTCGTGTTGGAAATGCTAATTCGTGCAGGGTCAGGAAGAGCCATAATAAACTGACCTGAACTCATTAAAGCATAATAATCAGAAACTTGTGATATCATACCTTGCTAAACCAATGCGTTCATGTCCAGTTTATGCTTATCTACCACCAGTTTCTCATTAAGTGCAACAGGGTCATATCCGAAATGGTGGCCAATCTGTGTGACGATGCCCCCTATGGAAATTCCCCATTGGGTTGCTCTCCCCATTCGACCCAGGTAATCCGCTACAAATGTTGCAACGCTCACAGCTACCCGATTTTCCATGGCAAACAAAAAGAAGATCTCCCTTTGGGTAGCTACACCTGTGCTATCACCCCTACCAAAAAGCGTGGAAGCCATCACCTTTTGGGCATACCTGAAACAAGGGTTCTGAATGCCAAATGCTTTCGCCCCTTTAGCCAAATAATCTGATCGTCCCGTAATGGCCAACCAGAAAGTCTTAACATCAAAACTATCTGGTACTGCTCCAGGGCCATATAGGGGTAGGCGGATAATTTCACCCAACTGCTCCACTGTCAACTCGTGGTCGACATTGTATAACCTGAAAGTCATCGTTCCTCCAAAGTACATTGTTGTACCTGTCCAACCTTTTTTTAACTTGAAATCAATGGTGCTCAAGAATTCTAAAGTGATGCGCTCATAGGTTGGCGCTTCACAATGCACAAATTCAAGCATTCTGAGGACATGGAACATCCTATCCAATTCTTCCGACAAACCCAATTGAAATAAAGTATCGGAGCATAGGTACCTTGTCAGAGTTATCTTCCGTTTGACGTGAGAAGAGTACCTCCGTTCATGCTCCAAGTTATCAAAGATGATATCATGTGAATTCGGATGATGGATGGTCCATTTCCGAGGACGGGATGATTTCACTTCTATTTGCTTCCCCTTGGAAATTCACTTCGGCGACATTATTGATTCCTACAACAAAAATTTTATCACCCCAAAAAAAGTATGGAAAACGGAAAAACGATTATCGTAGCCGTGTAGAGGATGGAGAGCAGAGCAACTTTTGTTAAGGCTGTCGGCGATTTAGACGAAGTAGAGTGGCAAAGTTGAGAGCTTTTTGGAGGTGAGGTTATGAAGAAAGTTGGATAACAATGGAGGAAGGAGAAAAATTTGTTGAAAATGGGAGAGAGAAGGTGAGAAAGTCAGATTTAATGGGTTAATTTAGGGTAAAATGAGTTAAAGTGGTGGAAAATTCGGGTGGGGTCCACAAAATCCACAATTTGAAAAAATATGGCCGTTGGGCCTGACATGGGTCATGTCAGATGATACGGGCGGTCGTATCAGGCCACTGTTTTTTTGACTTTCCTCTAATAGAGCTGACACGGGCGGCCGTGTCAGCCTATTGTAAAATTCCTCATCTTAGCTTCTTGCCTGACACGGGTCGTGTCAGGTGACACGGGCAGTGTCAGGTGACACGGGCACCCGTGTCAGGGCCCTGTTTCTTCAAAAATTTGATGATTTTTTCACTGTTTCCCTGTTCTCTAGTATCCAACTGTCTTTTATGAGTTTAGCTCAACCCTCTTCTTCTGCACTATGCGATATACCTGTGAACCTACAAATAAACTTGGAAACACACCAAACACTAAAATAATTAGAATAAAACCGCGTGGGTTGCCTCCCACGAAGCGATGCGTTTAATGTCGCATGGCTCGACGGTCGTCTCCCTCATCCTTGGAGACGAACATTATCGATCAGACCACTTTCCTGCCCCTTATAATAGTGCTTCAACCTTTGTCCGTTCACCTTGAATGTATCCCCATTATTTGGATTTTTAAGTTCTATTGCTCCATGGGGAAACACTTTGTGAACCACAAACGAACCCGACCACTTGGATTCCAACTTTCCTGGAAAGAGCTTTAATCTGGAGTTGAACAAGAGCACCCGTTATCCCTCGACAAACTCCTTTCTCTACAGCTTCTGATCGTGCAATCTCTTTGTCTTTTCTTTGTAGAGTTTGGCGTTCTCATATGCTTGATTCCGAAACTCCTCTAACTCGTGGAGCTGAAGGATTCGGGATTCACCCGCTTTAGCCAGATCATAATTCAAGAATTTGTATGCCCAAAATGCTTTGTGCTCCAACTATAGTGGCAAGTGACAAGCTTTACCGTAAACCAACTGATATGGAGACATACCTATGGGTGTTTTGAAAGCCGTTCTGTACGCCCATAATGCATCTTCTAACTTTAGTGCCCAGTCTTTCCTAGATGCTCAAACAGTCTTTTCCAATATTTGCTTTATCTGCCTGTTGGACACTTCGACCTGGCCACTCATTTGAGGGTGATACGGAGTGGCGATATTGTGTTTAACATTGAACTTCTTCAGCAGATTCTCCATCAGTTAGTTCAAAAAGTGAGTACCTTCATCGCTAATAAGTGCTCTCGGCACCCCAAATCTCGAAAAGATATTGTTCTTCAGAAATGTCACAATCACTTTAGAGTCATTGGTGGATAATGCCATTGCTTCCACCCATTTTGATATGTAGTCTACTGCTACCAGGATGTAATTCTTCCTAAAGGACGGTGGAAATGGTCCCATGAAGTCTATTCCCCATTTTAAGACCCTAATTTTGACCCTAAGATCCCTCAGGCATCATATCATTGCTCATTACATTTGCCTCAAGGATCATAACATCTTGGCTCCTTAACCCTAGAGTGGGAACTTTTGTGAGTTGGTTAGAGATCACCAAGCATGCTTGAATTGTATATTATTGCTTTTATTCTTTTGCTTACTAACCAAAAGCACAAAAATATGTCACTAACATCATTTATTTTGTAGCTTGAACAATCTTGAGACCCAAGGCTCCTAGGTGGCCCTATGCTTAAAGAAATGGCCAGGTGAAGATGAAAGCAAGCATAAAAATGGTTCACAAAGCTATCAATCATCATATATGCTTCCCAAGTATCTCATTTTGTCAATTTGATCAAAGCAAACCAAAGGGCTTGAGGTTTGTTTCCCAAGGAAACCCTAATTCATCTGTTCATCAAACTATGCCTTGCTCATGAAGCAACCTCAACCCATGGTCAAATACAATCAAGTTAAGTGCTTCAATTAATAATTTCATGCATATTTGAGCTTATTTGAGTGTCCTCAATCATCAATTCATCAAGATTTGAAGCATGGACTTGAGAAGTTGATCAGTCAATTCATATGACTATTTTGGAGTACACTGAGACCTGAATTTTGATGTGTTTGTAAAATGGAGATGACCCCAAGAGAAAACATGTTCCTAGGGACCATATGAACAACTTTCATGTTCATCAAAAATTTATTTGAAGCTTGGAAGGGTATCATCCATTTCAAAACATTATAGGTCATTTTGACTGAAACCCTAATTTTGGGTCAACTTCCCAAGAACATAACTCATTCATTTTTTATGATTTTGATGTGGGATCAAATGAATTAGAAATTTTAATATGTCTACTTAATTTGTTATGTTTGACAAATTTTCATAATCCTAAAATAAATACATGTGATAATGCAAAACATTATAGGTCACTTTGGACCAAAGGCATTGAAATGTGAAAAAGTCCAACTTCAAGTGCCCATAACTTCCTCATAAAAAATCCAAATGATGAAAAATTTAATTCAAAATTTATTGTCTTGAAAAGATCTACAATGTTTATGTTTAAGGTTTTGTCATTTTGAGCGTGTATCATTGAAACAAAAGGGCATGAAGTTTGGCCATTTTTGAAATTTTCACATACACATGTTTTGCACCTAGCACTTCATGATCAATTTTCACCAATTTCCCAATTCCAAATGAAGTTTTGGTAGACATAAAAATTGATCCTCATGCCAAGAGCTTTCCAACCATTATCCATAAGGCTATTTTTCATTTTTGGAAATGTCATTTTCGAAGAGGAGAAAGTTTTAGTGCATTTTTGGAAACTCATTGAAAACACATTGCATGAGCTCAATACACATCATCTGCACGTCCAAAATATATTTGCTGATGTTAAGCATTCATTTCCAATTGGAATTGGGCCCTCCATGCGCCTGTACAGGCCCATGCATGGAGGCCCTTTCCATCCATGCACATGCTTTGTTCATGCTTCTACCTTGCCAATTGCTATATATAGGAGTGTATAGCTTCACATTTTCGCAACCTGAAGGCACCTGTTATGCTGCAAGAATCTCTCCATAGCCTCACTTAAAGGAACTCTGTCTTTCTATTCAAAAATTCAGATCTAAATTTCAACTACAATTGGTTGATTTCTAGATCTATAGTTCCTAAACCTTGCTCATCTTCATCACCAGACTACACTGCAAGCAAGAGCTTTGAAGAATCGTGCTCTAAAGATCCACATTTCATAGGTGGACATCCAAACTTATTTTCTTCGAAACTCATTGTATATAGCTTATTTCTTGCATTTACTGGGTTGTCTGAAGCCCTCTCATCAGAGGCAATTGTTTTGTGCTTTGAATTTTGAAATTCCATCAAGTTTCAGTTGAACACCATTTTTTTAAGCTCTGATTCCTCTCTCCATGGAAGTCTAGAGTGGAAATAGATGGCACAGGGGTGATGTACATCACCCCATCTTTCCATTGCTATATAGATCGTGGCATTTGGTTAAGGTTGCCATGTCTGCAACTCTCACCGGAGCTGAAGGTCTCTCGGAGAAGACGGTGGTGTACACCACCGTCCCAACTCCAGATCAAATCTGGACCGTGCAATCTTGTTTCCAGATCAAATCTAGACCATTCCTTGTTATGACTTAATTAAAGGCTGCATGTGTCGCTTTGACTTGAGTGCATGGTGGACGCGCGCATATGATCCATGTGATGTGCCAACTCAATTAATGAGCTCTTGATCCAACGCCTCACATTTTCTCTTATTTTTATTTTCTGATTTTAATTTCCTTTTATTTCTTTTATTCCATTTCATTTCAAAAAATCATATCTCCTTCATTATTGGTCCAAAAAATGTGAGACCAATTGCATTATTTCTCTTTTAATTTCTAGTTTCTAAAAATGATTTTTAATATTTTTTATTTCATCATTTGATATTTTTTATGAATTTTATCTTTTATGGTCATTTTTAGTTCATTTTAAATAGTTTTTGATATTCAAAAAATACAAAAATATTTTCTCAACCTCTTTGAATGATGATGAATCTATGAAAAATATTCTCATCAATTTATCAATTGATTTGAGATTTTAATTCAATTAGGTTATTTTTATGCATTTTTAATTGATTAAAAATAGTTTATGACTTCTAAAAATGCTGAAATTTTTTGTCAAGCTTTGTTTGACCTTGTTGAACTTAGGATGATTCACTTGGACTTTTCAAAGTTGATTTGAAGTGAATTTGAGATTTGACCTTTAATTGATTATTTTAATTCAAGTATTATTTTAATTTTGAAAAAAATACCAAAAATATTTTATTTGCTTCTTGACTATTAAACTTCATTTTGCTTCTGCTTACTATTGTTTGACCTTGATTCCATCTATCTTTGGTCAATGAATGTTGATTACCTCATTTGATTTCCATTAATGCACTTTATTATTCATCTTCTTCTTTTTCTTTTTTTGATCAATGAGTTAAAGATTGGTGGTTAGCCTTGATACATGGGAGGTTTAACCTTCCTTGATTCAAATATAATTCATCTTGATCATAGATCAAGTGAATGACTTTGCATTAAGGATAGGTTGCTTCCTAATTAAGCAAAGAACCTAAATCAATACAAGATCATTTCTCATCTTCTTTTGGCATGACAAGTTGTAAGAGCTTGATTCACCAATCAAGGTCTCTAACTTGTGTTGTTGCCTATATTTTATTGACCGACCTCAGATAGGTGTGACTACTACATTAGTCCACTTACGATTGCTTAACATAACACTAAATTGCCTTATGGCACACTAACACCAATACTAACCGTTAACCATTAACATTAAATTCTTGCACTTTACATTTATGCAATTTACTATTCTTGTACATATTATTCATTTGCTTTTCCCCTTTGCTCATTCGAGCACATGTTTATGTTAATGCAATTTGCCTTTTGCTCACTTGAGCACATAATTGTGTATATGCTATTGTACTTGTGTTTTGTTTTGATTGTTGTGAACCAAATGCAAAATGGATAAAAAGGACTTAGATTCTAGGACATTCCCTATGCAAAAATGGAGTAAAAAAGGCCTTAATGTTGAAGATGAATTGGAAGGACCAAATCTCTAAACTCACTCTTGTCCATTTTTTTTGTTTACATTGTGGAACTTTTTGATGTGTGTGCTTTTGTGCTAGGGATTCCTATTTGAGCCAAAGTGAAGAACCATTGTCATGTGCATCTAAAGTGAGAGATACAAGAGCCATTAGAAGATTCCTAAGAGCTTATTTGATTGATTGATTGCTTGAGTATTGGCTTATTTGCTTGGTTATTCCAAAGGATGGGAGCTACTTGGATCATCAATATGATCTCAAGAAGGGAACTCCATTTGTGGTCTTATTTCTTCTCCTTCATCTCTTGTATGCTTAGGATTTAGCTATTCTTCTTCTTCCCTCCACTCTAACCCAAGCCAAAACTTTTGTGCAAACATTAACATTTTGTTTTCCAACATTAGAAACCTAAGCATTATGCTTTTGATTTTCAAAATTTCTTTTCATAACACTTATTTTGAATTGAATCTTTAAGTCAACTTTGACCATATTTTGTAAATACTTTTCATTGGTAAATATAACTCATTCAAATGCTTTTGTGGTTTCAATGGCCACTTCTTATCAAAAACTTTTCATAACCTTTAGCTATTAGGTTTGAGTTATCCTTGAGGTAGATGTAATACTCACCTATATCCTTAGTGATGGACAATGAGTCTTCCATGCTTATTATAGGGTTAACCCCTCAGTAGCATGTTGAAGCTATCCTCACATGGTGGATTTGTGGTTTTAGGTTGAGTTTTATCCCTTGGATAACGAAAGACCTTAAGGCTTTTAGACCAATCAATTCACCAACTTGTTTTGAGATTTTTACCCCGAACTACGAGGTTTTGATCCTAATCTTTTTTAAGATGGTACGTAGGCAGTGGGTTTATCCATTCAAATACAAAAAGTGTAAATAATTTGTACAATCTTCTCTTATCTCCCCAATCATGTTTGCATAAATAATTTTCACAAAATACCAACCTACCTTACAATAACTGTGAAAAGGGCTCCCTAGGAGTACCTAGGATGTTTTGGGTGCTTAAAACCTTCCCATTGCATAACCAACCCCCTTACCCAAATCTCTGACATTTTTATTAGTTTTTGATTCGATAAAACTTCTCGGTTTTTGTTCGATTTCTAACCTTTCCTTTGGATAAATAGAAGTGCGGTGGCGACTCGACTTGTATGGTTTACTTTTGATTTAGTCCATAAATCTAAAGGTAACGAATACCCCGCTACACCCATACATCAAACAATTCAACCTCTAGCATAGCCTTTTACGACATTTGATTTCTCTTAGAAATATTCCCCATTCTTTGACATCTGTCGCATTCTTTGACGGTGTCCTGGGCATCTTTGAACAACGTGGGCCAATATAGACCTGACTGAAGAACTTTGGCCGTTGTTCGGTCACCACTGAAGTGTCCTCCATAATCCGAGTCATGGCAAGCGCTAAGTACATCCCTTTGTTCCTGCTTCGGGACACATCTTCTTACCAACCCATCCACTCCTCTCTTGTATAGGAATGGGTCATCCCACAAGTAGAACCTGCAATCATGAACAAACTTTTTCTTTTTGTTAGAATCAAAATCGTTGGGGATTACACCTCCTACCAAATAATTCGTGTAGTTTGCGAACCACGGGATACTGATAATAGCGAGGATATGTTCATCAGCAAACTCATCCTTTATCGTTCTCTTTTCTTCTGTTTCTTCAATTAGTTACATGCGGGATAAATGATCTGCCACTGTGTTTTCACACCCTTTTTTGTCCCAGATCTCTACATCAAATTCTTGGAGGAGTAAGATCCACCTGAGAAGTCTCGGCTTAAAGTCTTGTTTAGCAAACAAATATTTCAAAGCGGCATGGTCCGTATAAGGTCAAATATGTCAGCCATATTCGACAATCATTGGTCGAGATGCACAAACTGTTGTGTGAATACAGTCACTACAAGCACGAACATGACAGATGCCGTGTCTGCACTATCAATCAGAGGGGATGTCGCCAAGTCCGTAAAGAAATCCAAGAAATGCTGGATGAAGGTGTAATTGAAATACTTCAGAATCGCGATGTGGATGATGAAGTCAATGTGATATCACCAGTATTTCGGATCCCAGAGCCTGTTGTCATCCGGTATGATGACAGCAAGCAGAAGGCTTCTCCCTCTTTGATAATTAAACTATCTAGCCCTGTGCCATATTCTTCTGATAAGGCGGTCCCCTATCGTTACAATGTTGTGGCATTGGAAGATGGGAAGGAGGTGCCCCTGCCCTCTACCTCTGTTGTTAATATCGCTGATGTCAGCGGCCTGACCCATAGTGGTCGTGTTTTCTCGGCTCCGCCGAAACTCCAGACTGACATCAGAAGGGCTGATGTTGCTGATTGTGTTGTTCGTTCGGTTGGGAATGCTGCTGTTCCTCCGAATCCGACACTTGTTGCTAATAAACCTGCCACCGCTGTAAGAACTCCTGTCTCTGCTGGCCAGAATGGCACAATGAAAGAAGACTGTGATGAGATGATGAAGCTCATCAAGAGGAGTGAATACAACATTGTAGATTAGCTTCTACAAATTCCATCAAAGATCTCTGTGTTATCTTTGTTGATGAACTCAGAACCACACCGTGAAGCTCTGCAGAAGGTGTTGGATGTGGCGTATGTAGACCATGATGTCACAATAGAACAATTTGATAGTATTGTTGTAAACATTACCGCTTGTAACAATTTGAGTTTTTATGATGCTGATCTCCCTAAGGAGGGAAGAGGCCATAATTTGGCACTTCACATATCTATGAGCTACAAGGATGATGCCATGTCTAATGTGCTGGTAGACACTGGATCATCACTAAATGTGTTGCCAAAGTCCACTATGGCCAGATTTTCATACCAGAGGCCTCCCATGAGGCAGAGTGGAGTAGTGGTAAAAGCTTTTGATGTATCCCGCAAAACAGTGATTGGTGAGGTTGAACTCCCAGTCAAGATTGGACCAAGTGATTTCCAGATCACTTTTCAGGTCATGGATATCCACCCATCATATAGCTGTCTGTTGGGCAGACCATGGATTCACGAGGCAGGTGCCGTGACATCCACCCTACACCAGAAATTGAAATTTGTCAAGAACAAAAAGCTGGTGGTGGTAGGGGTAGAGAAGGCTCTCCTGGTTAGTCATCTGTCTTCGTTTTCTTATATAGACGCTGAGGATGAAGTTAGTACGCCGTTCCAAGCTTTATCTATTGCTGAGCCTACTAAGAAAGGAACTTCTTCATTTGCATCCTACAATGATGCTAAGTTGGCCATTGAGCATGGCACAACTACTGGTTTAGGATAAATGATCAAGATGGAAGACAATAAATCCCGGGCTGGCATAAGGTATTCTTCTGGCACTTTCAACAAGCATGAGCTATTTCAGAGTGGTGGTTTCATCCACACCGTCCAAGACGAGGAAGCTGCTGCTATTGTGAAAGGGGATGTAGAGGAGGATTCTGGCAACTTTGTCATTCCTGGAGGAATCTGCAATAACTGGGTCGCTGTTGATGTTCCAACAGTTGTCCATAAGTCAACGTAATGATTCACTGTTTGTTTAAAAACCCTTCTTCCATTCCAAAAGGAGGAGTGATGACATTGTTGGCTCATAAATACAATGATATTTTCATTCAATAAATTCATGTTAAATGTTTGTTTTTCCAATTATTTTCACTTTTCTTTTTTGCATGAAATAGGTGATCACATAAAACCTTAAAAATAAAATAAAATCAATCTTTTCATCTGCATAATGATTTGCCTTGTTTGAATTCTAAAATCTCCTTTATATCCAAAATCATTATGCTGGTTGATCAAACCCATTGAACATAATGATCTAACACCATCTCCCAACTTTGAGTTCCCTGTATTTGAGGCCTAAGAAGATGATGTTGAAGAGATTCCTGATGAGATTACCCGTCTACTTGAGCACAAAGAGAAGATCATTCAGCCACATCTTGAGAATCTGGAAATGGTCAACTTGGGGTCTGAGGATTGTGTGCGAGAAGTGAAGATTGGAGCACTCCTGGAAGAGTCTGTGAAGAAGGGGTTGATTGAGTTGCTACGAGAGTATGTCGACGTCTTTGCCTGGTCATATGAAGACATGCCTGGTCTAGATACTGATATCGTGCAACATTTCCTGCCATTGAAGCCTGAGTGTGTGCCCGTAAAGCAGAAACTCAGAAGAACTCATCCCGACATGGCAGTGAAGATCAAAGAATAAGTTCAGAAGCAAATTGATGCGGGGTTTCTGGTGACTTCTACATATCCTCAGTTGGTGGCCAATATCGTGCCCATGCCTAAGAAAGATGGAAAAGTCCGAATGTGTGTGGACTACCGTGACTTGAATAAAGCTAGTCCGAAAGATGATTTTCCCCTACCACATATTGATATGTTGGTAGATAACACAACTAAATTTAATGTCTTCTCGTTTATGGATGGATTTTCCGGATATAATCAGATTAAAATGGCACCCGAGGATATGGAGAAGACAACATTCATCACACCTTGGGGAACATTCTGTTATCGAGTGATGCCCTTCGGTTTGAAGAACGCCGGAGCCACGTATCAACGAGCTATGACTACCTTGTTTCATGATATGATGCATAAGGAGATCAAAGTGTACGTTGATGATATGATTGCAAAGTCGAGAACGGAAGTTGAACATGTAGAGTACTTGTTGAAGCTTTTTCAGCATTTGAGGAAGTATAAGCTTCGTCTGAATCCTAACAAGTGTACATTTGGAGTCCGTTCCGGCAAGTTATTGGGCTTTATTATTAGCGAGAGAGGTATTGAAGTTGATCCTGCCAAGGTCAAAGCAATACAAGAGATGCATGCGTCCAAGACTGAGAAGCAAGTCCGAGGTTTTCTTGGCCGCTTGAATTACATTTCCCAGTATATATCCCACATGACTGCCACATGTGCGCCAATACTCAAGCTCCTCCGGAAAAATCTTGGACCGAGGATTGCCAAAAAGCCTTTGACAGTATCAAAGAGTATCTGTCTGAGCCTCCGATTTTGTCTCCACCCGTGGAAGGGAGACCCTTGATTATGTATCTGACTGTCCTTGAAGACTCTATGGGTTGTGTCTTAGGTCAGCAGGATGAATCAGGAAAGAAAGAGTATGCTATTTACTACCTAAGTAAGAAGTTCACTGATTGTGAGTCTCGACACTCAATGCTTGAGAAAACATGTTGTGCTTTGGCTTGGGCCGCTAAGCGCTTACGCCAGTATATGTTGAATCATACGACTTGGTTGATATCCAAAATGGATCCAATCAAGTATATCTTTGAGAAGTCTGCTTTAACTGGGAGGATTTCCCGTTGGCAGATGCTGTTGTCTGAGTATGATATTGAGTATCGAGCTCAAAAAGCTATTAAAGGTAGTATCTTGGATGATCACTTGGCACATCAACCAATTGAGGATTATTAGTCTATTTAGTACGACTTCCCTGATGAGGAGATTCTGTATTTGAAAATGAAAGATTGCGATGAGCCTACGCTCGATGAAGGACCAGAGCCTGGTTCCCGATGGAGCATGGTATTTGATGGCGGTGTAAATCAATAAGGAAATGATATTGGGGCAGTGATTATTACTCCTCAGGGCACACATTTTCCTTTTACATCAAGGCTAACTTTCAAATGCACGAATAATATGGCGGAATATGAGGCATGTATCATGGGATTAGAAGAATGTATTGATCTTAGGATCAAGCATCTTGATGTTTATGGTGATTCAACTCTTGTTGTTAATCAGATTAAGGGTGAATGGGAGACGAATCAACCCGGTCTCATCCCATATAGAGACTATGCGAGAAGGATTTCAACGTTCTTTACTGAAGTTGACTTCCACCATATTCCTCGAGATGAGAATCGAATGGAAGATGCTCTTGCTACGCTTGCTTCTATGATTGTGGTGAGACTCTGGAATGAGGTTCCCAATATCACTGTGATACACTTGGATAGACCGACTCATGTATTTGCAGTTGAAGAAGAGAAAGATGAAAATCCATGGTATTATGACATCAAGTGTTTTCTCCAAAGTCAGATTTACCCGTCTAGGGCATCTGTGAAGGATAAAAAGACTTTGAGGAGATTATCTGGCAGTTTCTACCTCAACGGCGATGTGCTTTATAAGAGGAATTTTGACATGGTTCTGCTCAGATGTGTGGATAGACACGAAGCAATCCTATTAATGACTGAAGTCCATTAGGGTTCATTTAGTACTCATTCCAATGGACATGCCATGGCAAGGAAGATGTTGAGAGCAGGCTACTATTGGCTGACAATAGAGTCTGACTGTTGCAAGTTCATGAAGAAATGCCATAAGTGTCAGATTTACGCGGACAAGATTCATGTTTCCCCGACACTTCTGAATGTTATTTCCTCACCATGGCCTTTCTCCATGTGGGGAATTGACATGATTGGCATGATAGAGCCGAAAGCGTCCAACGGTCACAGATTTATTCTCGTAGCAATTGATTATTTCACCAAGTGGGTTAAAGCGGCATCGTATGCAAATGTGACCAGGAGGGTGGTTGTGAAGTTTATCAAGAACCAACTCATATGCCGTTATGGTGTGCCAGACAAGATCATTATTGATAATGGATCTAACTTGAACAACAAGATGATGAAAGAGCTGTGTAGCGAGTTCAAGATTGCACATCATAATTGTAGCAGGGTATTCAGTACCATTAGAGATATTGACTAAATCCAAGGTAAATCATACAAGTCGAGTCGCCACCTCACTTCTATTTATCCAAAGGAATGGTTAGAAAGCGAACAAAAACCTAAAAGTTTTATCGAATCAAAAACTAGTAAAAGAGAGTCAGAGATCTGGGTAAGGGGGTTGGTTATGCAATGGGAAGGTGTTAGGCACCCAAAACATCCTAGGTACTCCTAGGGAGCCCTTTTCACATTTGTTGTAAGGTTGTTATTTTGTGAAAAATTGTTTGTGCAAACATGATTGAAGAGAAGAGAAGAGAATGTACAAGTTATTTACATTTTGTGTTTGGATGGATAAACCCATTGCCTACGTACCATCTTATAAAAAGATTAGGATCAAAACCTCGTAGTTCGGGGTAAAAATCTCAAAATGAGTTGGTGAATTGATTGATCCAAAAGCCTTAAGGTCTTTTGTTATCCAAGGGAGAAAACTCAACCTAAAACCACGAATCCACCATGTGAGGATAACTTCAACATGCTAGTGAGGGGTTAACCCTATAATAAGCATGGAAGACTCGTTGTCCATCACTAAGGATATAGGTGAGTATCACATCTACCACAAGGATAACTCAAACCTAATAGCTAAAGGTTATGAAAAAGTTTTGATTAAGAGAGTGGCCATTGAAACCACAAAAAACATTTGAATGGGTTTTATTTACCAATGAAAAGTATGTATAAAATATGGTCAAAGTTGACTTAGAGATTCAATTCAAAATGAGTATTAAGAAAAGAAAGTTTGAAAATCAAAAGCATAAGGCTTAGGTTTCTAATGTTGAAATCAAGTATTAAATGTTTGCACAAAAGCTTTGGCTTGGGTTAGAGTGGAGGGAAGAAGAAGAATGGCTAAGATCCTAAGCAATGCAAAAGGTGAGGGATAAGAAACAAAACCACAAAAAGGAGTTCCTCTCTTGAGATCATATGGATGATCCAAGTAGCTCCCATCCTTTGGAATAAGCAATCACATAAGCATAAACTCAAGCAATCAACAATCAAATGAACTCTTGGAAGGTTCCTCAATGTATCTTGAATCTCTCTCTCTTAGGAGCTCATGGTAATGGTTCCTCAATTTGACTTAAGTGGAAATTCCTAGCACAAAGAAACACACACATCAAAAGGTTCTATTTACAAATCAAAGAATGGACAAGAGGGAGTTTAGAATATGGTCCTTTCAATGTTCATCTTCAAGTTTTAAGCATTCTAAAGGCATGATGCCTAGTTGCTCTTTGACATTTATAGCACTCTAAAGGCATGAGGCCTAGTTGCTCTTTGACATTTATAACACTCTAAAGGCATGAGGCCTAGTTGCTCTTTGACTCCATTTTTGCATAGGGAAGGTCCTAAAGTCTAAGTCCTTTTGTCCATTTTTTGCATTTGGTTCACAACAAACAGACAAACACAAGCACAAAAGATATATATACACAATTATGTGCTCAAGTGAGCAAAAGGCAAATTGCATTAACATAAACATGTGCTCAAGTGAGCAAAGGAAAAAGCAAATGGATAATATGTGCAAGAATAGTAAATTGCATAAAAGTAAAGTGCAAAAAGTAAATGTCAATGGTTAATAGTTAGTGTTAGTAGTTAGTGTGCCATAAGGCAAATTTAGCGCTATGTTAAGCAATCGTAATTGGACTTATGTAGAAGTCACAACTATCTGAGGCCGGTCAATAATAATGTAGGCAACAACACAAGTTAGAAGTCTTGATTAGTGAACCAAGTTCCAACAACTTGCCATGCCAAAGAAAAAAAGAGGATTGATCTTGTATTGGTTTAAGTCCTATGCATGTTTAGGAAACAACCTATCCTTAATGCAAAGCCATTCACTTGATCAATTGATCAAGATGAATTAGATTTAAATCAAGGAAGATTAAGTCTCCCTAATCAATGCTAACTTATCAACCTTTAACTCATTGATCAAAAAGAAAGAAGAAGAAGAAGAAGGAGATGAATAATGGATAATGGAAAAGGAAAGAATAAAGTGCATTAAGGTGAAATGAAATGTACCAATCCATGTGTGTTGACCAAATGACATTGAGAGTCAAAGTCAAATAATGAGAAACCAGAAATGAGATGAAGATTGGAGGTCAAACAATAAGCAAAATATTTTTGGCATTTTTAATATTAAAATAAACTTGAATTAAAAATAAAAGAAAGGTCAAACTTCAAAATCACTTCAAATCAACCTTGAAAGGTCCAAGTGATTTATCCCAAGTTCAAAAAGGTCAAACAAGGATTGACAAAAAATTTCAGCATTTTTAAAAGTCATAAACTATTTTTAATCAATTAAAAATGAATAAAAATAACCTAATTGAACTAAAATCTCAAATAAATCTCAAATAAATTAAAAAATTGATGAGAATATTTTTCATAGATCCATCATCATTCAAATAGGTTAGGAAAATATTTTTGTATTTTTTGAATATTGAAAACTATTTAAAATGAATTAAAAATAACCAGAAAAGAGAAAATTCACAAAAAATATCAAATGACAAAATAAAAAATATTAAAAATCAAAATTAGAAGCTAGAAATTATTTGGAGAAGAATGCAATTGGTGACATATCTTTTGGAATTAAAATGAAGAAGATATGAATTTTTGAAAATAATGGAAATAAAAGAAATTAAATCAGAAAATAGGAAAATCAAAAAAACCAGGAGCGTTTGATCAAGCCTCATTAATTGACGTGGCTGATCAAACGCTCCAAACGCGCGCTTCCACCATACGCCTTGGTCAACTGAAACACACCAAGCCTTTAAATAAGTCATAACAATGGACGCGTGTGATTGAATCTGGAAACTCACATGGACGGATCAGATTGAATTTGGGAACCAGACGGTGGCCAGCGCCACCGTCTTCTCCGGCCAACCTCCGGCCACATCCAAAATTTGCAGAACTTAAAATGGAAACCAAAATGAACGATCTAGGTATCATTCGAAAGAGGAAGTGATGTACATCACCCCTGTACCACTCAATTCCACTCTAGATCTCTATATTGAGAGAAATCAGAGGTGGAAATTCGGTGGTGGTCATGTGAACTTCATGGATTTCAACAATTGAGCACTCAAAACAATTGCCTCTATGAAGAGGACTTCAACCAACACAATATCCAAACAAATAGATCAATAAATAGTGAGTTTCGAAGAAAAAACCAGTTGGAGAGAACCTTTGAACTGTGGTGATCTGAGCTTGTTTCCTCGCTTCCTTTGGCCAAACAGAGCTTCAATGGATTATGAGAGAGAGGTCTAGGAACTTTAGATCTAGAAATTTAACCAGATTTAGTTGAATTTCAGATCTGAGAAATTTGAATGAAAATGAAATAGTTCCTTTGGTGAGAGGTTTAGTTTTCAATTCAGCAGCATTTCAGGTTGATTCATGGATGAAAATTGAATGGAATGATGCCTCTATTTATAGAAGGAGAGGGAAGGCAAGTGTGATCAAACTCGTGTGCATGGCAAGAGGATATTCATTGCATGGGCTTGCATAATCATGTAGAAGGCCCAAATCCAATGCCAAATGCAATCTGAGATATAATTGAGCTGGAATAGACGTGTAGTTGGTAATGCATAGGCTTGTGTAATGAGTTTCAACATGTTATGCACAATTATGCCTAAAACTTCTCCTCTTCGAAAATGCCATTTGCCAAATCCAAACATGAGCATGTGAGTAATGGTTGGAAAGGTCTTGGTGTAAGGAAAAATGTTATGTTGGGAAAAAATCCATTTGAAGTGTGGAAATTAGTGAATTTTGAGTTTGAAGTGTAAGGTGCAAAACATGCAAAGGCGAGGTTTCCAAATTTGGCCAATGTTCAAGCCCCTCTATTTTGATGATGAAAACTTCAAATGAAAACACCTTCAACATCAAAGTTGTTGATCTTTTCAATACAATCAAAATGGACTTAAATTTTGCATCATTTGGATTTTTGATGAAAGAGTTATGGGCACTTGAAGTTTGACTTTTTTGCCTTTCAATGCATTTGGTCCAAAGTGACCTATAATGTTTTGCATTATCACATGTATTTCCTTTGAGATTTTGAAATTTTGTTCAACATAAAATTTGAAGTAGACATCTTAAGATTTCCAATTCATTTTATCCCACATCAAAATCATAAAAAAATGAATGAGTTATGTTCTTGGGAAGTTGACCCAAAATTAGGGTTTCAGTCAAAATGACCTATAATGTATCGGAATGGGAGATGACCTTCCAAGCTTCAAATCAATTTTTGGTGAACATGAAAGGTGTTCATATTGTCCTTAAGAACATTTTTTATTTTGGGATCATCTCCATTTGACCAACACATAAAAAGTTAGGTCTCAGTACATTTCAAAATAATCAGATGAATTGACTGATCAACTTCTCACGTCCATGACTCATATCTTGATGAATTGATGATTGAGGACACTCAAATAAGTTCAAATATGAATGAAATGATGAATTAAAGAAACTTCCCTTGATTGTATTTGATCATGGGCTGAGGTTGCTTCAAGAGCAAGGCATCGTGGATGATCTGATGAACTAGGGTTTCCTTGGGGAACAAACCCCAAACCCTTTAACTTGCTTTGATCAAAATGATGAATTGAGATGCTAGGGAGGCATGTTTGATGGGTGAGAGCTTTGGGAACCATTGCCATGTTTGCTATCATCTTCACTTGGCCATATCTCTACACAGAGGATCACCTTGAAGCTCTTGACTTTGTGATTGCTCAAGCTACAAACAAGAAATGTTAGTGACATATTTTTGTGCTTTTGGTTAGTAAACAAAATAAGAAAAGAAATAATATACAATTCAAGCATGCCTGGTGATTGTAACACCTCAAAATTTGCTCTCCTCTTCTTGAGACTAGTTTGACACATTGCATTTCATATTTTAAAGCATTAGGCATTGCATTTTGCATATCATTTGGAAATAAGAAGCTCCTCCTCCAAAGTCTTTTCAAAAGATGGAGAAGTTACATGATTCAAGCCTGAGGGTCTCTATGAATTGATGATCAACCATCTGAGGGTTTGCTCTTCAGTTAGGGTTTCTTGATTCTTCAAGGGTCTTGAGCATTATCTTATTTGCAAGGATATGTCACCATCATCATGGTCCTATCATCATCAAAGGTTTCAGAGTGCATCCTCAGGTTCCTCTGGATTACGGTTGTGACCTCTTGTCAACCCTAATCAATGCAATTCTTCCAACCAGGGCTTCTCAAAGAGATGAGGTATTTCCTTGGGATGAGGATCATATGATTGTTATACGGAGCTTACATGAGCTAGGGTTTCATTTTTGAGCAATTTCCCCAAGTGGTAGAGGCGCAAGTGGATCAAGGCATTTCAAGGACATCTGAGGACCAAGAAGTCAACTGTGCAGTCAACTAAGGGCTATGAGGTGGGGAAATGAGTTGAGACACCTCAGTCATGTTCGAAAGAAGTCTATTTGTCATTTCAAACATCTATCTTGAAGATTTTGATGTCATGGCAAAAGTTACTAAAAATGAAAAGTGACCTGTAATTTCAAGTTTCCAAAAATGGCAAGTTTATGGTCCACATTTAACTTGACTTACCAACATCAAAGAAGCTTCAAATGTATTTTTGGTGAACATGAAAGTTGTAGATATTTGTCTCCCCTTTTCAAAAAGTCCTATTTCATGTTCATATGATGATTGGTTGAGAAGTTATGCCCAAATGATCACAAGGTGTGCATGGAAGTTCAAAGTGACATAACTTTTGATACAAAACTCCAATTTGGTCCATTCTTTTTGCAAAATGCTCCTCATGACTTTTCAAATGAACCATTGCCATGCATGAGAGAGGCTTGTATGCTCATCATTTCATTCATGTTCATTTTGGAGGGAAATTCAATAATTCAAAATTGGCTTATGGTACAAGCAAATTACCAATTCAAATCTTGATTATTGGTTGATTTTAAGTGAATTCCAAGCTTGCATGGGCACTGTTCACGTGTAGCATGGCCACATAAGCTCACTTTTCCATTTTTGCAATTTATTTCATATTTCCCTAATCATGTTTAACCATTGCTTAATTGGGATTTCAGCATAATTAGCAAGTGGTATAAAAGCCAAACCCTAACCATAATCAAGGGAATAACAAAATTTCAGATCTAGAATTTTCCATTTCTCTCCAATTTTTCGCTCACTTTGAATTTCAATTTTCTCCCCACAAACACCAAAGATCTTTGTAGATTCATGCTCCTGGTGTAATTCTGAGTAAGATCCATCCCTTACTTTGAAGAATTCAGTCCAGTTTCGAGCAGAACAAGTGCACTCTCATGGAAATGGATTTTTGAAATTCAGCTAGATCTAGTTGATTTCAAGTGGTGATTCGTGCTTAAAGCTTCAAGGCAAGGTTAAGGAAGAATATCTGGAGATTTTGAGAGCTTGATCACACGAATTCAGAGCACTGCAATTCCAAGTAGGTTGAAATTGATCCTCTCCTTTTGCTGATTTCTTGTTATAGAACTGTAGATCTCACTTAGCTGAGCATGATGATATGTTTAGATCTTGATTTGGCTTAATATTAAGCATGTATGGTTGAATTAAAGTTTTGATGTCAATAATGTTTCTCTTCGATCCGTGCGATACATGATGATTTAGGAAGAATGAACATGATATTTGGATTCTATGATGCAAGAGCTTTCGAATGATGTACATTTTGTCCAATTCTGGAAAATTTCATGTTGAACTCCGCCGGAGACGGCCGGAGAAGATGACCGGCTCCACCGTCTGGTTCGGTTAGGGTTTATGACCAGGTGTTATCCACGTATGTGCCTGTTTGTCCATTCCATTGGTTGTGTTACTCTTGACTGATCCATGCGAGCTTTGACTCGCTGATGTGTGTGATGAGTCATTTAAGTGAAACGCATCGTTTCACTTATGCTGACTGTGTGCTGATTATGCACTTGCTTGTCCAAATGGTTGGTTGTTATTGCATTGACTTCGCTTGCGTGTGCTTTGACTTGCTTAGTGTGCTACTAACTCAATTAGTAAAACTGTGCATTTTGATTTTTTAATTTGTTCCGTTAATGTGATTCTCGCGCCTGATCCAATGGTTGAGATTGATTCTGAGTTTAATTCAAACATTTCTTTTCCCTCCATTCCTTTTAATATTTCACATTATTTTGTTCATCTTTGAAATATCATAAAAAATAGTAAAATAGTCCAAATTAACTCCAATTTTTTTTCATAATCTTTTTTAATGTCTAGTTTTTTATAGGATTATTTTCATGATTTGTTTGTTTCTGGATTTTTATTTTGGAATTTTTGATTGAACCTTATGCTAAAATGATATGTTGTGTTCAATGCCTTATGGAATCTTCATCTTTGATCCAATTGATCTGTTTTTTTGTATGCTTGATCTTCACTCATGATATGATTTTTGAGAATTGGTTTGGAATTTTTCTCATATGCTATCACTGTTTTTGACATATGAAGATGTAATGTGACAATTTGTGTCACATTTTTGGCATTCAAATTGTGCATTTTTGTTCATCTATCATTTGAACTCTTCTGGATTTGATATATTTCATATTGCTTGTTCATGACATGAAAAACTTGCATAAAAAATTTCAAGGTCATTGCATGCTTTTCTGTTTTGATTTGGATTTTCTAATTAGGATGTCCATTTTGTGCTCATTTGTTGGTCATTGCATTACATGGATCATTTGATGCCTTTGATTTTTGAATTGATGCTGGTCCTTTTGAGGACATTTTGTGATATGTTTGAACTTGCTTTATGCAAAAGATTGACTTCTGTTTTGATCATTTGGTTTGGTTTTGAACCTAGTCTTAGTACTGGTGTTTTGTACATGAACTAACCTTGACTTGTGTTTCAGGTTTTGGACACTTAGCATTAATGGTTGAGTTGCTCACCTTTTGAGATGCAAATTGGATTGTGTTCTGACTTCTTTGTGTTTTGTAGGGATTTAAATTGATGAGTTGAGCTCATTGCTTCATTTGATTGCTTGACCATTACTCATTGAATTGTGCAACAGTTGGATGGTTGCACTGTTTGTTTTCTGATTTTCTGATTGAGATATTAACTGTTTAGCTTTTGTACAGGTACCTTAGTTGCTTGCTTGCTTTTAGCTCTTGCTTGAGCTTTGGATTGTGGTTGATACACCACTTAGGTAGTTATCCTCTTACTTCATGTAGTCTGGAAGTCCTATCACCTTTTTGGCAGGCATTTTGCTGGCAAGTCCTCCTTCAGAGGCTCTGTTTGTGCTTGTTTACATTTGTGCCAAAGACCTCCAAGATGAGGCATGTGTTACTTGATAAGTCCTCCTAAGTGAAGAGGCAATTGACGGATAAAAGGGATTAGTAGCCAATCCCCCGTTATTCAGTGAGTCGTTCTTTATGCTCGCACTACGTGCTGATGCTCTAGAAGATGTACCCAAGATCTTTGTCTAGAGTCTGTCAAGTGGAATAGGGTCCCACTTTCTGGATCCCCACACTTTCTTTGTTTTGAGCTCACCCAGGCCATGGTTAAGAGCTATGAGGTCTCATCCTCATTACCATTTTGATCAGCTTCACCCTGACGTTCAATGTCAGTGGTTAAGAGCTACAGATTACCCATTACAGTTTGGCTTGTTTGTCGAGGTTGATATGACCCCTCTTGACTAAAGCCTACCCATTGTTTGGGCCTCTTGTATGGATATAGTGTGTGATGCTTGTTCACTTGTGTTGGTGATTATTTGCTTTTGAGTTGGCTCGCTTTCAGAGTGAGTTAAGTGCATGTTAGAGACCTCAACTTAGGGATATTGATTGCATGACAACTATTAGGCTCGAGTCTTAGTCTCCCTATTAGTTTGTTGTTTCCCTGGTCTCTGGTTAGGAGAGTGTTGTACCCCTGTTAAGGGGAACTACGTCGCCCTGATTCTCATACCAGATGAGATACGTAGGCAGGAGGTTGCGAGCAATCTCTCCGGGCACCCTTTTTCTTTTTTGTTGTGTCGTCTTATGTGTGTTAACCCTTTGTTTGTCTTCTTTGGTGTGAGTACTTGTTTGTTCAGCGTGGGCATGTGTGGTATGTTCATACTTTGGGAATTTCATCTGTTATCACTTAGGGTTCAGCTTGGGGTTCACCTATATTGATTTGGGGTTCACATTCGGGGATTTCTACTGTTATTATTCGGGGTTCATTTGTGATGATGGTTATCATCTCGGGGTTCATTTGTGACGGTTGTCACTCACTTGGGGTTCATCTTTGGGGTTCATTTGTGATGATGGTTATCATCTCGGGGTTCATTTGTGACGGTTGTCACTCACTTGGGGTTCATTTGGGGTTCATTTGTGATGATGGTTATCATCTCGGGGTTCATTTGTGACGGTTGTCGCTCACTTGGGGTTCATATTTGTTGGGGTTTGTTCAGATAACCTTTTTCTTTGGTGTTCGCTGGTTAGCGATTGTTGTTGTTGGGAGTCGGATGTAAGCCCATGTATTGGCATTCTGTTTCCTGTTTTTGTTCGTTATTGTTAGGAGTCGGATATAAGTCCATGTATTGGCATTCTGTTTCCTGTTTTTGTTCGTTATAGTTAGGAGTCGGATATAAGTCCATATATTGGCATTCTGTTTCCTTTTGTTTGTTATTGTCAGGAGTCGGATATAAGTCCATGTATTGGCATTCTGTTTCCTTTTGTTGGTTATTGTTAGGAGTCGGATATAAGTCCATGTATTGGCGTTCTGTTTCCTTTTGTTTGGTTATTGTTAGGAGTCGGGTGTAAGTACAGGGATTGGCAATCTGTTTCCTTTTGAGTGTTTCTTTTGACGTCTCAGCGTCTCCTTTTTGGTGTCTTGTTTCGGCGTATGTTAGCCGAGCTACGAGTGCTTTGATTCTTCTCTGGATAGAGAAAATATGAGGCATAGGATGCGATATCCTAACGAGAATGTCTCCCTTTCCCCGAACTACGTTGACTCTGATGTTTGTTTTTGACAAACTACGTAGGCCCAGAATGCGACATCCTGCCGAGTCCACTTCCTCCGTTTTCTTTCTTCATCCACCTGTTTATTATTCCAGTTTGTCCAATTTCTTTGAGCAGTTTATTAGCAACCCTTTTCCTATTCTTTGAGCTATCTTTTGAGCATGGATCCCGTCGAATACGACGGACGTGAGGGGTGCTAATACCTTCCCCTTGCGTAACCGATTCCCGTACCTTGTAATCTCTGGTCGTAAGACCATTCCTTTCCTTTTCTTAGGTTAGTCCTGCGCTCCCTTTCCGTCATAGGATGAATAGCGTCGGTGGCGGCTCTGTAAATTGTATTTTCCCGCCGGTTGTTTTTCGCATTGCGACAGTTGGCGACTCTGCTGGGGATTTAGTTGACCTCTTGCTGGTCCATCTTCCCTAAGCGAGCCAATCCTAGCGCTCTTTAGTGTAGTTCTTAGGGTAGTTTGGGTTGCTTTTATTGTCTTATTTATTGCATTTATGATTATTATACTGTGATTCTATTTGCATATATGTTTGCATGCATCATATTATCACTGTGCTGGATTCTGGACAGGTGTGGTTCCTATGATTTGGGGTGGGTGTTCTGAGTGGGGCTAAAACCCAGGCCCGAGTATACACCTAGGATTGCGTGGTCTCATGTCTCCTCACATGTTGGATTAACATGATGTTGCGACGTGACATACCACAAGCCGGACGAGGTTCTTTTGAGGGAGCTTTTCCATTGTGGAGTTTCCACTATGGTTGGCTTATCTCTTATGAGCTGTTGACTTCGGTGACCGTTCTTTCTCGGATCTTTGGTTTAGATGATCTTATGAGAGCTGCACGGCACACCCGAAAGGGCAAACCCGTTGAGTATCTTGTCCGATCGTTGAGACCATTATCCGCCTTAGGATGACCTTATTAGAATTCACCTGTGAGGGGAGGGTTTGATTCCTACAAGCACATGTTCTGTTGGTGACTCTTTGATGGTGACCTTGGTTCGGATGGTGATCCGAGTTCTATTTATAAGTTGGATTATGGATTTATTTCTGACACGCCGACGTTCTGTCCGTGGTATTTATGAGCGGGTTCCGTTTATTTCGGATCCCCTGAGTTGGATTTGAGGTTACTTATTCAGAGGTGATCTTGTTATTATTTGGTCAGTGATTTACCTGTGATGATGGTGATGTATCCTCTGGTTCTGTTTATTTCGGAACCCCCCGAGTTGGATTTATGGTTACCTAGTCCCTTGGGTGGTTGTGATCAGTTCAGAGACCGGGATCCAGAACAGTTGATGTTCAGATGACTTGGAGGATGGCACTAGGAATTGCATACATGCATCCGCATCATTCACATTTCGCATTCATCTGCATCTAATTCATGTGTATCCGTATGCAGGGTACATTCTTGATTGAGATTCTGGTTGAGAGATGTCTTTGCTAAATCATAACTCTCTGTTCCGTATGGTAAAATCAGATGATTGATGTCAGAATGTTGCTGTGGGATTATTACCCGTCTCGATGAAACCAGGATCGAAAGACAGAGTGTTCTTCATATGGATAAACATTGCATTCATGCATGAATCATAATAACTTGTCTTCTATTTTGCAGGTGTTGGTTTCTAACGTGTTTGATTGTCTCAGGAATCATTGCTCGCGCACGCAGAATCATTCCTTTGCACGTAGCTCGTCCGCACAGATACTTTACCAGACGCAACAAACCCAGAATGATGGATCCACCCAGCACTGACATTCTTGAGCTAAAAGAGAAGACGAGTGAGTTGATCAACGCCATGCAAGGGTTCGCCTTGGGGCAGAAAGCACTCGCCGATAAAGTGGAAAAGCTCGAGCGGGCTTCGGTTGCCAATAGTGGCAATAATCATGAGGGCAACTCCAATCATGGTCTGGGTGGTTCTAGGGATGGTGGTGATCCTAGAAGGAAGACAACTACTGCTGGTGTAGTTATCAACAATGGTGGTGGTTTTGGTTTCGTTGCAGGCGGTGGGCCAGGTCCTGTGGGCAATAATCCGAAGGATAATCAGTTTCCTCCTTTCTTTGGGGCTGTGGAGGATAAAGAGGAAGATCAGTTCTCTGTGCTGAACGAGCAATTTGGTCAATATGGTGTTCAACCGCCGAACAAAGAGATTCAGGTACTAGCAGAGAAGATCAGGGCTCTGGAAAGCCATGCTACTCCTAGGGCTATCAATATGATAAACATGGGGCTGGTTGAGGGGATTGTGATCCCACAGAAGTTTAAAGCGCCCACGTTTGATAAATACAATGGGAGTTCTTGCCCGGAAACTCATCTTCAGGCCTTTGTCCGGAAGATATCTGCCTATACCATGGATCAGAAGCTCTGGATGTACTTCTTCCAGGATAGCTTATCTGGTGGGTCTCTCGAGTAGTACCAGTTCAATGCTGACATGGCGCCTAGCCGTACCCAGTTGCAGGGTATGTCTCAGAAGCCAAATGAAGGGTTTAAAGAGTATGCACAAAGGTGGAGAGAATTGGCTGCCAGAGTTCAACCACTATTAATGGATCGGGAGATGTCTGATTTGTTCATGGGTACCCTTCAGGGGACTTTTGCAGAAAGGATGGTGGGTTGTCCCGTCACTAGTTTTGCAGATATAGTGGTGGCAGGTGAGAGAATTGAGAGCTGGCTGAAACTAGGGAAGATACAGGGAAATGCTTCGTCGTCTGGATCAAAGAAGCCCTTTGGTAATGGTCAACGTAAGAAGGAGGGTGACACGAGTGCTGTGTATGCCCAGAGAGGACATGGTAGGGATCGTTACTACCAGCATACTGCTGCAGTAACAATTCCTGCTGGTAATCAACCCGCACATCAACAACAACAACGGCAGCCATTTCAGCAGAGAACACAAAGGGTCGGGTACCAAGTGAGAGGAAGGATGACTGATCGCCAGTTCGATAGGCCACCAATGACGTATGCCCTTTTGTTGAAAAGGTTGAAGGATCTTGGGTTGGTTCAGCTGAGGACGTTGGCTCCGGTGAGATCAGATCAGAGGCCTGTGAGTTATGATGAAAATGCCAAGTGTGAGTTCCATTATGGTGCTCCCGGGCACAATGTTGAGGATTGCAAAGCCTTTAAGCATGTCGTCCAAGACTTGGTGGATTCCAAAGCCATCAATTTTGCACCATCGCCGAATGTTAATGTTAATCCCATGCCGACGCATGGTCAGATGACGGTGAATGTAATTGCTGAAGATGCAGGCCATACCTGTGCGGTGGGTGAAGAGACTGACAGTGACTGCGAGCTCGACTCGTGGGTAAAACCGTGCGTACCAGGGATGGAGATCCAGAACTGGAAGGCCGAAAAGATCATCACTGTCACTCTGCGAGAAGAGTAACATTTCTGTTTTTCGATTCTGTTTGCATGAAAGCCATACGTTTTGCCCGAAACGTAATGGTTCATTGTAAGGGCCACCTCATGTGTTTCATTTTGCATTATTTGCATCAGTAATAAACAGATGTTTTTCACATTAAAAGCGGTGTTCCCTGTTTTTCATTTATTTTTGCAGTTTGATAAAAATAAAAAATGGCAATGTTTATTTTCATTTTTTCTTCCTTTTAAATTGTCTCGTCTCGGCTCTAAAGCAATGCATGAATCAACATTCATGCAGATGCAATCATTCTCCGGATCTCATTGATAACAATCCTGTTACACCCTCATATGAATTCGACAACCCGATCTATCATGCCGAAGAAGAAGGCGAAGAAGATTGTGAACTGCCGGAAGAATTAGCCAGGTTGAAGCAAGAGGAGAAGGTGATTCAACCGCACGAGGAGCGAGTTGAGATTGTTAATCTGGGTACCGAGGAGGTCAGAAAGGAAGTAAAAATGGGGGCCGCTTTGGAGGTGAATGTCAAGAGCAGAATGGTAGCATTGTTGAAAGAGTATGTTAATATCTTCGCCTGGTCTTATCAAGATATGCCAGGGTTGGATACCGATATTGTTGTACACAGGTTGCCATTGAGAGAAGACTGTCCTCCAGTGAAGCAGAAGTTGCGCAGAACTCGACCCGAGATGGCCATGAAAATTAAAAGAGGAAGTACAAAAGCAGTTGGATGCTGATTTCCTAGCTGTCACTAATTATCCGCCTTGGGTCGCGAACATTGTGCCAGTGCCGAAGAAGGATGGAAAGGTGAGGATGTGTGTGGACTACCGGGATTTGAACAGAGCTAGTCCAAAGGATGATTTCCCGTTACCTCACATCGATGTGTTGGTAGAAAATACGGCTCAATTCTCGGTGTTTTCCTTCATGGATGGCTTTTCTGGCTATAATCAGATTAAAATGTCGCCAGATGATATGGAGAAAACAACGTTCATCACACCATGGGGCACTTTTTGCTATAAGGTGATGCCATTCGGTCTCAAGAATGCCGGTGCCACGTATCAAAGAGCTATGGTGACTTTGTTTCATGATATGATTCATCATGAGATTGAATGCTATGTTGATGACATGATAGCAAAGTCCCAAACAGAAGGGGGGCATTTGGTAGACCTGGCCAAGTTGTTTGACCGGTCGAGACAATTCAAATTGAGGTTGAATCCGAATAAGTGCACTTTCGGAGTGCGGTCCGGTAAGTTGCTGGGGTTTATTGTAAGCGAAAGAGGAATCGAGGTTGATCCTGCTAAAGTAAAAGAGATACAAGAAATGCCTGAACCGAGAACAGAGAAGGAGGTTCGTGGTTTCTTAGGTAGATTGAACTACATTTCACGGTTCATATCTCATCTAACAGCCACATGTGAACCCATATTCAAGTTATTGAGAAAAGATCAAACGGTCAGGTGGAATGATGATTGTCAAGCGGCATTTGAAAAAATAAAAGAATATTTACAGGAGCCTCTGATTCTGATGCCTCCTGTGGAGGGACGACCGTTAATTTTGTACTTGACAGTCCTTGAGGGGTCTATGGGGTGTGTACTGGGGCAGCATGATGAGTCTGGTCGAAAAGAGCATGCAATTTACTACCTTAGCAAAAAGTTTACCGACTATGAAACAAGATATTCACTGCTCGAGAAAACTTGATGTGCTTTGGCATGGGCTGCTCGCCGACTGAGACAGTACATGCTGGTTCATACCACTTTGTTGATTTCCAAGATGGATCCGATCAAGTATATATTTGAGAAGCCAGCATTGACCGGACGGGTTGCGAGATGGCAAATGATTTTGACTGAATACGATATCCAGTATACTTCTCAAAAAGCAATAAAGGGAAGTGTATTGTCTGATTACCTTGCCCAGCAACCCATTGAGGATTATCAACCGATGAAATTTGAGTTCCCTGATGAGGACATCATGTTTCTCAAATCGAAAGATTGTGAGGAACCGATCCCAGAGGAGGGGCCTGACCCTGAGTCCGAATGGATTCTGATGTTTGATAGGGCTGTTAATGTGAATGGTAGTAGAGTTGGTGTTGTTTTGGTTACGCCGAAGGGATCCCACATTCCTTTTGCTGCCCGGCTAACATTTGAATGCACCAACAATGTGGCTGAATACGAAGCTTGTATCTTGGGTATCGAACCTCAGTGCGTACGTCTACTGGGGCAACGCCTTTCTCGCTTGTGTATGGGATGGAAGCCGTGCTACCGGTTGAGGTCCAGATTCCGTCATTAAGAGTCCTGATGGATGTGAAATTGGAAGAGGCTGAGTGGATAAGGACTCGGTATGAAGAGTTGAGCCTGATTGAGGAAAAGAGGTTGGCGGCCATTTGTCATGGGCAGTTGTACTAGTAGCGAATGAAGCGTGCTTTTGACCGAAAGGTGCGACCTCGTGTGTACCATGTGGGAGATATGGTGTTGAAAAGGATCCTTCCTCCTCAGAACGATCGTCGGGGCAAGTGGACACCCAATTATGAAGGTCCATTCGTGGTCAAGAAGGTTTTCTCGGGCGGAGCCTTGTTGTTGACGACCATGGATGGTGAGGATTTTCCATCCCCTGTGAATGCGGACGCAGTTAAAAAATGCTTCGTATAAGAGACCCGCTGGACGAAAAGAATAAAATAGTCCAGGCAAAAAAGGGCATCCCGGCGAACCAAATAAAAAATGAAAAAAAGGTTCGGGCAAAAATTAGGGATAAAAAGAAAAAATTGTACACCCGGCAAGTCGAAAACCCCACAAGGGCGGCTTGGGCAAAAAAGGTATCCCGGTGGACTGAAAACCCGAAAGGGCGGTCCAGGCAAAAGAGGGAGTGAAACGAACAACTGCGTCTAGCATGATCGTTTGTACTTTGGATATGACACCGAGGATAATCCCCGACAGAGATCGGTCGGAGGCGTCTCGTTCAGAAGGAAGAAAGTGTGGAGTGTCTTGAGGACATATGGGTTGTAACCGGGTTGAAACTCGACGAGATCGCGGTTTCACGTTGCCATTAGGATAGATTTTCCTTTTGTGCGCAATTACCTCTTTTCAGGGATTGCTTCCTGTGTATTGCTCAGTTACGAGCCACCTTTTTTCAATCAATAAAATGCATATTCAGTCAAATAATTTTGTTTTTGTTTTCATTACCGCTTTGATTGCAAAAACATCCGTTTATTTTGATAAGAATCGTTGGATTTTGAGACATAGGGGTCCCTTCCAATGCATGTATATATGATCGAAAACCTGATATCTTATTCGGAAGATTGAGTGACCTTGGTGTTGAAATTTTGGCACGCCTGGGGCACGTTTTATCTAACGATCTCTTTTGCAGGTGCTGTTGGTTTATTTTCACTCACTTGCAGGTTGTGACGTGAAGCGTTTTTGACAAAAGATTCCTTTGAGGTCCAATCAGGGACAAGGAGTTGAGGAATGGTGTAAAGACGGCGAAAGAATTGCGATGATCCTGGAGGGTTAATCAAGAAGACTCTTCAAAGTCTGAAAAAGTGGAAAGTTAACACTGTGGTTAGATGGTGGATGCCAGGGTTCGACGAGTCGACAGGTGTTCCGTGTCGAATGTTCCGTATCTCCCCAGCGGGTTCGAGGTCGGTGTTTCCTTGGCAGCCAGGCCGGAAGTTTGTTGTTTCCCTTAGCAGGGTGAGATTGTTATTTCCCCAGCAGGTCTGAAGGTTGTTGTTCCCCCGGCAGGGGTGTGCGTTGGTGGTTTTTCCCCAATGAAGTGCCCAAGCGGATCGAGTTCAGTGAAGGTCATCCCTAGTAAGGATTGTCCTGTCCCCAGCAGTAGAGTTATCCCAAGCAGGGTTGGAGATTGGAGAGATATCGAGTTCCTCAGCAGAGTTGCTTGTGCCGTCCCCTGAGGGGGATACTTTTTATGCATTCATCATTTAGAGAATCATATCGCATTGCATCCTCCCAAATTGCGTAGCATTTCCATGGTTATGGAGCATTACGCCATTGAAAAACTCATGCATCAGCATTGCAAGCATAAGCTAGTCTCGAGCCGTGGTTACCGTTTGAGAATTGGTTTAGCTGGTTGGTGAGGATGTTACTCTGAGGAGTTTAGCATCGTGACGTTGGATCAACAATTTTCCCCAGTAGCGCGATATTGGAGGAAAGGATTTCCGTCGGGCGGAGATGGAAATGAAAATCGGAGAATGTTACGCGATCAGCGCGAAAATTGGGGTTCAAATGGAGAAAAGGAAGTGTTGGGCATTTTCTGGAGAACGGGGTTCAATTGGAGATTGGAGTTGAAGATTGTATCCGGGATGAGGTCCTCAGGATTGTCTTCTGATCATGTGTCACCTTAGACTTTGGCTGAGGCCAACAGAAGTCGTTATGGGTGTCTTCCGAGGAAGAAATGCACATGTTACCTTCCTGTTGTGAAGGTATACCCTCTGATATGTCGCTGTCAGAGTGGTGGTTGGTGTTATTTCCGACGTTACCAACGGAATTAGCACGGGAGAATGGAGAACGGGGTTCAAATGGAGAAAAGGAGACACGGGGTGTTTTCTGGAGAATGGGGTTCACAATGACGATCGAGAGTTATCGTCAGGCGACTGGGGTTCAAATGGAGAACGGGGTTCATTATTTGGCAGCGAGAGTGACATGAAGTTGTCGGGGTTCAAATGCGGTAATCAGGGATCATCCGCGCGAAAGAAAAATATTTGCGTAGGGGTCCAAGAAAGAAAAATCAAAGAAGTTTTGGGGGTTCAAGAAAAAGAAATATATCAGAGAAGTTTTTGGGGGTTCAAGAAAAGCAAAAATAATAATAATAATAATAACAAAGAGAAAATCCCCGACAGAGGTGGCATTCAGGCCAGTTTTTCCGATGTTCGGATCGAAGAAGTTTCCGACATTCAGGTCGAAGCAGAGGTGGCATTCAGGCCAGTTTTTCCGATGTTCAGATCGAAGAAGTTTCCGACATTCAGGTCGAAGCACTTGTGGCATTCAGGCCAATTTTCCCGATGTTCAGATCGAAGAAGTTTCCGACATTCAGGTCGAAGCACTTGTGGCATTCAGGCCAACTTTTTGGTATTCAGACCGAAGTGGCATTCAGGCCAGTTTTCCGGTATTCAGACCGAAGTGGTTTCCGACATTCAGGTCGATGCAACTTGTGGCATTCAGGCCAGTCTCTCGATGTTCAGGCCAATATTAATCATCTCATATCTTCTGATGCTCAGATCAAGATCATTTCCAGTATTCAGACTGATGAGCGGCATTCAGGCCATGGGTATTCCTGTGTTACCATTTATTTTGGTATCCAGATTAACATTCTGTTTCGGTATTCAGACCGACTCTCACCGTACCAGACGGATTTTTATTTCAAGACTACCTCTTTGCCGATTCTGACAGGCATTGTTACTTATTTCCTAGCGGAGTGCAAATTGTTCGTCTGTTCTTGGTATTCAACCACTCTTCACCCTGATCATCTGAAAAGTTGAGGTTGTTCATATCGACAGGTTCACAGTGGATTGAATAGGGGCAGCTGTAACACCTCAAAATTTGCCCTCTTCTTCTTGAGACTAGTTTGACACATTGCATTTCATATTTTAGAGCATTAGGCATTGCATTTTGCATATCATTTGGAAATAAGAAGCTCCTCCTCCAAAGTCTTTTCAAAAGATGGAGAAGTTACATGATTCAAGCCTGAGGGTCTCTATGAATTGATGATCAACCATCTGAGGGTTTGCTCTTCAGTTAGGGTTTCTTGATTCTTCAAGGGTCTTGAGCATTATCTTATTTGCAAGGATATGTCACCATCATCATGGTCCTATCATCAACAAAGGTTTCAGAGTGCATCCTCAGGTTCCTCTGGATTTGGGTTGTGACCTCTGGTCAACCCTAATCAATGCAATTCTTCCAACAAGGGCTTCTCAAAGAGATGAGGTATTTTCTTGGGATGAGGATCATATGATTTTTATAAGGAGTTTACATGAGCTAGGGTTTCATTTTTGAGCAATTTCCCCACGTGGTAGAGTCTCAAGTGGATCAAGGCATTTCAAGGACATCTGAGGACCAAGAAGTCAACTCTGCCGTCAACTGAGGGCTATGAGGTGGGGAAATGAGTTGAGACACCTCAGTCATGTTCAAAAGAAGTCTATTTGTCATTTCAAACATCTATCTTGAATATTTTGAGGTCATGGCAAAAGTTACTAAAAATGGAAAGTGACATGTAATTTCAAGTTTCCAAAAATGGCAAGTTTCTGGTCCACATTCAACTTGACTTATCAACATCAAAGAAGCTTCATATGGATTTTTGATGAACATGAAAGTTGTAGATCTTTGTCTCCCCTTTTCAAAAAGTCCTATTTCATACTCATATGATGATTGGTTGAGAAGTTATGCCCAAATGATCACAAGGTGTGCATGGAAGTTCAAAGTGACATAACTTTTGATACAAAACTCCAATTTGGTCCATTCTTTTTGCAAAATGCTCCTCATGATCAAGACTTTTCAAATGAACCATTGCCATGCATGAGAGAGGCTTGTATGCTCATCATTTCATTCATGTTCATTTTGGAGGGAAATTCAATAATTCAAAATTGGCTTATGGTACAAGCAAATTACCAATTCAAATCTTGATTATTGGTTGATTTTAAGTGAATTCCAAGCTTGCATGGGCACTGTTCACGTGTAGCATGGCCACATAAGCTCACTTTTGCATTTTTGCAATTTATTTCATATTTCCCTAATCATGTTTAACCATTGCTTAATTAGGATTTCAACATCATTAGCAAGTCGTATAAAAGCCAAACCCTAACCATAATCAAGGGAATAACAGAATTTCAGATCTAGAATTTTCCATTTCCCTCCAATTTTTCTCTCACTTTGAATTTCAATTTTCTCCACACAAACACCAAAGATCTTTGTAGATTCATGCTCATGGTGTAATTCTGAGCAAGATCCATCCCTTACTTTGAAGAATTCAGTCCAGTTTCGAGCAGAACAAGTGCACTCTCATGGAAATGGATTTTTGAAATTCAGCTAGATCTAGTTGGTTTCAAGTGGTGATTCATGCTTAAAGCTTCAAGGCAAGGTTAAGGAAGAATATCTGGAGATTTTGAGAGCTTGATCACACGAATTCAGAGCACTGCAATTCCAAGTAGGTTGAAATTGATCCTCTCCTTTTGCTGATTTCTTGTTATAGAACTGTAGATCTCACTTAGTTGAGCATGATGATATGTTTTGATCTTGATTTGGCTTAATATTGAGCATGTATGGTTGAATTAAAGTTTTGATGTCAATAATGTTTCTCTTCGATCCGTGCGATACATGATGATTTAGGAAGAATGAACATGATATTTGGATTCTATGATGCAAGAGCTTTCGAATGATGTACATTTTGTCCAATTCTGGAAAATTTCATGTTGAACTCCGCCGGAGACGACCGGAGGAGATGATCGGCTCCGTCGTGTGGTTCGGTTAGGGTTTATGACCAGGTGTTATCCACGTGTGTGCCTGTTTGTCCATTCCATTGGCTGTGTTACTCTTGACTGATCCACGCGAGCTTTGACTCGCTGATGTGTGTGATGAGTCATTTAAGTGAAACGCATCGTTTCACTTATGCTGACTGTGTGCTGATTATGCGCTTGCTTGTCCAAATGGTTGGTTGTTATTGCATTGACTTCGCTTGCGTGTGCTTTGACTTGCTTAGTGTGCTGCTGACTCAATTAGTAAAACTGTGCGTTTTGATTTTTTAATTTGGTCTGTTGATGTGATTCTCGCGCCTGATCCAATGGTTGAGATTGATTCTGAGTTTAATTCAAACATTTCTTTTCCCTCCATTCCTTTTAATATTTCACATTATTTTGTTCATCTTTGAAAATTCATAAAAAATAGTAAAATAGTCCAAATTGACTCCAATTGTTTTTCATAATTTTGTTTTAATGTCTAGTTTTCTATAGGATTATTTTCATGATTTGTTTGTTTCTGGATTTTTATTTTGGAAGTTTTGATTGAACCTTGTGCTAAAATGATATGTTGTGTTCAATGCCTTATGGAATCTTCATCTTTGATCCAATTGATCTGTTTTTTTGTATGCTTGATCTTCACTCATGATATGATTTTTGAGAATTGGTTTGGAATTTTTCTCATATGCTATCACTGTTTTTGACACATGCAGATGTAATGTGACATATTGTGTCACATTTTTGGCATTCAATTTGTGCATTTTTGTTCATCTATCATTTGAACTCTTCTGGATTTGATATTTTGCACATTGCTTGTTCATGACATGAGAAACTTGCATAAAAAATTTCAAGGTCATTGCATGCTTTTCTGTTTTGATTTGGATTTTCTAATTAGGATGTCCATTTTGTGCTCATTTGTTGGTCATTGCATTACATGGATCATTTGATGCGTTTGATTTTTGAATTGATGCTGGTCCTTTTGAGAAAATTTTGTGATATGTTTGAAATTGCTTTATGCAAAAGATTGACTTCTGTTTTGATCATTTGGTTTGGTTTTGAACCTAGTCTTTGTACTGGTGTTTTGTACATGAACTAACCTTGACTTGTGTTTCAGGTTTTGGACACTTAGCATTAATGGTTGAGTTGCTCACCTTTTGAGATGCAAATTGGATTGTGTTCTGACTTCTTTGTGTTTTGTAGGGATTTAAATTGATGAGTTGAGCTCATTGCTTCATTTGATTGCTTGACCATTACTCATTGAATTGTGCAGCAGTTGGATGGTTTCACTGTTTGTTTTCTGATTTTTTGATTGAGATATTAACTGTTTAGCCTTTGTACAGGTACCTTAGTTGCTTGCTTGCTTTTAGCTCTTGCTTGAGCTTTGGATTATGGTTGATACACCACTTAGGTAGTTATCCTCTTACTTCATGTAGTCTGGAAGTCCTGTCACCTTTTTGGCAGGCATTTTGCTGGCAAGTCCTCCTTCAGAGGCTCTGTTTGTGCTTGTTTACATTTGTGCCAAAGACCTCCAAGATGAGGCATGTGTTACTTGATAAGTCCTCCTAAGTGAAGAGGCAATTGACGGATAAAAGGGATTAGTAGCCAATCCCCCGTTATTCAGTGAGTCGTTCTTTATGCTCGCACTACGTGCTGATGCTCTAGAACATGTACCCAAGATCTTTGTCCAGAGTTTGTCAAGTGGAATAGGGTCCCACTTTCTGGATCCCCACACTTTCTTTGTTTTGAGCTCACCCAGGCCAGGGTTAAGAGCTATGAGGTCTCATCCTCATTACCATTTTGATCAGCTTCACCCTGACGTTCAATGTCAGTGGTTAAGAGCTACAGATTACCCATTAAAGTTTGGCTTGTTTGTCGAGGTTGATATGACCCCTCTTGACTAAAGCCTACCCATTGTTTGGGCCTCTTGTATGGATATAGTGTGTGATGCTTGTTCACTTGTGTTGGTGATTATTTGCTTTTGAGTTGGCTCGCTTCCAGAGTGAGTTAAGTGCATGTTAGAGACCTCAACTTAGGGATATTGATTGCATGACAACTATTAGGCTCGAGTCTTAGTCTCTCTATTAGTTTGTTGTTTCCCTGGTCTCTGGTTAGGAGAGTGTTGTACCCCTGTTAAGGGGAACTACGTCGCCTTGATTCTCATACCAGATGAGATACGTAGGCAGGAGGTTGCGAGCAATCTCTCCGGGCACCCTTTTTCTTTTTTGTTGTGTCGTCTTGTGTGTGTTCACCCTTTGTTTGTCTTCTTTGGTGTGAGTACTTGTTTGTTCAGCGTGGGCATTTGTGGTATGTTCATACTTTGGGAATTTCATCTGTTATCACTTGGGGTTCAGCTTGGGGTTCACCTATATTGATTTGGGGTTCACATTCGGGGATTTCTACTGTTATTATTCGGGGTTCATTTGTGATGATGGTTATCATCTCGGGGTTCATTTGTGACGGTTGTCACTCACTTGGGGTTCATCTTTGGGGTTCATTTGTGATGATGGTTATCATCTCGGGGTTCATTTGTGACGGTTGTCACTCACTTGGGGTTCATTTGGGGTTCATTTGTGATGATGGTTATCATCTCGGGGTTCATTTGTGACGGTTGTCGCTCACCTGGGATTCATATTTGTTGAGGTTAGTTCAGATAACCTTTTTCTTTGGTGTTCGCTGGTTAGCAATTGTTGTTGTTGGGAGTCGGATGTAAGCCCATGTATTGGCATTCTGTTTCCTGTTTTTGTTCGTTATTGTTAGGAGTCGGATATAAGTCCATGTATTGGCATTCTGTTTCCTGTTTTTGTTCGTTATAGTTAGGAGTCGGATATAAGTCCATATATTGGCATTCTGTTTCCTTTTGTTTGTTATTGTCAGGAGTCGGATATAAGTCCATGTATTGGCATTCTGTTTCCTTTTGTTGGTTATTGTTAGGAGTCGGATATAAGTCCATGTATTGGCGTTCTGTTTCCTTTTGTTTGGTTATTGTTAGGAGTCGGGTGTAAGTCCAGGGATTGGCAATCTGTTTCCTTTTGAGTGTTTCTTTTGACGTCTCAGCGTTTCCTTTTTGGTGTCTTGTTTTGGCGTGCGTTAGCCGAGCTACGAGTTCTCTGATTCTTCTCTGGATAAAGAAGATACGTAGGCATAGGATGCGATATCCTAGCGAGCATGTCTCCCTTTCCCCGAACTACGTTGACTCTGATGTTTGTTTCTGACAAACTACGTAGGCCCAGGATGCGACATCCTGCCGAGTCCACTTCCTCCATTTTCTTTCTTCATCCACCTGTTTATTATTCTAGTTTGTCCAATTTCTTTGAGCAGTTTATTAGCAACCCTTTTCCTATTCTTTGAGCTATCTTTTGAGCGTGGATCCCGTCGAATACGACGGACGTGAGGGATGCTAATACCTTCCCCTTGCGTAACCAATTCCCGTACCTTGTAATATCTGGTCGTAAGACCATTCCTTTCCTTTTCTTAGGTTAGTCATGCGCTCCCTTTCCGTCATAGTATGAATAGCATCGGTGGCGGCTCTGTAAATTGTATTTTCCCGCCTGTTGTTTTTCGTGTTGCGACAGTGATCTCAAACCACTCACAAGAGGTCCCACCCAAAGGTAAAGGGAACTAAGATGCTTATGATCCTTGAGGCAATGCAAATGCAATGTTATGATGCTATGAGGGCTCTTAGGGACAAAATTAGGGTCTTACAGATGCCCCTATTTAAGGTCATTCTAGCCGGAGAAGTGAAGGTTAAAATCTTCGTCTCGACTGGGTAGAATGGGCTTAAATAATAACAAAGGGACGAATTTTGGTCCCTAAGAGACCTCATAATGTGAATGTATGTATGCAAACGGTAATTCTCTGTGGGAGGATGAGTCCACAAAGGAAAACATTAGAAGGAATCTGATGATTCCTATGGATAATTCACTTTACGGGGTAGAGACTCTACCGGGGAGTAAAGGGATAAAAATGCGTGAGCAGGTCACGACTTGAAACTTGCCGAGAGGCACGAAGGAAATCCAGTGAAACTCATCAATGGAAAGACTCAAGCTGACTCAAAGATGCACGTATTGGGGAATATGCCAACACAGCAAAAAATTATCCATAACGGATACTTCGGATAAAAATCCGGACTCAGGTGAAAAAAAAAACAAATGAGGTATTACCGGTTACTGGGTAATAAGCTCAAAGAGACATGCGATCTGAACACTGATATAAGGGTGAGAGAAAACATGCTCCGGGAGAATGAATATCTAAGACCGGTACGAGGGTGAGAGATACCAAACATCCGAGATCATCTGAGGAAGACCTAAAAAAGGTACGCTTCAGCTCAGGAAAATATGATTCCACAAAGGGAACAACCAGTCAAAAAATAGGGAGCAGAAGGAAGGAACACCAGGGATGCCGGTTACTGGGCATATAATAGGTGACCAACCAAAACGTGAATCGGGGAATATTCCCAAGACACTCATCATCCAAAAGAGGGCTAAAAGCAAACTCGATTATGGGATGGACATTCGATTCCAAAAAGGGATACAAATCTTACTCAACTGGGGAAGAACAAAAGGCTTCGACCAAAGAGTGCATGAGATGTATTATCTATTACCGTCAGAACGTAGATAATATACTCGCATGGAAGATTATCCACAACCGGTTACTGGGTTAATAAAGGACAGATCGACCGACAAAGAAAGGCATCGGGATACCGAAACTAGGTATATAATGATGACCATTCAAGGGGAGCAACAACCATTACTGGCAATCGGTATATGAAAGATGACTTGCTGGGGATAAACTGCCTGATCAGAGAAATCATCCAAGAGATATATCACCGGGGGTGAAGGATTTATCAATACCGAATATTGAATAATGATAACCGTCAAGGAGGGGATTACATCTACCGGATACTGGGTAGAAAACCACGGAAAGGTAACCGTCATCGATTAGGATGAAAAAGAGGTTAACTCTGCAAGGGGATGAAATAGGGTTTACAACTACCGGTATAAGGGTAGAAAACCACAGACTACGCCGGGGATAAGATGAATGATTACTGATTACTGAGCAATCATTCATTTATACCACAAGGAAGCGCAGGAAACAGTCACAATGAAGCCAATCTAGGATCAAACTAAAGAGGCAAACTGAATCAAGACTCGTCCCAGTGAGGATATAACTCAATGGGGACTCTCATCCCAATATATGTGTTGGGAGGAAACAGAAATAATCATCATCCACGAGGATATAACTCGGTGGGGAATATGGGAGGAAAGATAAACACTTTCTGCTTAAGGAGCTGACTCTATATGGGGAGAGTTCAGACACCGACATCTACTTGGGGAAATGTATTACCAACTAGCAGGGGATCGCAAACAAAGATATATGGCAAAGAATGCAATATGAATATCCGAATGTTTGAAGACTATATGCACACATGCGTAATTTATGTATGATGAATGCTGACAAACAGACGTTTCTAAACACCAACGAGTCCAGCGAATAAGTACACAAACATCTGGTACTACATCTCAAAGTGAGAAAGTCAGGATAACAAGGATCTCTTCAGGGGAAGAGCGTCAGTTGTTCCTACTGGGGGTGAAGTCATTGCACAAATGGACTCCGACATAGGGGCCACTCAACTGGGAAATCATCCAAAGGGTCATCAAATACCGTATTACCAAAGAGATCACATCTGCTGAGGAGGAAAGATCACCATCCTGCTGAAGGGAGGAGAGATGAACATCTTACCAAACACCCCGTTCGGTAGAAAAACCACAAAAGTCTCCGGAGGAAGAGGATACAAGCATGCCTGGGATGTGAACAAATGTCCTACCCTGTTGGGGATCATACCATCTTTGGGAGAGCACTGAAGATCTCTTGAGTATCCTTATGTCATTGTGAATGTTCACTTTGTTTAAAAACAAAATTATGAAAATTTTGATTATTTAAAACAATGATATTTTTTCAATTAAAACATGCAAAACATTTGTTGAATAGAAACAAATAAGAGTGCAAATAAATGGATAAAGGCTCAAATTTATTTGATGGAATGGTAGTCTGCAAATGGCAAGACTCCATAGATCTTTACAAATTTGAGATTGGTGATGTATATTGGAAAAGGGCTACATTAAACATAATGACCATTTCTCCACCAATTCTGAATCCGATGTATTTGAAGCTTTGGTTGATGATGAATGATCGAGAATCTCTGACGGATAACAGTTGTAGAACAAAGTCTTGTCAGGATGCAGTTACTTGCCAAATCCCTATTTTTTTTTGCTTAGATTGCCCCAGGGTGAGGTATTCAATCTAGAGGGATACATATATTCATTTTTTCATGTCTCTAACTTTTTCCTGGATCGCCCTTTCGGGTTTTCAATCCACCGAGACGCTCATTTTTGCCTAAGCCGCCCTTTTGGGTTTTCAACTTAGCGAGCTATTCTGTTTTTATTTTTTTTAGGCGAAGTATTTCTTGACTGCATCTGAATTCACAGGACGAGTGAAATCCTCCCATCCATAGTTGTAAGTATCAAAGCACCGCCTGAAAAGGCTCTCTTAACAACATATGGACCTTCATAGTTTGGAGTCCACTTGCCCCTGGAATCGGGTGCGAAAGACAAGACTTTCTTGAGCCCATGGTCACCTTCTCGGAACACGCGAGGCTTGACCTTCTTATCAAAGGCTTTCTTTATTCTTTGTTGATATAATTGACCATGGCACATGGCAGTCAGTCTCTTTTCTTCTATTAGATTCAACTGGTCATAACGACTCTGAACCCATTCAGCATCAGTCAGCTTGGCTTCCATCAAAACTCTCATTGATGGGATCTCCACCTCTACTGGGAGCACAACCTCCATGCCATAAACGAGAGAGAAAGGGGTTGCCCCTGTCGAAGTGCGAACAGAGGTACGATATCCATGTAAAGCAAATGGCAGCATCTCATGCCAATCTTTATACGTGACAACCATCTTCTAGATGATCTTCTTGATATTCTTATTAGCAGCTTCAACAACCCCATTCATCTTGGGTCTGTAAGGGGAAGAATTATGATGCGCAATCTTGAACTCACTACACAACTCTTTCATCATCTTGTTGTTCATGTTAGATCCATTATCAGTAATGATCTTATCTGGCACACCATATCGGCATATGAGTTGATTCTTGATAAACTTCACAACCACCTGCCTGGTCACATTAGCATATGATGTTGCTTCAACCCACTTAGTGAGGTAATCAATTGCTACGAGAATGAATCTGTGTCCATTTGACGCTTTTGGCTCTATCATGCCAATCATGTCGATTCCCCACATGGAGAAGGGCCATGGTGACGAAATTACATTGAGAAGTTTCGGGGGAATATGAATCTTATCCGCATAAATCTGACACTTATGACATTTCTTCACGTATTTGCAGCAGTCAGACTCCATTGTCAGCCAATAGTAGCCTGCTCTCAACATCTTTCTAGCCATGGCATGTCCATTGGAATGAGTACCAAATGAACCCTCATGGACCTCAGTCATCAACAGGTCTGCTACGTGTCTATCCACGCATCTGAGCAGCACCATGTCAAAATTTCTCTTATAAAGCACATCACCATTGAGGTAGAAACTTCCCGATAATCTCCTCAGAGTATTCCTATCTTTCCCAGATGCCTCATGCGGGTAAATTTGGTTCTGAAGGAAACACTTGATGTCATAATACCATGGCTTATCATCTTTTACTTCTTCTACTGCAAATACATGAGCTGGCCTGTCCAAGCGCATCACATTGATATTGGGAACTTCATTCCAGAGTCTAACCACAATCATCGAAGCAAGCGGTTGTGGATAATCTTCCTTTCGGTCGATTTATCCTTTATTAACCCAGTAACCGGTTGTGGATAATCTTCCATGCGTGTATGTTATTCATGTTCTGACGGTAATAGATAATATATCTCATGCGCTCTTCGGTCGAAGTCTTTTGTTCTTCCCCAGTCGAGTAAGATTCGTATGTCCTTATGGAATCGAATGTCCATCCTGTAATGAGTATGCTTTTTCAGCCCTCCTTTCGGATGATGAGTGTTTTGGGAATATTCCCCGATTCACGCCTGGTTGGTCACCTATTATATGCCCAGTAACCGGTATCCCTGGTGTGCCTTCCTTTCTTCTCCCTATTATGACTTTTTGTCCCCCGTGTGGAGTCAGATTTTCCTGAGTCGAAATGTACCTTTTAGGTCTTCCTCAGATGTTTTGGATGATTGATATCTCTCACCCTTATACCGGTCTTAGATATTTATTCTCCCCGAATGCGTTGTTCTCTCACCCTTATACCGGTGTTTGTATCACGTGTCTCTTTGAGCCTATACCCAGTAACCGGTAATACCTCATTTGTTTCCTCAGCTGAGTCCCTTTTGGACATTCCCCATCGGAGTCCCTTGATGGATCTTTCCCAGCCTGAGTCCAGATTTTCATCCGAAGTATCCTTTATGGATAGTATTGATGTATTGGCATATTCCCCAGTACATGCATCTCTGAGTTAGCTCGAGTCTTTCCATTGATTTATTTTCATGGAAATCCCTTCCTGCCCCAGCAAGTTCTAAGTCGTGGCCTGCTCACGCATTTTATTCCCCTTTACTCCCCAGTAAAGTCCTAGAGTCTCTGTCCCATGGAGTGTATTACTCATATGGATTTCTAGTTTCTCTTGATTTCTTTTTCCTTTGTGGACATATATCCCCACAAAGTATTACCTTTTGCATACATACATTTGCAACATGAGGTCTCTTAGGGAGCAAAATTCGTCTCTTTGTTATTATTTAAGCCCATTCTACCTCGTCGAGACAAAGATTTTAACCTTCACTTCTCTGGCTAGAATGACCTTAAATAGGGGCATCTGTAAGACCTTAATTTTGACCCTAAGATCCCTCATGGCATCATATCATTGCTCATTACATTTGCCTCAAGGATCATAGCATCTTGGCTCCTTAACCCTAGGATGGGAACTTTTGTGAGTTGGTTGGAGATCACCGAGCATGCTTGAATTGTATATTATTGCTTTTCTTCTTTTGCTTACTAACCAAAAGCATAAAAATATTTCACTAACATCATTTGTTTTGTAGCTTGAACAATCATGAGACCCAAGGCTCCTAGGTGGCCCTATGCTTAAAGAAATGGCCAGGTGAAGATGAAAGCAAGCATGACAATGGTTCACAAAGCTCTCAATCATCATATATGCTTACCAAGTATCTCATTTTGTCAATTTGATCAAAGCAAACCAAAGGGCTTGAGGTTTGTTTCCCAAGGAAACCCTAATTCATCTGTTTATCAAACTATGCCTTGCTCATGAAGCAACCTCAACCCATGGTCAAATACAATCAAGTTAAGTGCTTCCATTCATCATTTCATGCATATTTGATCTTATTTGAGTGTCCTCAATCATCAATTCATCAAGATTTGAGGCATGGACTTGAGAAGTTGATCAGTCAATTCATATGACTATTTTGGAGTATACTCAGACCTAACTTTTGATGTGTTTGTCAAATGGAGATGACCCCAAGATAAACAATGTTCTTAAGGACCATATGAACAACTTTCATTTTCATCAAAAATTGATTTGAAGCTTGTAAGGGCATCATCCATTTCAAAATATTATAGGTCATTTTGACTGAAACCCTAATTTTTGGTCAACTTCCCAAGAACATAACTCATTCATTTTTTATGATTTTGAGGTGGGTTCAAATTCATTGGAACGTTTAAGATGTCTACTTCATTTTTTATGTTGGACAAATTTTCATAATCCTAAAATAAATACATGTGATAATGAAAAACATTATAGGTCACTTTGGACCAAAGGCATTGAAATGTGAAAAAGTCCAACTTCAAGTGCCCATAACTTCCTCATCAAAAATCCAAATGATGAAAATTTAAAGTCCAAATTTATTTTCTTGAAAATATCTACAACTTTGATGTTGAAGGTTTTGTCATTTGGAGCTTTCATCAAAGAAACAGAAGGGCTTGAAGTTTGGCCATTTTTGAAATTTTCACATACACATGTTTTGCACCTAGCACTTCATGATCAATTTTCACAAATTTCCCAATTCCAAATGAAGTTTTGGTCGACATAACAATTGATCCTCATTTCAAGAGCTTTCCAACCATTACCCATAAGGCTATGTTTCATTTTTGTAAATGTCATTTTCGAAGAGGAGAAAGTTTTAGTGCATTTTTGGAAACTCATTGAAAACACATTGCATGAGCTCAATACACATCATCTGCACGTCCAAAATATATTTTATGATGTTAAGCATTCATTTCCAATTGGAATTGGGCCCTCCATGCGCCTGTACAGGCCCATGCATGGAGGCCCTTTCCATCCATGCACATGCTTTGTTCATGCTTCTACCTTGCCAATTGATATATATATATATATATATATATATATATATATATATATATATATAGGAATGCATAACTTCACATTTTCGCAACCTGAAGGCACCTGTTATGCTGCAAGAATCTCTCCATAGCCTCACTTAAAGGAACTCTCTCTTTCTATTCAAAAATTCAGATCTAAATTTCAACTACAATTGGTTGATTTCTAGATCTATAGTTCCTAAACCTTGCCCATCTTCATCACCAGACTACACTGCAAGCAAGAGCTTTGAAGAATCGTACTCTCAAGATCCACATTTCATAGGTGGACATCCAAAATTATTTTCTTCGAAACTCATTGTATATAGCTTATTTCTTGCATTTACTGGGTTGTCTGAAGTCCTCTCATCAGAGGCAATTGTTTTGTGATTTGAATTTTGAAATTCCATCAAGTTTCAGTTGAACACCATTTTTTTAAGCTCTGATTCCTCTCTCCATGGAAGTCTAGAGTGGAAATAGATGGCACAGGTGTGATGTACATCACCCCAACTTTCCATTGCTATATAGATCGTCGCATTTGGTTGAGGTTGCCATGTCTGCAACTCTCACCGGAGCTGGAGGTCTCGTCGGAGAAGACGGTGGTGTACACCACCGTTCCAACTCCATATCAAATCTGGTCCATGCAATCTTGTTTCCAGATCAAATCTGGACCATTCATTGTTATGACTTAATTAAAGGCTGCATGTGCCGCTTTGACTTGAGTGCATGGTGGACACACGCATATGATCCATGTGACGTGTCGGCTCAATTAAAGAGCTCTTGATCCAACGCCTCACATTTTTTCTTATTTTTATTTTCTGATTTTTATTTCCTTTTATTTCTTTTATTCCATTTTATTTCAAAAAATCATATCTCCTTCATTATTGGTCCAAAAAATGTGAGACCAATTGCATTATTTCTCTTTTAATTTCTAATTTCTAAAAATGATTTTTAATATTTTTAATTTCATCATTTGATATTTTTTATGAATTTTCTCTTTTATGGTCATTTTTAATTCATTTTAAATATTTTTTGATATTCAAAAAATACAAAAATATTTTGTCAACCTCTTTGAATGATGATGGATCTATGAAAAATATTCTCATTAATTTATCAATTGATTTGAGATTTTAATTCAATTAGGTCATTTTTATGCATTTTTAATTGATTAAAAATAGTTTTTGACTTCTAAAAATGCTGAAATTTTTTGTCAAACTTTGTTTGACCTTGTTGAACTTAGGATGATTCACTTGGATTTTTCAAAGTTGATTTGAAGTGAATTTGAAGTTTGACCTTTAATTGATTATTTTAATTCAAGTATTATTTTAATTTTGAAAAAAATACCAAAAATATTTTATTTGTTTCTTGACTTCTAAACTTCATTTTGCTTCTGCTTACTATTGTTTGACCTTGATTCCATCTATCTTTGGTCAATGAATGTTGATTACCTCATTTGATTTCCATTAATGCACTTTATTATTCATCTTTTTTTTTTGATCAATGAGTTAAAGATTGGTGGTTAGCCTTGATACATGGGAGGTTTAACCTTCCTTGATTCAAATCTAATTCATCTTGATCATAGATCAAGTGAATGGCTTTGCATTAAGGATAGATTACTTCCTAATCAAGCAAAGAACCTAAATCAATACAAGATCGTTTCTCATCTTCTTTTGGCATGGCAAGTTGTAGGAGCTTGATTCACTAATCAAGGTCTCTAACTTGTGTTGTTGCCTATATTTTATTGACCAACCTCAGATAGGTGTGACTACTACATTAGTCCACTTACGATTGCTTAACACATCGCTAAATTGCCTTATGACACACTAACACTAATACTATACATTAACCATTAACATTTAATTCTTGCACTTTACATTTATGCAATTTACTATTCTTGTACATATTATTCATTTGCTTTTCCCCTTTGCTCATTCGAGCACATGTTTATGTTAATGCAATTTTCCTTTTGCTCACTTGAGCACATAATTGTGTATATGCTATTGTGCTTGTGTTTTGTTTTGATTGTTGTGAACCAAATGCAAAATGGATAAAAATGACTTAGATTCTAGGACATTCCCTATGCAAAAATGGAGTAAAAAATTCCTTAATGTTGAAGATGAATTGGAAGGACCAAATCTCAAAAACTCACTCTTGTCCATTTTTTTTGTTTACATTGTGGAACTTTTTTATGTGTGTGCTTTTGTGCTAGGGATTCCTATTTGAGCCAAAGTGAAGAACCATTGTCATGTGAATCTAAAGTGAGAGATACAAGAGTCATTGGAAGATTCCTAAGAGCTTATTTGATTGATTGATTGCTTGAGTATTGGCTTATTTGCTTGCTTATACCAAAGGATGGGAGCTACTTGGATCATCAATATGATCTCAAGAAGGGAACTCCATTTGTGGTCTTATTTCTTCTCCTTCATCTATTGTATGCTTAGGATTTAGCCATTCTTCTTCTTCCCTCCACTCTAACCCAAGCCAAAACTTTTGTGCAAACATTAACATTTTTTTTCCAACATTAGAAACCTAAGCATTATGCTTTTGATTTTCAAACTTTCTTTTCATAACACTTATTTTGAATTGAATCTTTAAGTCAACTTTGACCATATTTTGTAAATACTTTTCATTGGTAAATATAACTCATTCAAATGCTTTTGTGGTTTCAATGCCCACTTCTTATCAAAAACTTTTCATAACCTTTAGCTATTAGGTTTGAGTTATCCTTGAGGTAGATGTAATACTCACCTATATCCTTAGTGATGGACAATGAGTCTTCCATGCTTATTATAGGGTTAACCCCTCACTAGCATGTTGAAGTTATCCTCACATGGTGGATTTGTGGTTTTAGGTTGAATTTTCTCCCTTGGATAACAAAAGACCTTAAGGCTTTTGGACCAATCAATTCACCAACTTGTTTTGAGATTTTTACCCCGAACTACGAGGTTTTGATCCTAATCTTTTTTAAGATGGTACGTAGGCAGTGGGTTTATCCATTCAAACACAAAAATTGTAAATAATTTGTACATTCTTCTCTCATCTCCCCAATCATGTTTGCACAAATAATTTTCACAAAATACCAACCTACCTTACAACAATTGTGAAAAGGGCTCCCTAGGAGTACCTAGGATGTTTTGGGTGCTTAAAACCTTCCCATTGCATAACTAACCCCCTTACCCCGATCTCTGACATTTTTATTAGTTTTTGAATCGATAAAACTTCTCTGTTTTTGTCCGCTTTCTAACCTTTCCTTTGGATAAATAGAAGTGCGGTGGCGACTCGACTTGTATGATTTACTTTTGATTTAGTCCATAAATCTAAAGGTAACGAATACCCCGCTACACCCATACATCAAACAATTCAACCTCTAGCATAGACTTTTACGGCATTCTTTGACATCTGTCGCATTCTTTGACGATGTCCTGGGCATCTTTGAACAATGTGGGCCAATATAGACCTGAATGAAGAACTTTGGCCGTTGTTCGGTCACCACTGAAGTGTCCTCCATAATCCGAGTCATGGCAAGCTCTAAGTACATGCCTTTGTTCCTGCTTCGGGACACATCTTCTTACCAGCCCATCCACTCCTCTCTTGTATAGGAATGGGTCATCCCACAAGTAGAACCTGCAATCATGAACAAACTTTTTCTTTTTGTTAGAATTAAAATCGTTGGGGATTACACCTCCTACCAAATAATTCGTGTAGTCTGCGAACCACGGGATACTAATAATAGCGAGGATATGTTCATCAGCGAACTCATCCTTTATCGGTCTCTTTTCTTCTGTTTCTTCAATTAGTTACATGCGGGATAAAGGATTTGCCACTGTGTTTTCACACCCTTTTTTGTCCCAGATCTCTACATCAAATTCTTGGAGGAGTAAGATCCACCTGAGAAGTCTCGACTTAAAGTCTTATTTAGCAAACATATATTTCAAAGCGGCATGGTCCGTATACACGACAACCTTCGATCCTTACAAATATTGCCTGAACTTGTCAAATGCGTAAACCACGACCAATAACTCTTTCTCAGTGGTTGCGTAGTTCATCTGTGAAAGGTTCAACACATGACTAGCATAGTAAATGACATGTAATAACTTCTCTCTTCGTTGTCCTAGGACTGCCCCTACAACAATATCACTAGCATCACACATAATCTCAAACGGAAGAGACCAATCGGGGGTAATAACAATGGGTGCTGAAATCAGTTTGCTCTTCAATGTCTCAAAGGCCATGGTGCATTCTTTGTCGAACAAAAACGCCTTATCCTTAATGAATAGAGTTGTCAGCGGTTTTGTGATTTTTGAGAAATCTCTTATGAACCTGCGGTAAAAACCTGCGTGTCCTAAGAAACCCCTGATACCCTTCTCATTAATAGGAGGTGGGAGTTTAGATATCACTTCTACTTTTGCTTGGTCAACTTCAATTCCCTTGTAGGAAATTTTGTGACCCAATACCATCCCTTCGCTCACCATGAAGTGACATTTCTCCCAATTCAGAATTAAATTTGTTTTTTGGCACCTGTCTAAAACCAGAGAGAGATTAGTTAAACAATTATCAACTGATGATCCAAAGACCTAGAAGTCATCCATGAAGACTTCCATATGCTTTTCGAGCATGTCGACAAAAATGGAAGTCATGCATCGTTGGAAGGTGGCTGGGGCATTACATAACCCGAATGACATTCTTCGGTAAGCAAATACACCATACGAGCATGTGAATTCTGTCTTTTCTTGGTCTTCTGGAGCGACAACAATCTGATTATACCCGGAGTATCCATCTAGAAAACAATAGTAATCATGACCGACTAGCCTTTCCAACATCTGGTCAATAAATGGCAAATGGAAGTGTGTAGCACCTCAAATTTGCACCTATCATTGTACATACATTCTCATATTAGGTCATAGCATAACATGGTCCACTGCATAGCATTGCATTGTCCCATTTGCCTCAAGTGCAAGCCAATCAAGAAATTAGGTCAAACTGGTCAGGAGATCAGTCAGTCAAGCAAGCAAGCACAATTCTCAAGGAGCCAAGGCCCTAGGGTTGGTCCAACATGTTCATATGACTTGGGGATCCATTTGAAGTGTTTTGGTCAAGGATTGGATGTTCAGAAGTCATCAGTCAATGCACAGTCAGTCAGAAACCCTAAAAAGTCAAACTTGGTCAACTGTGTCTGATTTTATGGTTTTGATGGTGGGATTTGGTTTGAGAGAGCTTATTCATGTCCAAATAGGCCTCATATATCATGGCAAACACCATCACGAAAGAATTTGAAGCCAGATCAGAAATTTCCAAAAATGGAAACTGGACCTGTAACTGAAACCTGCCAAAAATGGAAAGTCTTGATCCTCAAACTTACATCATGATACAAGCTTCAAATGAATTTTTGCCCAACATGAAAGTTGAAGATCTTGTTCTCCCATTTCCAAAAAGTCCAAGAACACTCAATTCCCATGCATGGTTGGCAAGTTATGATCAAATCATTTTCGAAAATTCTTGAACTTCAAAAGGCCATATCTCTCAAACCATTTGGCCAATTTGGGTGGGGTTTTTTCCTACAAGTCACATTTGATCCCCTCTTTCCAAAAATGTAACTTTCATTCACCAAAACATCACCATGCAAAATGGCATTTTTGGACTTGCATGAATTAATTTCAAGTGTGGTACAAAAGTGAGTTTCAAAATTAACCATTTCTAATCAATTCTACCAATCAAACATGTTCTGAAATGTCATTTGAAACTTGTTGCCAAGTCATTTTTGTGCAGTACATATAGCCATTCCTAACTTGCTTGAAATTTGGCCAAAAGTACACTTTTTTACCAACTCTATCCCACATTTCCATGGACTTTGATTTGTACTCTTAAACAGCAGACATATAATACATTTTTCTGTCAAAAAAACCCTAGCTGCAGCCTCCTATCAAACAAAAACTCTCATTCTCTCTCAATTTGCATTTTCACAAAATTGGAATTTCTGAGCAAAAACTCCAAAACACTCGAGCCACCTTCATTGTTTCATCATCTGACCATCATTTGGAGGCCATTCCAAGCACCATTCGCCAACTGTAACAGCATTCCACGTTCTGTTTTTCCAAAGCTCCAACAATGGTGAAATCCGATTTGAGTGTTTCCAAGCCTTGCTGAGCTGAACTTCTCCAACCATACATCAATACCAACTACAAAGCACATCTGTTTCGAGCATTGGAGGCCAAATAACCACTACAGCTCAACTGTTCTTCAATCTTGGTAACATTTCGAACCTCTCTTTTTTCCAAATCGTGCCATGCTTTGTGTAAAGCTTGTCGTGCTGGTCATTGTGCAACTTAAATCACATAAAATGGTTGAGTATTGAGTGAATAATTTGGTTTTAAAGATTGATGTTCATATGATGTTTTGTTTGATTCTTCCATATGAGCTCGAATTAATGCAAATGGTTTTTGGAATCTTGTTGTACATGGCTTGTTGGTTCGATTGATGTATTTGTTACTCATTTCTGGGCATAAAATTTTGGCACGATTGTTAGAGGTGAGGATGACAACACTGTAGCTTAGAAACCCTAAACCCCATTTTCCAGATTTTCTTTAAAACGCGTTTGGCTGTTGTGTCCCGTGTTTTTGCATGAATTGTCCTGTTCCATAGCCATGCTGCCTGTCCCAGCGTGCCACATCACCATCGATGCTCACCGTTTCATTTAAATGATGCACATATTACACAAATGCCATTGGTCCCAATTATTTGAATTAATTCATTTTAATTGTTCAAAATTTATTCCATTTGATTCAACATCTTACAAAAATCATATTTCACTCATTTCAATTCCAAAATTCATGAAAATTTTTGCATCATATTCACATGAATGTCTACTATTTTATCATGATTTTTAATGATTTTTTGGATGGCTGGATTTTTAAGGGCATTAGGGCTTTTGACATGTATGCACATTTTGTACACTTTGCCAAAACATTTGTGAAATGGTGATACTACATCCATTTGATCTGAAATTTTTTGTGCATAATCTACACTCATTCATGCTTATTTTGGTGTAGAGTTTGTGAATTTATCATTGCTGGTTTGTGAGTTATGTTTTTTTGAATTAGGGTGTGACAATTTGTGTCACACCATTGATGTCCAACTTCATGATTTTTATTACCATGCTTCTTGAACTCAAATTGGTTTGAATTTTTGCATGAATGTACTCTTGGATGTCTAGTTTACATGTGAATTTTCTTGGAATTATTTGTGGCATTTCCTAATTGTTTGAGATTTTCTCCCCTGTTTAGTCATATGTTGACTTTTTGTGACACATGTTCCCATTTCATTTGTGAAATTCTCATACTTTATTAGATGGACATGAAATTTGGCATGTGATTAGTAGACATCTTAAGGTTTATCATGGTGTTGATCCCATTCATTTCTCATATGCTATCACTGAGTTATGATTTTTTGAAGTTGATACATGTTTGGTTGACTTCTTTGAGCATGTTCAAAATTGCTTTGACTTTCTGATTTTCATTGACTGCCTTCCACTTGTCCAAATGAGATGAAATTTGACATGCTTACCTTGCTGTGGGTTGTGATTGATCATGATTTATTTGGTGATTTTTGGAAATGTTTAAGATTGCTTTTGAGTTAAGTCTTGCTGTTGACTTCTATGAGCTTCTAAATGCCATGTTTTGACCTAAATTGTTCATGAAATGATGATGATGATTTATATGAATGTGAACCCAATTGGTTGTGTTTCTTAATTGTTTGAACATGATTTTGGATGCTTGCCCTTTGCTGTTTTGACTTTTTCATTCTCCTTTGACCCTAGGCTTGCCCTAGTGGTCCTGTTACTCACCTTTGAGCTCATGTTTTCAGGTTGACCAACAAATGACCAATGAGACCAATTCTTTTTGATTGAGCTTGCTTGAATATCATTGATTAACTTGTTTGTTTTGTAGGTGGCTTGGCTCACATGCCTTAAGCCTTGTGCCTTGCACATCCATTTGCCTCTAATTAACTGTTGATGTCTGTTTCTTTTTGCTTTGTTTTGAAGTTGCATACTAACATCTGCTTGACTGTTTCAGGTGCTTTTAGTTGCTCAGTTCCTTGTGAACTTTTGCTTTGCTTTGCTTGTATAAGCAATTTGTATTGAGGTATATTTCTAATCTTCATGTAGTCTGGAAGACCTGGCATGTTACTTGGCCATGCAACTGTCTGAAGTCCTCCTTAAGAGGCAATGTTTGTGGATGTTTAATTTTGTCCTTGCATAGAGTCAAAGACCTCCTAAGTGAAGAGGCAATTGGCAGGACCCAAGGGATATGCAACCTATCCCCTGCTATTCTGTGTGTCATCTGCTTTGCTCACACCACTGTGTTGATGCATTGCAGATACAAACCCAAGATCTTGTACAATTGTACAGTTGAGTCAGTATCAAATGTGTAGAAGGGTTCCCACTTTCTGAACCCACACATTCTTGTCAAATGCTCTCCCAGGCCAGGGATAAGAGCTGTGAAGTCTTATCTTCACTCACTTTTCATCTGCTTCACCTTAGCCCCTCAATGGCAAGGTTAAGAGCACATTCACCCAGTTCCAGAGGTTTGTTTGTTGAGGTTGATATGACCCCTCGACTAAAACCTATCCTTGTTTGAGCCCCTTGCTTGTGTATAGTGTGTGCTACTTGGATTGTGTATTTGTTTGACTTGCTTCCTGTGCAAGTTAGGGTTAGTTTAGACTTGCTTCCTGTGCAAGTTAGGTTTTGCTTGGCTTGCTCCCTGTGCAAGTTAAGTGTGTGTGTGGCTTGCTTCCTGTGCAAGTCATGACTAGGATAGGCTGGCTCCCTGTGCCAGTTAGCTAGAAACCTTAACTTAGGGATGAATTTGCATGATAACATCTAGGCTCGAGTCGTAGTCTCCCTAGTTGTGTCTCCCTCTGTTATCTGGTTAGGCTAGTCCTTTATCCCTCTGTAGGGGAACTACGTCGCCCTGATCCTCATACCAGATGAGGTACGTAGGCAGGAGATGAGCTGATCTCTCCGGGCGCCTGTGTCTTTGTTTTGTCTTGTTGTGTGCTTGGAAGCTGATGTAAGTCCATCGAGTGGCATTTGGGTTCCAGTGTGGGTTTGTTGGTTCGAATGCTGATGTAAGTCCAGTAATTGGCATTCAGGCTCCACGTTTGCCTTTGCCTAGTTTTGTTTGTGTGCGTGTTAGCCGAGCTACGAATGCTCTGATTCTTCTTTCGTCCAAGAAGATACGTATGCATAGGATGCGATATCCTAGCGAGCATGTGTCGTTTCCCCAGTCCGAACTACTTCGACTCTGATGTCTATGCCTGATAGACTAAGTAGGCCCAGGATGCGATATCCTGCCGAGTCAGTCTCTTTTGTTTTCTTGTGTCTCTTTCAGCCAGTGTATGTGTGTTTGAGCAGTGTTTTAGCAACCATTGTCCTTTCTATTGTGCGTGGATCCCGTCGAGTACGACGGATGCGTAGGGGTGCTAATACCTTCCCTTCGCATAACCGACTCCCGATCCCATTCTCTTTGGTCGCGAGACCATGTTCTTTCCAGGTTTACTCTGAGCGTTTCCTTTCCCTCTTTTGGGATAAATAACGCACGGTGGCGGCTCTGTTGTTCTTGTTTTCCCGCCGGTTTTTCGCGTGATGCGACAAAGTGGTCCTTCCTAGTTGTCGTGTTCAACCTTCTGTAGTCAATGCAAACACGTCACCCGGTAATTGTCCTAGTAGGAATTAACTCATTTTTTTCATTTCTTATTATGGTGGTCCCCCCTTTCTTAGGGACAACATGCACCGGGCCCACCCAAGGGCTGTCAGAAATAGGATATATAAGACTTACGTCTAACAATTTCACCACCTCTTTCTGAACTACTTCCCTCATTGCAGGATTGAGTCTTCTCTATGGTTGGACTACCGGTTTGTGGTCTTCTTCCATGAGAATTTTATGCATGCACACAGTAGGGATAATACCTTTCAAATCTTCAATTTCCCATCCAATAACATTTTTGTACTTTTTCAAGACTTGGATGAGCTTTTCTTCTTGGATATTCTATAGGCTCGAGTTTATGATAGCAGGACATTTTCCTTCAGGATCGAGAAAGACATATTTAAGATTCTTAGGAAGTTGTTTCAACTCCGTTCCCTTCTTTGTCTCTTCATCCTCCTCACTATATTAAGGTGGGCGTAAATCCTCCCACCGGTGTGGTCGAGGTCCTTTCCACGGAGGTTGTGTATCTAACAAGGCTAGCACTTCAAATTCTCCATTGTCTACTTATTTATCACTATTGAAAATGGACAAACTCAACACTCTTTTCAAAGGTGACTGTGGTGCATTCAAAGGACTATCATATGTCATCACCTGATCCAGAACCTCTATAGTGTGACTGGTACAAATATCATCCTTGTACCTCATGGTGTTTCGAACATCGATTTTCAATTCCTCATCATATACCTTCAATGTCATAGTTCCTTCTTCTATGTTTATCAAGCACCGTCCCGTTTCTAAAAAGGGTCTCCCAAGAATGAGAGAGATCTCTTCATCTTCCGGCATTTCAAGAACATCTTCAACAATACCATACGGTTTCTTGACCGAATGATCGGCGAATTGGACTGTCATCCTGGTGTCTTGCACAACCCCTATACCAATCTTCTTGTAAATGGATAATTGCATAAGACTCACACTAGCTCCTATATCAATAAGAGCTTTGTTGAATGACCTATCTCCAATAGTACAAGGGATGGTGACATCTCCTCGATCTTTCTTCTTTATCGGAATCTTCATACCCTTCAAAATAGCACTACAAGTTTCGGTTAGAATAATCGGGTTGGTGTCGGCGATTCGCCTCTTCGAAATGATGTCTTTCATGAACTTGGCATAATTAGCCATTTGTTCAAGTGCCTCCAACAAAGGAATGTTGATATCCATCTTCTTGAACAACTCTAAGAATTTTTCAAAGTTTTTCTCATGTTGTCCCTTTTTCTTGTTCCTAGTGGGGAAAGGAAGCTTAACAACTGGTTTAGGCTCAATAACTGTTTCTTTCATAACAGGTTTCGGTGCTACCACTTCTTCCCTCACAACTTCATTTTCTTTGATCTCAAGATCCACTTCGATCAATTGATCTTCCTCTTCATCCACATCCTCGACTACTTCATCAGATTTACCACTTCTTATTGTCACAACGCTCACATCATTATGCTCTCTAGGATTTGTCACGGTTGCACTCGGTAGAGCACCTTGTGCTTGAGAACTCGAAGCTAATTGCTGAGCAATTTGACCCATTTGGACTTTAAGATTCTTTATGGATGTTGCAGTGTTTTTCTGATTGTTTTGGGTTTCTTCTTGAAATTTAACATTATGAGCTACCATCCTTTCAATTGCAATTTCCCAATCAGCTTTCTTAGGGGCCTGTTGCTGCTGTTGTTGTTGATATTGAGTTTGGTACTGACCATGTTGAGGAGCGGTTCCTTTTTGGTCTTTCCATGAGAAGTTGGGATGATTCTTCCAACCCGGATTGTACGTGTTGGAATAAGGATTATTATGCTTCAAAAATTTGATTTCCTCCACTTTTTGAGGAGTTGCAAAATAATAAACAGTTTGGTGAGGACCACTACAAATTTCACAACAGACAGTAGGAGCCGGTTGGACCTACGCCACTTATTGGGTATCTATATTCATCGCCTTCAGCTTCTTCTCAACTTCAGCAGCTATAGTATCTTCAATACGAATTCTATTAGTTTCCATCTTTAAATCTATAACCCCTTCTGGTTTACTTTGACATCTATCGTACAACTCCAAGTGCTCATTAGCAGCAATAACTTCAATGATCTTCTTGATATCGGTGGCTGTTGAAAAATTTGTGGAACCACCGATTGCGGTATCAATCAGTTGTTTGGTCTTTATTTTGAGACCATTCACAAACATTTGCATCTGTTCAGTTGGATCCATATTATGAGTTGGGCAGGCGACCAGGACTCTCTTGAATCTCGGTCCTTCTGCTTAAAATTCAGAATTTCATACCTCTTCTGCAAAAATACCAACGCTGAAAAATACTCATTCAGGAAGGCTTTTTCCATTTCTTCCCAAGATGTGATGCTACCGGCAGGTAGAGAATAAAACCATTCTTCGGCTTCTTCCGCTAAGGTAAACAGGAACATTCTCAATTTCTTGGCTTCTTCGGTGTGACCACCAATTTTTAGAGTGTTGCTCATGGTCAGAAACCTCTACAAATGCTTGTTTGTATCTTCATTCACTTTTCCAATAAAATGCTTCCTTTCAAGCCGATTAATAGTACTCGGATGCAACTGGAAATTAACCACCTTCACTGGTTGGTTGACAATAGTTAACCTGCCGGATGGTGCATTTGCACCTCCGTAGTCACCCAACAGTCTTTTTGGTGGCGGTGGAGCATCAGCCATAATTTCGACCTCTCTATCGGAACCTGAATGAATGGAAAGTTTTTCTTCGTCTGATTCTAATCTAGCCAATTGAGCTTGCCTGAGTCTCGCCCGCAAGGTTCTCTCGATTTTTGTGTCAAAAGGAAAATCAGCCGAGGCCTTACCTCGCATACAAATATCATTCACAAATTAGTTGATATAATCGAAACAAATTGTTACAATAACGAAAAATAAATTTTAGTTGCAGGGCAAAAAAATTTCAATTGAGATAATTTAAACTTATATTTGGCAATCCTCGGCAACGACGTCAAAAACTTGATCGGGAAAATAACAAGTGTACTATTTTTTCGATGTAGTAATAATAGGGATGTTTCCCAAAGATCGATCTCGATGATTGCGCAATAATATATGTGTAAACTGTTACTCAATTGAACAAAACTAATAGTTGGGGGTTTTGTAAAAATCACTGTAAGAGAAAATAACACAGAATAAATATTTTCACAGATTATAATAATATACCAAGGTTGGTGTGTGAAAATCTCCTGTAATGACCCTTGAGTGTATATCTCAATAATGAAAATTGTTTCAATTACCGGATCTTAAGATTGTTTCCCCCTAAGACCTCGGAGGGAAACCTTTGGTATTCAATCTAACCTCTAAGTCCTTAGGTGATTATGATGAAACCATGCAATTTTACTTTAATAAGAATAACCCGGTAACCATAGGGTATCCCTAGTCCTAGGTGATATCTACTATGGTTTCACTGTATAAAAACTTTAACAATTGCAATCCTTCTAATCGTTAACCATACACTAATCTTGATTTTTTTGATAAAGAAAGCATTAAACAAATTACACAGTGAAATTAACAACAAATAACATGTATTAAGGAAATTAAAACTTCAGAGTCATTACACGATCAATTCAGGGACACCCCCTAGCATTGAGGGGTTTAGCCTCTCATATTATTCAAATAAGATACAAAATAAAAATGAGACATTACAAAAGAATGGGAATTCCGTTGATCTTCAATTGCATCCGCTCTTGAAGGATCTCCGTTCTTCGTCGCTTTTTACCACTTCAATCTTTATCGTCTCCAATTTGTGATCGTCCAAAGTCCCTTCTCCATATTCAAAAATTCCCTAAATAGTTCCTGACGACTAATTTGATGTAGCAAAAGTCCAAAATGCATTCAGGAATCAGCCATGCCAAAATACAGCAAAAATTGGAAAATGAGGTGTCCAAGCCAACACTGGCCATGTCAGGCAACACGACAGGCCGTGTTGGCTGTCTGATGAAGGAGCCTTGACATGCCCCTCCAGGGAGGCTGACACGGGAAATCGTGTCAACTCCCTGTTTTCTTCTTCTAGTTGTCCTCTCCTGACACAGCCCGTGTTGGGCAACACGGATGGCCATGTCAGGACTACTATGTTGCCCAATTTCCTCTTCCGACGGCCCCGGAATATCCGATTCACTTGTATATCCCTCTGGTACTCTTGCTTACATCTGAAACCAATAGAACTACCACAAAGAGACATAAAATGGCGTATAATGATGCAAACCAAATGTAATCAACAACTTGAAATAACAATGCAAAACATCTAATTTACTAAACAGAACAATAAAGCAAGTAGACTAATGTGTTACCGACTTCATGAAAAGGTGCCGAATGAGTGTCAGAAAACAAGTAGAATTGGAGACTGATCATTAACAAATAATAAATCCATAGTTAAAGAGGTTTGACTTGGAGTAGTATTTGGATGGGTGACCTTTTGAGAAGTTTCTCATAAAGCATGTGAGTGAGGACAAAGCATGCTGAAAAGATTCGTGTTGCTTTGTGGGATCATTTGATAATCATGAAAGCAGTATGGGGCATTATAAATAGCAAGGTTATTAGATCAAGATCTAGTGGGATCTTTTATTATGTTAGCGGTTTAGTGTCTGCTTCATCAGAAGGAATTATTGTATGATAGTTCTTTTTAATCAAAACATTGTAATAATTTTATCATCATAGTGGAAGATCGTGATTATATTCTGATGGCATCATCCATTTAAGAGTGCATGTAGGTAAAGAAAGAATAAATTTTGAAGCACTATATATCTCAGTGTATCTTTCTCTTTCCCTATCCTTTTTACTTTACAAGCATTCATTTAATTCATATTTGCTACTGCATGTTTGCAATTGCATAAATTGTATAACATATAGGTTAGACCGTGTGTCATACCCCAATTTTACCCCTAATATTCCACATATCATATCATTTGAATTTTAACCAAGATCACAAGCATGGTATCCTCCTAACCTTCACCTTTTCGGGTTTTCCTTTTAGGGATATCATCAAGCACCCTTTGTGTTTTCTTTTTACCCTTTTGCTTGCTTGCATTCTAACTTTGCTAACCTTATTCAAAATACAAAAAATATGTGTTGTTTCCTTTTTCTTATTGTATAAGGTAGGAACTTGCAATCAAATGATCAAGCTTTGTTTCTAAATTAGGGTTTTGATTCCCAAGGCCAAAGTCTGGTCAACAAGTGATCCATAAGAGCTTTTACTTCAAGGCATGGCCTATAATCTTAGGTCACATTCATGTCAAGCTTCATTCAACATCATTTGATCAAGAGAAGTTAAAATTTGGTGCATGTTTTCAAAGTTGATTCAAGTATGGTTCATGTGTTTATTTCCATGCCATCTCCATCCAATTTTCAAGCAATTATCAAGATTCTTCAAAGGACAATCAAGTTTCCTCCATTTGGTATTGAAGTGTTCATCACTGGGCCTTTGGATGCAATAAATGGAAATAAATCACTATTCGGTACATGCTTGGTTGACCTAAAATCAAGTATGGCATATCACTTGGTCCAAACACCATGACTCTCTCATTTCTCAAGATCTTTGGAATCTAATTCAAGCAAAATGTCACATTTAAACTCCTTTACAACTTTTCTTCAAGGGTCCAACATCAGGTTTTTCCTCTAAGTCCCTCCATTTTGGAATTTCCAAGATACCCATGTGTGCACAAAAGTAGGCCCAAGACCTGGTCGCCCTAATGCGTGGACTAGAATTTCAGGTCACGACCCCAACTTTCCATCCATGTCATTTTCAACTCAAGAATCCTTTTGATTTAATTCTTTTTTCATTTGATTCTTCACCATGAGGAGATCATTTTGCACAAAGAATATCTAAAAATGCACGAGTGGATTTTATTTAGCCTAACCTCCAACATGGTACCATGGACTCTGCTTCTTGCGCAAGTTTCAGGTCACAAGTTTCACGTCAATCTCAAAATGGTACCACATGCACATGTGTAACGTCCTTGGCAAAGAAAAACACATCTGAACAAGTGCAAAACGATTGGTTTCAAGTGCTAATTTATGAACTTCACCCTCACTTTCACATGGATTGAAAAACATCATATTTCTGACCTAATTCACACGAATGTGCCCCCATTTCACACATACTATGATATTATTTCATTTCCTAAAACTAGAGGAATCATTTTCCCTCATTGAAAAGCTTGCATAGCCAAAGAAACTATGAAACTATTTGAACCTGATACCTCAAAAAACCAGTTAACCATTTCTTTGATTCAAGCTCTTTTAGCCTCGAATCTTTGCCCATAATCACTCATCGACACCTTCTGAAGCTAACTAAAGCATTGTCGTGGCTTGAAACTTCTTGGAACTTGACTATTACGAGTTACATTTCTGAGCAAACAAGTTACCTACGTGTTCGTTGTGACTCACTAATCAAAAGCCCTAAACTAACTTGAATTTATTCTTTGTATTCATCATTTAATTTTACTTTGAAGAACTAGGGTTCTTCATGTGCTTGAAAAATATCTCTTTACTCAGAGCCAATCAATGGCTCTAAAGCAAAAAGACATGAACGACGATAGATGTTGATGCTTAAACGCGTGTTGTTTGAGCCTAAAACTCCAAGTTCATGAAGCTTGCAAAATCAAAGGGAGGTTGAAGATGAAGTTCAAACGCGCACTCTTTGGTGACAAAGTTTAAATATATCCAATCATTGCCTAACACACATGCAAGTCGTTGGCGCGTCCTAATTCAAACATTTTTTTTTAATTTTATTTTCATTGAACTTTTTGATTTTATTTTGACTGATTTTTAATTCATTTTTCATCAATTTGTTTTAGAGAAAATCCATAAAAATATTTTGCATCACATATATTATTTTTCAAAGCATTAACTTTTGCATTCATATCACATGCATCATGAGGTCTCTTAGGGACCAAAATTTGTTTCTCTATGTTGTTATTTAAGCCCATTCTACTGAGTTGAGCCGAAGATTTTAACCTTCACCTCCTCAATTAGAATGTCCTTAAATAGGGGCAACTGTAAGACCCTAATTTTGACCCTAAGATCCCTCATGCAATTTCATCATAAGTATTAGCATTGGGATCATACCTTGGCATCCTCCTTACCCCTTTTCATTGGGTTTGTTTTGGGAGAGATCACCAAGCATTTTGTGATTATATCATACTTGTATTTTATCATTTTTACTAATCAAAATACCAAAAATATGTCTTTATATTTGCCTAACTCATTTGTAGGTAGGGCATGATCTCATTGATTCATTGATCACATCTAGGGTTTGAGACCCTCATGAACAAAGAGCACAACCAAGAATTGATTCAAGAATGGTTATAAATATCATATATGAGTCCCAGTGTTCTCTACATGTTATATTGATTAAGTTTGCTTCAAGAGTTTGAGGGTGATTTGCCTTGGAAACCCTAGTTTGACTGGGTATCTTGAGTAACTTCTCCAACAAGCTATCTCACCAATTGATCAAATTTATCAAGGGACACTTAAAATTTCATCATCTTATGCATATATGATCTACCATGAGCCAGTAAAGTCAAGAGAATTGGAAGTTAGCAAGTTGGTTGATGGTGGTTGGCCAGATGGATTCATCTGATCAAAACTGGGTCTCCCTAGACCCTATCTCCTACAATTTTCACCATATGAAAATTATTCCAAGAGAAAACTTACTCTAAATGACATTCTTAACAACTTTCATGTTGAGACCTAGAGCTAGATTTTCTTGGAAAATCATTTTCTATGTTGAGACATTATAGGTCATTTTGTCTAAACCATAATTTGAAAGTCAACTTCCCAAGGCCATAACTTGCTCAATTTTTATGAGATGTAAGATTTCCAAGTTTCACAATCGAATTCAGTGTGTCTACTTCAACTTTTATGTTTGGAGTAGGAGAAAATTCAACTTCTTTGAACATGTGATATGAGGCTACATTATAGGTCACTTTTGACCTATACCATTGATCAAGTGATTTTTCTAAACTTAAAAAATGCATAACTCTATCATTTCAAATCCAAATGACGTGAAATTGGTGACCATTTTGAATGTCTTTGAGAGAGATATAACTTTGGTGAAGACACGTTTCTCATTTGAAGCTCCCATAAAAAGTTAGGCAATGTGCAATATTGAGACATAAGGCTTGACACTTAGAAAAATTTTGATATGTCAAATTTTTCCAAACTTCCACCTCAAATTTATCTAAGTTACAAGCTCCAAATGAAAAAGTGTTCAACATCAAACTTGTTTATCTTGATCTCACCTTTCCAAAGATATAAAATTCATTCATTTTGGACTAGAAATGCATAGGATGCACATGGCTTAAACGGGCTGATATCATTTGGCATGGATCAACTTCAAGCATCAATGTTCAATTGCCTTGCATTCCAAGATTGCTTCAACATATCTGATCATTCACTTTGGACTTCAAACCATCATTTCATGGGCATACGTGCGCTATCATCATTTGCCAAATTTGGAAGGTTGAAAAGAGTGTGCAAATATCACATGGATTTGACTATATATACAGCTGCATTTGTTCAGAAATCACACACACATTGCGCCAACTTTGAATCCCCATTGAAAACCCTTCACTCTAAGAGGATAACCCTGATAAATTCATTTGAATTTGAGCTTGAATCTCCACTGTTTTGGAATTCAATTCTCCAGGAGTCCATTGCTTCTAAACCTTTCCATTCCTCTCCTGCAAGCAATTGAAGTGAGGCCAAGCACAATTCAGATCAAGATCTAGCAAGTTCAGACCTCCATTGAAGGTAATTTGCAGAAATTTTGAACTCTTCGATTCTCTCAATTTATTGCTCAATTCCATTGATTCTTGAGTTGTCTGAAGTCCTACCAATGTAGGCAAGAAGATTGAGTTGCTTTGAGGCCAAATCGAAGCAACTCAGATCATGAACCTCATTTTTCAATTCCTATCTCTCAATATATGTGGAATTGGAGGAATTGGAGGTCATATTCGTGCTCAGTGATGTTTTCTCTTTAAGATCATGTCCCTGTTTTGTATTTTGGTGATGGTTCATCTTAACCAGACCGATGGAGCTCACCGGGGAAGATGACCGAAGCTCTGGCTCCGGCGATGAGGTGTCTTACCTCTGAACGACTTGATCTAAGTCCCATATTATAATCTGGAGTGTTGATGTTGATTACTTCATTTGCCACGCGGCTGACTAGGACATTGGTGGAACGCGTGTTTTGGATCATCAGATCTGTCACCTTAATTAATGAGGGAGATCTGATGGTCCACGTAATTTAGCATTTTTTGAATTTTATTTTAATTGCATTTTATTCAATAATTCATATTAAATTCAATATTGATCCAAAACATATGAGACTTTCACCAAAAATTTCCAAATATTTTTCTCTTTCATATTCTGAATTAAAATTACTTTTGGATCATTATTAATATTTTTCATGAATTAATTGATTTTGCATTTGTTTTTAATTGTTTAAAAATATTTTTAAGTGTCCAAAAATTATGATTTTTTTTCTCCAAGGTCCTTTGACCTTGTTTGACCTATGATAAATCTCATGGCCATTTATTTGGACAAAACATATTTGAATTTAATGCATTATTTTATTATTTTTAATTGAATAAATGCCATTTTAAAGTTGTTGACCATTTGTATTGACTTAATTGAGTTTCTTATTTGTTGTTGGGCCTTGGTCAAAGTTGATTTGACTTTGTCAAGTTAATATTATTGGATTTAGGGGATTGATGGAATGTACATTCCATCTCCCAAAATGAATGAATAATATTAATTTAGTAAAAGTCCTCCTTTGACCAATTTGTGATCTCATTCATCCCTTTACCTCTTCATATAATTCCCCTTCTTCATCCATTCATTTCCATTTGGCCAATGACATCTCAAAGTCCTAATGCTAGTTGATTGAAAGATTAACATGAGTATGGGTGAGATTAGGGCACCCCTTTTGCATATTTTTTGTGTGTGGTATGTTTAATGATCATAGTACATAATTCTATGTCTCCAACATGCATTAACACCAAAAGTCTATTGCCCGGCCTCAAATAGTTGTGACTTCTACATAAGTCCAATTACGATTGCTTAACATAGCGCTAAATTTGTGACACAAAAGGCATAAGCATTCTAGTTAGTGAGATTGTAAGTCTCCCCTCTTCCATGGTATTGTGTGGAAACTTGGCCTTCTTTCCTTCCTTTGGAAGATGTTTTGGTTCAAGGATCCATGCTTGTGGCAAGTGAGTTGAGTATTCTCCAAAGAATGTCTCGAAATCAAAAAGCAAAACAAAACTAACTACTAACGTACTAACCATTAACTTTTAATTTCAAGTCTTTACTTTAATGCAATTTACTTTTAGCACTTTATATCATTTGCCATTATACATATCATTCTAATTGTTTATGTTAAAGTAATTTTCACTTTGTCCACTTGGACCATATTGTGTGATATACTTTGTTTTTATGTTACCTTGTTTGCTTGTGTGGTCTTTGACCACTAATGTACATAATAACAACAAAAACCCTAAAAGACTTTTGAGTGGACTGTTGGTTTGATCTTGCCCAATTGGACTTAGAATTTAGGCAACATTCCTTTGCTAATGGACTTGGACAATGTCAATTTGTTGAAGAACCAAAGTACATGCAATTTGAAATTCATCTGATACATCATTCAAGAGATCTTCAGTTCATCTGCAACATTGATCATTGTTAAGCTGTTATGTTGAACATGTAACTTGTGGAATTCATCTGCTACATAGGCTATTTTGAAGAAGATCTTGAAGTGGAAAAGCTTGGATGAGGCCATCTTTATTTGATGCCTTTGCTCTTCAAGATTGATATAATTGTGCATTTGTGTGTTGCTTGATTCTAAAAGTCCAAGGGAATTATGGGTTTCTATTGACATACTTGTCTATTGGATTACTCCCATTTGCTCAGATCTTTTCAACTTTAAACTTTTAAATTTTTGTGCATAGGGTAGTCTCTTCATCTTCTCCCCATTTCTTTAATTTCAAAACCTCTCCCTCCATTTTCAAAACCTTCTTTGTATGAACTACTTTTGTTCTAAACTTTGACCACTTTTGCAAAAGGTAGAAACTTTGGCCTTATGCCATTGCATTTTCAAACTTATTTTCTTAAATCAAACTTGTAAATGAACTTAACTATACTTGACTTAAACTTTCAAAAAGCCAAAAAGAAATAATTCATTTAAACCATTTTTAGGCCTTTGTGCCTTTCAAACTTAAATTTTGTTAAAACCAACACATTCATTTTGAAATTTATAGCACGAACTACGAGGTTTTGATCCCTCATTTATATATTGGTACGTAGGCACAAGACCGAAGGTCTTGTCAAACACAAAAATATAATTAATGAATTCTTTTCTCATCCCCCCATTCTATTTATTTGTAAACATCACTTTATACCAAGTACATATGCACACAAAAAGGGCTCCCTAGGAGTACCTAGGACACTTTGGGTGCTAACACCTTCCCTCTGTGTAACCAACCCCCTTACCTGTGATCTCTGATTTTTATTAGTTTTTATTTGAAAACTTCTTACTTATTGGGTTTTGTTCGTACTTTTTCCCCTTTCCCTTGGAAACAATAAAAGCGCGGTGGCGACTCTTGTTAATTGATCTCTAACTTGTCAATAGCTTGATGATCATGAATTTCCCGCTACACTTACAACGAGACCTTTTATTTCAGGTCATTTACTTTGTGCTTTAGGATAGTCTCTTCTTCTCCTTCCTACTTATTAAATTTTCAAAACTTCTCCCTACTTCAAAAATCTCTTGTTTCCAAACTTCACACCCTTTTCTTAACAAACCTTGACTTTGTCAAGTGATCCAGAAAATCTTTTTTCAATAAATGCTAAAACATTTAAGCATACTTAAACTCCTTTTTAAACTTCTAAAAAAGACAAACCCCATCAAATTTCTCTTTGTGCCTTTGTGCACTTTCCTTTAAGAGCCTTTTTTTAAAGATTGGATATTAGTTTATTCTTGTACTGATGCAAACCACTATACTTCTACAATATGTTGATAAATTATTAACATTTTCCACTTGAATGTTGATACGTGCTTGTGAGAAAGTCCAAGTAAACGTTCTCAATATCAAGATGATGCAAATGATCATTTCCTCATACTTATGGGTAGTAAGTTGAGTTTTCCACTCGAATACGACAAAATATCTTTTCAAATTAAAATCAATCGACAAACAACCCAGATTTTTCATAAATGCAGATTTGCAAGTGGTTCCTATTGAGTACCATAGATGTGAGGGGTGCTAATACCTTCCCGTTGCGCCCCAAAATTTTCCCTATTGTCTTCTAACCCTAATTGACTTTTGCTTCATCATTCATTTTCATTATCCATTAGGTCATGGAATTGCAATAGTGCATTATAGTCATCAATGCACAAAGTTCTTCATCTTCTTCAAGAAAGTTCAAGTGCTAGGGTTTCAACATTGATTCATCAAGAGTTTGAGATAAATTAGGGTTTTGATCCTATTCAACATATAAAAACATTATGGAGTTCAACTTTGGTTTTCAACCTCTCAAGTCTCCCATGGATCAAGTTGCTTGTGCATCAAGGCATTGTATTTGAAGATTAGGGTTTTGACTTGCATCAAATGAAATCAAGAGTTTAGGGTTTCCAAATTGGGATCCAAGGCTTTACATCTTCAAAGGATCATAAATATCTTCTTGCCATGGTCCACAATTGATTCAATTTACTCAACATTGCTCAAGGATGCTAGGGTTTCATTGGTTTTAAAGGACTTGAATTCATCCAGAAAAAGTCAACTCGACATCAAAGTCAAAGTTTGACATATGGGATTTTTGGTCAACCATGGACTTCTCAAGTCATTTTTCAAGTTTATATGGATGAAAAATTAATTTTATAAAGAGGAATTATGAAAATCAAGAAAGTTTGAAAGTTGCTTCAAATTGGAAAAACTTAGAAAATTTTCTAAGTGTCAAAGTTCATGTTCATGGGGGTGACTTTCAAACATTGTAACTTTTTCCTCAAGCCTTCATTTTGAACAAACAAGGGTTCTAATTCAATATTTCATGTCATACTATACCTTGGTGATGATTTTGAAGCCATATATATCCCACATTTCATTTGAGGATCATGCTAAGTTGTGATGACAAAGTTGTGAAAATGGTCAAAAACTCAGAAATTTTTCGAAGTGTTTTTCAGCTACAAAGTCCAATTTTGTTGGCCAGATTTCTCAATGATCCAAGATGATTCAATGCAAGTGTTCAACATCAAAGTTGAAGTTCATGATGCCATATTTCATTTGGTACCTTGGGTAAAGCTTTTGGTTGCTTGAGCATCAAGTTATAATTTTGTGAATATGCCATGCTAGAGTTAATCCAAGGTCACATTCCATGTCACTTCCCATGCCCAACTTGGCCAAAGACATAAGATCAGGCCAAACCTTTAAGCATCATTCCATTTTGACTGCAAAAATAACATGTATTAGTTCTGCATACGAGGCTCCAAACATTACCCTTCTTGATCATGCAAAAGATGCTTAAGCTAATGAACTTTTCAAAGTTTACCAAAAATTACAAAATGCCAAAATGCCAAAATTATGGGATAAATATGATGCTTAAGCCTTGACTTGATCAGTAGCACCCAGACCTCAAATACCACCCTTCCAACCCTAGAAAGGAATGATAAAATGGCCTTAGAAGTTAAGCTCCAAACCTTGGCCATGAAGTACCTCCTTACCCCTATAGTTTGAATTCAACCAATTAGCTTGCTTCAAGCTCTGAACCTATTCCATACATAATCCATACCTTATTCCAAACCTCTATAAAAGGTGATAAAAGCCAAAGAGATCAGAGAGCATGAATTGATCCAAAAACTCCATTTGAAACCTTAAGAGCCAAAATTTCTAAACTTGCAAACCATCAAACATTTAACCAAAATTCCTTCACAAACATCATCCATACACTCATTATAAACTATTATATGCATTGATTGATCATTATAACCACCCAAATATCCAAACCAAGTCACCATTTCAACACACCTCAAGGGATTCTAAGCATTGCCACACTTTCCTTGGACCTCAAAGAAGCTAAAGGAATCTTCTTTCACCTCTGAAAGTGCTTGGAGAAGAGTTTCAAAATCACACATTTTGGTAAGAATAAGTAAATTTCAAACTCTCTCTTATGAGAATTGTAAGACCCTAATTTTGACCTTAAGATCCCTCATGTTACCTCACCATATGCATTAGCATTGGGATCACAACTTGGCATCCTCCTTACCCCTCATTCATTGGGTTTGCATTGGGAGATATCACCAAGCATCATTTGATTATATCATACTTAATATTTTATCATTTTTTGCTAACCAAAATATCAAAAATATGTCTTTGCATTTTGTCTAACTCTTTTGTAGGTAGTGCACATGCTCACCTTTGATCTATCAAGCTCATATCTAGGGTTTAAGACCCTCATTGCAAGGAGCTCAATCAATAATTTGTCTAATATGGCTATAGACATCATATATGGATCCCCATGAGTTTTACATGTTATTTTGATCAAGAATTCATCAAGAGTTTGAAATTTGTTTGCCTTGGAAACCCTAGTTCATCTGGGTATCTTGTGTAACTTCTTCAACAAGATTCTTCAACAATTGATCAAATATTTCAGGGTATACTTCAAATTTCATTATCTTATGCATATATGATGTTCCATGAGTCCCAAAAGTCAAGAGAATTGCAATCTAGAAAGTTGGTTCATGGTGGTTGACCAGAGGAATTCATCTAATCAAAACTAGGGTTCCCTAGACCCTATCTCCTACACTTTTTGTCATATGAAAATGATTCCAAGAGAAAACTTACTCTAAAAGACATTAAAAACAACTTTAATGTTTAGGTGTAGAGCTAGGTTTTCTTGGAAATTCATTTTTTTATGGTAAAAGATTATAGGTCATTTTGTCTAAACCCTAATTTGGAGGTCAACTTACCAAGGCCATAACTTGCTCAATTTATATGAGATGAAATGTTTCAAAGTTGCACAATCAAATTCAATAGGTCTACTTCAACTTTGATGTTTGGAGTAAGAGGTAATTCAACTTTTATGTGCATGAGATATGAGGATACATTATAGGTCATTTTGGACCAATGCCATTGAACAAGTGATTTTCCTCAACTTCAAAAATGCATAACTCCTTCATATTAAATCCAAATGAGGTCAAATTAGTGGTAATTTTGAAGGACTTTGAGAGAGATACAACTTTTATGAAGGAACTTTTTTCATTTGAAGCTCACATGAAAAGTTAGCCAAGGTGGAATAAGTGAACATATGGCTTGACACTTAGAAATTGTTTTGACATGTTTGATATTCCCAACTTCCACCTCAAAATTCATCATGATCCAAGCTTCAAATGAAAAAGTGTCCAACATGAAAGTTGTTCCTCTTGATCTAACCTTTCCAAAAAGTCCAATTTCACCCATTTTGGACAAGATTTGAATGGGATGCACATGGCTTGAACATTGGATCATCATTTGGCAAGATTGAACTTGAAACTTCCATACACCATTGCCTAGCATTCCAACATGATCTCAACATTGCTGGTACTCAATTATGGATCAAAAGAAGTGATTTCATGGGCCTGTACACAGCCATGCACCCATGCAATATACATTGCTATTTTTGGATTTCATTTCAAGTGTGCAAATATCAATCCATTTGGCTATAAATAGAGCCCTATATGCTCAGAAACAAGGACCCTGTGCGCCAGCTTTGAATCCATACCTTCAAACCCTCTCATTCCAAAGGATAACCTTGATAATTTCCATTGGAAGTTGAGTTTGAATCTCACTGTGTTGAGACTTGAAACTCCAAGAGTCCCGAGATTTTCATCCATTCAATTCTACTCCTTCAAGTGTCCTGAACAAGATCAAGAGCAAGCAAGATCAAGATAAATCGAGCACAGACCTGCATTGACGGTATTTTCCAGAATTTTTCATCTCTTCGATTCTCACTCAATTCTCCATAATTCTCTTGGATCCTTGGTTGTCTGAAGTCCTACCAATGTAGGCAAAAAAATTGAGTTGCTTTGAGGTCAAATCGAAGCAACTCAGATCGTGCACCTCAAATTTCAACTCCTTGTATCTCTCAATATACTTGTAGTTAGGATAAATTGAGGCCAGATTCCAGCTCAGAGGCATTTTTACTTTAAATTCATGTCCTTATTTTTAATTTTGGTGATGGTTGTGAGTGGACCAGTCCGATGAAGCTCACCGGAGAAGGAGACCGGAGCTTTGGCTCCGGTGATGTGTTGGCACTCATCAGAACCACATGATCCATTTGAAATGATCTAATCTCATGCGTTGAAACTGATTACCGTTTGTGTTGCACGCTGACTTACGACCATAGTGGAATGCACGCTAGCAGCCACTTGATCTGCCACCTCAATTAATGAGGGAGATCAAGTGGTCCACATTTTTCCTTAATTTCTGATTTTCCTTTTATTTGGTTTATTTTTATTAATTCATATTAATTTTAATATTGATCCAAAACCTATGAGAGTTTCACCAAAAAAATTTAAATAAACTCCTCTTTCATTTTTCTGAATTAAAATTATTTTTTGGATCACTATTAATATTTTTCATGATTTAATTGATTTTGTGAATATTTTTAATTGTTTAAAAATAGTTTTAAGTTTCCAAAAATTATGAAATTTTTTCTCCAAGGTCCTTTGACCTTGTTTGACCTATGATAAATCTCATGGCCATTTCTTTGGTGTTTTGATGAGGTTTTAGGAATTTGACAAACCATAATTTAATTTAATGCATTAGTTAATTGATTTTAATTGTTTAATTGCAAAATAAATTGTGTAGAGCTTTTGATATTGACTTGTTGAGTTTGACTTATGTTGTTAGGCCTTGGTCAAGGTTGATTTGACTTTGTTGAGTTAAAATAATTGGATTTAGGGGATTGATGAAATGTACATTTCATCTCCCAAAATGAATGAATAATTTTAATTTGATAAAAGTCCTCCTTTGACCAATTTGTGTTGATTCCATTTCCCCTCCCTCTTCATCTTAATTCCATTCTCTTCTCATTCATTTCATGGACCTATAATATCTCTATATCCTAAGGCTAGTTGATTGCAAAATCAACATAAGTGTGGATGAGATTAGGTCCACCCTTTTTGCATATTCTTTTTAAGTTTGGTATATTTTAGGAGAATGGTTCATAATACCATGTCTCTAACATGCATTAACACTAAAATTTCTTTTGCCCGACCTCAAATAGTTGTGACTTCTACATAAGTCAAATTACAATTTCTTAAAATATCGTTAAATTTATGACACAAAAAGGCATAACATTCTAGTAAGTGAGATTGTAAGTCTCCCATCTTTCATGGTATTGTTTGGAAACTTGGCCTTCCTTCCTTTGGAATATGTCTTGGTTCAAGGATCCATGCTTGTGAATAGTGGGTTGAGTGTTCTCCAAAGAATGACTTAAACAACAAAGCAAAAGCAATACTAACTTATAATCAACTAACAACTAACACTTAATTTCAAGCCTTTTACTTTTATGAACATTAATTTCAAGTCTTATTTCATTTGTCATTATTCATACCATTCAATTTGTTTACTTTAATGCCATTTTTACTTTTCTCACTTGAGCCATACTTTGTGAATATATTGTGTTTATATATACTTGTTTGTGTTTGTGGTCTTTTGACCTTAATATACATAATAACAACAAAAACCGTAAAAAACATTTTGTGTGGACTGTTGGTTTTCTCAGAGACTTTGGACTTAGAATTAGGAAACACTCCCTATGCAAAGGACTTGGCCAATGCCAACTTTCATGAAACCAAATGCTTGTGAAGTGAACTTTCATCTGATGCAAGTATTGTGATCCCATTTGAATTCATCTGCAACATGATCCTTTGAAGCTCTTACTTTGAACATGTGTCTAATGTTTATCTTTGAAGTCATATGATACATGGAAGATCATGGAATTGCTAAGCTTGGATATGGATATATTTATTTGATGCCTTGCTCTTCATCTTTCTATTTGTATGTTGATATTGCTTGACTTTAAAGTCCAAGGGAAATTTGGGTTTCTATATGACATTCTTGCCTATTGGATTGCAGCCCATTGGTCAGATCTTTTCAACTCTTAACTTTTAATTTGTGCTTAGGATTGGTCTCTTCATCTCCTCCCCATTTCTTTAATTTCAAATCTCTCCCTCCTTTTAAAATCTTTTTTGATTGTGTTTGTTTTCTAAACTTAGACCATTTTGCAAACTAGAAACTTTGGCCTTATGCCATTGCGTTTTTTAAACTCTTTTCTTAATTAAACTTGTAAATGAACTTAATCATATTTGACTTAGAATTTCAAAAGCCAAAAAGAACTAACACTCATTCAAACCCTTTTTAGGCCTCTTGTGCCTCTGTTAAACTTATTTTTTTGTTAAAAGCAATGCACTCACTTTGAAATTGTTACCACGAACTACGAGGTCTTGATCCTTCATTTTATGTTGGTACGTAGGCACAAGTCCGAAGGTCTTGTCAAACAAAAAAATATAATTAATGAATTCTTTCCTCATCCCTCCATTCTATTTATTGCAAACATCATTTTGTATAAAAAATACATATGCACACAAGAAAGGGCTCCCTAGAAGTACCTAGGACACTTTGGATGCTAACACCTTCCCTCTATGTAACCAACCCCCTTACCTGTAATCTCTGGCATTTTATTAGTTTTAATTTGAAAACTTCTTATCTTTGGGTTTTGTTCGTACTTTTCCCTTTTCCCTTGGAAACAATAAAAGCGCAGTGGCGACTCTGGTTTAATTGACGTCTAGCTTATCCATAGCTTGATGAGATAAGTTCTAACCCGAACTTGAGTGTAATTAAGATAGGAGGAAGGTATAGTCATGTTCAACTTGTGTGGAGTAGTCCTTAACAAGTTGGATTGAGATCCATCTACTCATTGGAGACCCTTTTGGAGCTATTGATGTCACACAAGTTATTTGTGGTTAGGAATTACTTTCTCTGATTTATGGTCCGAGAAGCTGAGGACCGTAGAACATTTAACCCCTATTGGCGTATTTAAGACGTAGTGTAGAGACTATTCAAGTGTAGACTTGATAACAGTTGTTACGTGATACTACACTCAGACGAGTTTCTCTTAAGAATATTATGAGTTGATGAGTCAATCATCTTAACCTATAATATCCAATAGATGGAATTAAGACTCTGGGAACTTTTTAGAATATGATCTACAGGTTTTTATCCTTAGTTCACTCCTTTGGGATGGTTCTTACCCAGACTCCATGCTCGTGACTCACAACAAACCCTTGATTCTTGGTTGATCCAATCAAGTCTTGTCAATATCAATGGAACTTGGATGTTGATAAGGTGAAAGTCATAATCCACCAAAATGGATGATTGATCTTGACAATGACTTGGTTCATCCATTGACCTTTGTGTGTTTGCCTTGTGTGTGATCCCTTATTTATGATTGTTGCATTCATGCATTCATGTGCATCATAACATTCATCACACGAAAATTTCAAGGAACTGAGGTCTTATTTGCAAATATTTTCAGACCATGGATTGTGGACAAAGGAACACTAAGATGTACAGTTTCAGATGTCCGGATTTGAAAGAGTTAAGAAAGCTCTCGTCTTTTTTATTAGATCCCTTGGACTTCAAACAAAGTCATGGGAAGCTTCTGTCTGTTTTATCTATTGAAGTGGTTGAAGGACTCTTGAGTGTGTTGGTTCAGTTCTATGACCCTTTCTACCGTTGCTTCACTTTTCCTGATTATCAGCTTGTGCTTACGTCGGAAGAGTATGCCCATCTTTTGGGAATACCTGTTTCTAGCAGAGTACCTTTTAGTGGATTGGAGGAGATGAAGGTGAGAAAAACAAGAAAGGGGGGGTTTGAATTGTTTGGAAAATAAGCGCTTTTTCAAAATGAAAATCACACAAGGATTTTTATACTGGTTCGCTTATAACACAAAGCTACTCCAGTCCACCCGGCCAAGGTGATTTCGCCTTCAACAAGGACTTAATCCACTAATCTTGAAAGATCGATTACAAACAACGTCTAAGAGAAAGATCTCTTAGTCCTCTCAAGTATACAGACTACACAGAGTCACTTGAGGAAATACAACAAAGATAAAAACTTATGTAATCTATAGTGCTTCTAAGATAAGCAAATATTACAACAGTAAGAACAAAGTGTTTAACGTTTCAAGCAAAAGCTTTGTGAAATGTTGAGAGAGATGAAGATTGTTTTTTTTTGTATGCTTGCTTTCTCTAACCTCTCAAAATTGATGTTTCAGTAAAATCTTGTGATGTTGTACTTTTCTCTCAATGTTGATTTGCAGTCCTTTATATAGAAGAGGAGGATCCGTTGAAAAATCATAGCAGGTAATGACTCTTGAATAATAATTAGTGCCATAACTTATGTTGCTTGTTGTCAAAGCAACTTTCTCTTCTTGAATGACTACTTTCCAAAAATAGTTCCTATTCATTTGAATTTGGAGTTAACGTCTCTTTCTGTATTAGGAAATCCATTTCCATAACTTTATTTGAAGTTAACGTTACTCTTCCTTATTTAGCAATTCCATAATCAGAGTCTTCGTGTTTCTGGAGATCTTGGAATCTTGCTATCTAACTTCTGATGTTGATCTCTTTTGAGTTCTGATGGTTACTTCAGATAGCGCTGAGAACTTCTGGAGTTTGACATACGTTGTTCAGAGTCAGAACTTCTAGAGCGTACTTCTTGTTCAGATGCTTCTGATACTTTGCTGTTTTGCTCAGAGTTAGACTTTCTTGAACGTGTTTCTACTTCAGATGCTTCTGGTCTTCTGATAATTTGTATCTGATATGATTCTGTATCTGATGATTTCTTCCTTCTTTCCTTAGAACCCTGCACACTTAGAAACTTTTCGTTAGGGTGCCATTTTTGGTTTCATCCTTTGTTATCATCAAAATCATGGAATCTGTTGTAGAACAATTTTTGTTCTTACAGGAGATTCTAATATCTCATCTTATAGCTGAAGCTCTTCATCTGAAGAAGTCCGAGATAGAGGCTCATTGGGTGAAGAAAGGAGGATTGTTTGGATTGACTTCTGAATTCCTCATCAAGGAAGCTACTACCTTTGCTCAAGCCGGTAGTGTGGATGCTTTTGAAGCTATCTTTGTGTTGCTCATCTATGGTTTAGCTTTGTTCCCTAACATTTACGGGTTTTTTGATGTTAACGCCATTAGAATCTTCTTGGTTGGGAATCCTGTGCCTACTCTATTGGGTGATATGTACTTCTCTTTACATATGAGGAATTCTAAAGGTGGTGGAACTATTGTGTGTTGTGTTCCTCTTCTGTACAAGTGGTTTATTTCTCACTCGCCTCAGACACCTGCTTTTGTGGAGAACAAACAATGTCTACGGTGGTCTTAGAGACTTATGTCTCTCACTAATGATGATATAGTTTGGTATGATTCTTCATTGAGTAGATTGGAGATTATTTATTGTTGTGGTGAATTCTCTAATGTGCCTCTCATTGGTACAAAAGGAGGAATTAACTACAACCCTTCTTTTGCTCGACGTCAACTTGGGTTCCCCTTGAGAGACAAACCTAATAACACTTTGTTAGAAGGTCTTTTCTATCAAGAGGGTAAAGATCCCCAACATTTGAAGTAGAAGATTGTGCATGCTTGGCATAATATGCATAGGAAAAGAAGATTCGAGCTTGGTCTGCGCAATTGTGTAGCTTTGGAAGCTTACACTCTTTGGGTGAAGAAGAGAGCTTTGGAATTGAAGATGTTGTATGCTTGTGAAAGACCTATGTCTATGGTTGTGGTTGAGCCATTAACTCTCCCTAACCAAGATGTAGAGGAGTTATAAGACGCACTCGCCAAGATGAAGCAAGAGAAGGATATGTGGCAAGAGCGTTTCCATGCTTTGAGCCGAAAGCATGAGGAGTTGCAGCTTGAGTCTAAGAACAAAGATGCACTTATTGAGCTTCTTGAAGACCGAGTAGTGAAGAGACAGAGAGAGCCAAAGGTTTCATCTTCCTCTAGTATGCCTCAGCCTTCTGTTGCTTGGAAGAAGATTATTTATCAGCTTGTCCTCGAGAAGACTCATATGAAGACTTCTTTTGAGTCCGAGATTCGACGCATCCGAAGGAAATACGCGCCTGCAGCTAGATCTTCTGATAAAGTGGCTGACGCTTTGGCAACATTAGCATCAATGTACCAAGTCAGATTCCATAATGAAGCTCCACTTATTTGAATCGAGCGAAGAGATGAGCCTGCTTACTGTCAGCTGATTGAAGAAGAAACTGATGGTAAACCATGGTTTCATGACATCAAGCGATATCTTTTAAGTCAAGAGTATCCAAAAGATGCTACATTGTTGGATAAGAAAACTCTGAGGAGGTTGTCGTCCAAATTCTTTTTGAGCAATGATGTGCTTTACAAGAGAAACCATGACATGGTTCTGCTCAGATGTGTGGATAGACACGAAGCAGACATGTTAATCAAGGAGATTCATGAAGGATCCTTTGGAACCCATGCTAATGGACATGCCATGGCCAAGAAGATTTTGAGAGCTGGCTATTACTGGTTGACCATGGAGTCCGATTGTTTCAGCTATGCCAGAAGAGAAAAACAAATGGCTGACGCTTTGGCAACATTAGCATCAATGTACCAAGTCAGATTCCGAAGGAAATACGCGCCTGCAGTAAGAGAAAAACATTGTATTCAGATAAAAAGCAACAGAGGCAAAAGGAACAAGTAAACATCAGAAACAAAGAAAGCAAAGCAATAAAATCCTAAGTGCCTAAGGGTTGGGAGGCGGAGGCATTCTCTGAAGCAATAGAGCCAGCATGTTCTGAATGTTGTCGTTGACAGAGTCTTGTTTATCCATTCTGGCACGAAGTTCCTTCTGATCTTTCTTCAGTTCTTCCAGCGTCTGGATAACCATAGGAACAACAGATGAGGACTCCCCCTGAGTCAGAGCCTGCTGTGCTTCAGCAGCGGCCTTTGCTTCAGCTTCAGCAGCAGCCTGTGCTTCAGCTTCAGCAGCAGCAGCAGCATCGGCCAGAGCTTTAGCTTCAGCTTTCTTTGCCCTTAGAAATTCAGCTTCCCTTGCTCTTTCTTCCTCCAGCCTTCTAGCTTCTTCTTCAGCTTCTCTTGCTAGTCTCTCTTCTTCCAGTCTTCTGGCTTCAACTTCTCTTGCAAGTCTTTCCTGGAGTCTTGCCTCAGCATCTCTGATAAAGTCGTTTCTGACTTGTTCAGAGATGTGCTTCAGTTTAAAAGCCTCAGAGGTCATCCAGCCAATGACTCTGTTCCAGTGTGTCCTTACAGAGTCAGGATCATCACTGACTTCAGAGTTAATGGTCAGAGACTTGACCTTTTGTACTGAAGCCCCTGCAAACAGCATTATGGCTTCCTCAAGGGTAGGTATAGAAAGGTCAGGTTCAGAGGTATGAGGTGGAGAGGTTGAAGGGCTAAGGTTTAGTGTTAGAGGTTCAGGTTCTGCTTCAGGTTGAGGTTCAGATCTTTGGGGTGAAGCGTAAAGAGGGTTTAAGTCTAATGTTAGAGGTTCAGTTTCAGCTTCAGGTTCAGGTTCAGCGGAGGTGTTTGGAGGGTTGATATCAGAGGTGTGGAGGTTAGAGGGTTGAGTTTCAGAAGGTTGGTCTTCAGAAGGTATGTTGGTTGTTTGTTCTGGGGGAGGTGAAGTTGCTTCAGATTGTGTTGGTTGTTGTGAAGCAAGGTTTTGAGCCTGAATTTGGGCTAAGGTTGGAGAGTTAGGATCAGAGTATTCTTGGTCAGAGGAGAGGTCAAGGTATGGGGGTGATTTTGGGGCTGAAGATGATGAAGAGGAAGTGGTTTGGTTCATTTCTTCAGAACGTGGTAAAGATGTTTGGGCAAGATTAATTTGAGGTGGAGGTAGTGAGGTTCTGGTTGTAGAAGGTGGGGTTTCAGAGGTTGTGTATATAGGTGGTGTGGGGAGAGGATTAAAAGAAGCCATAAGTTGTTCAGAGGGAATAGAGGGAGCAGACGTACCAGTAGTTTCTTGCAGAGGCGCTGGAGATCTGGTTCCATAAGTTTCTCCTATTCTTGCTCTCTTTGCCTTTGAAGACTTATTCTTAGAGGGACCTCTTTTGAATCTGACAAAGTCTTCTTCTGACTCTAGACACTCATCCAGTCTGAAGTCAGAGATGTCGACTCCTTCATCCTTCAGACGCTGGATGTAGTGGAGGATTGCATCTACAGGCTCATTTTTGAAGAACCTTGCAAGACCATGGGGTAGCTTCCTCTGATCTTTCAAGGCATCCCAGGAGGTATCCATAGTGGGTCTGACTTGAATCTTCTTCAGAATTCCCATACTCTTGAGATTTCTGGCGTTCAAAGGTCTTCCAGTATCTATCGCCAGATCTTCCATCAGCCTGTTCTTCTCCAGATGATCTACCAACCCATTCTCAATGAAAACATCAGATATAAGCCTTCCCAGAGGGATGTAGGATCTGGGTTTCATGTTGTTTCTTGTCTCCCTTATAGAGTCTCTGAGATATCTGAAGAGAAGTGCAGGAAGGCAGAGCTTTACACCCTTGTGAATGCAATAAAGAATGCACTTCTGATCTGCATTGATGTAGTCAGAGGAGTTTGATGCAGGGCGATGATGAATGGTTCCCAGAATGATCTTGAGCCATACTCTGAGGTTCTGATGAAGCTCTTTGTTCTTTGAAGGATTTCCTTCAGTGTTGAGTTTGAAGATGGTTGGATTGATTACTTCAGCAATGCGCTTTGACCTAGAGTTGATGTTGTAAATCCTTTTTCCTCCAGTTTTCTCCATGTTTAGTAAAGAAGCAATTGATTTTTCAGTAATCACTATCTTTACCCCTAATACGAAGGAGACGATGAAGTGGTCATCAGCATCAGCAAATCTCCAGAATTCTTTGATGAGATTTGGGTAAACAGGGCCATAAAGCCTTTGGAAGTAGTTTTCCCACCCTTGTATATGGAGTTCTTCAGTAAGATCTACTCCATTTCTCCTCATGTTGTCGAAGTCCACCAGTGTTTCACATAACACATCCAGTCCCTCAAAGGGAGTTGCTAGGTTAATGTGAGGTTGACGATCAAGAATATGGGGTTCCTTGTACACTGGAGTAATGGAAACGCCTATAACAGTTGGAGTTGGAATGCTTGAACTTTGGGCAGTGGTGTTGGATTCCATTTGCTGAGAAAAGTTGAAAACTTGTTGTTGTTGAGCATCCATAGTTGATGAAGATGAAGGTGAAGATGAAGAGTTTGTAGAAATGCTTCAGAGAGGGTTTGAGAGTGAGTGAGAGTGATAAGTGTGTGAAATGTGAGAAAAGTGTTTAAATACCCTAAACGAAAAACACATGCAAAACGACACACTATTCAGCGTTAGCACAAAGCACAAGTTAGCACGCTTGGGGGAAAAATGATTAAGGCTCATTAATGAATGTCTAATCCCAACAGTATGCACACTGCTCGAGGAGATCTTAAACGTTTTTCTTCTGGACAGCTGTCTAGAAGTTCTAGGGTTAGACGCTAAGTGCTCCACGTGTTGATGTATCTGATCTTCAGGAATACCAAATGATTGGTTCCTGGAGATTTCTAACTCAGATATCTTCTTAACTGGTAGAAGTATCAGAGTCAGAGGCAGAAACACATTTGTTTATGTCAGAGTCTCATTTTACATCTTCAGAGCCACACTTCATTCAGGGCAATTTCGAATGTTCAGATTTTCTAAAATAAAAAGAAATCTATCTTCAGCTAGAGGCTTAGTAAAGATATCTGACCATTGATGATCTGTATCAATGAACTTCAATGTTACTATCCCTTTCTGAACATAGTCTCTGATAAAATGATGTTTTATTTCAATGTGTTTAGCTCTGGAATGTAGAATGGGATTCTTACTTAGACAAATGGCAGCAGTATTATCACAGAAGATAGGAATGTTACTCTCAAAGATTTGTAGATCTTCTAACTGGTGCTTCATCCAGAGCATCTGAGTTGTGCACAGTGATGCTGAGATATATTCTGCTTCTGCAGTTGATAGAGCGATAGTTGACTGTCTTTTGCTAGCCCAGGATATTAGATTGTTTCCCAGAAGCTGGCAATTTCCAGATGTGCTTTTTCGTTCTAGTCTATCTCCTGCATAATCTGCATCACAGTAACCAGAAAGTCTATACTCTGATGTTTTCTTATACATCAGGCCCAGGTTAGGAGTTCCTTTCAGATACTTAAGAATTCTCTTAACTGCTGTTAAATGAGATTCTCTAGGATCTGATTGGAATCTGGCACAGAGACAGACACTAAAGAGAATATCAGGACGAGTAGCAGTCAGATAGAGAAGAGAGCCTATCATACCTCGATAGAGCTTCTGACAAACCTTTGCGCTTACTTCTTCCTTTTCAAGAATGCATGTTGGATGCATTGGAGTTTTTGCAGAGTTGCAGTCAGCCATGTCAAATTTCTTCAGAACATCTTTAATATATTTGCTTTGATGAACATATGTAACTTCTAAAGTTTGGTTAATTTGAATTCCCAGAAAGAACTTTAGTTCTTGCATTAAGCTCATTTCAAATTCTTCCTGCATTAACTTAGAGAATTCTTGACAAACAGAGGCGTTAACTGAACCAAAAATAATATCATCAACGTATATCTGGCATATCATGAGATCATTGTTAAGGTTCTTACAGAAAAGTGTGGAGTCAACTTTCCCTCTGATAAAATTGTGTTCGAGAAGAAAATTGCTTAAACGTTCATACCAAGCTCTGGGAGCTTGTTTAAGTCCATATAAAGATTTTTTAAGTTTAAAAACATATTCTGGAAAATTTGGATTTTCAAAACCTGGAGGTTGGTTGACATACACTTCTTCTGATATATAACCATTAAGGAATGCACTCTTGACATCCATTTGATATAATTTAATAGAATGGTTAATAGCAAAAGATACAAGAAGACGAATAGATTCTAACCTTGCGACTGGAGCAAAAGTTTCATTATAATCAATACCTTCTTGTTGACTATAACCTTGAGCTACCAGTCGAGCTTTGTTTCTGACGACTTCTCCTTTCTCATTCAACTTGTTTTTGAATACCCATCTGGTTCCAATAACGTGAGTGCCTCTGGGCTTTGGAACAAGATCCCAAACATCATTCTTTGTGAATTGATCTAATTCTTCTTGCATGGCTGAAACCCAGTCGTTATCTTGAAGTGCTTCATCACAAGACGTAGGCTCAATCAGAGACACTAGTCCTAGAGGAGTATCTTCAGAGGTCCTGAAGGTAGATCTGGTTCTAACCGGTTCGTCTTTGTTTTCCAGAATCAAATCTTCAGATACATTGATACGACTCTTAACTTTCTTTGGGATTTCTGGGGATTTAATTTCTTCAGAGTTCTGAGTGACAGTTGCTTCTGGAGTTTTATCAGATCCTGCAAGAGTGATTTCTAAATCTGCAAAATTTTCAACTAGCTTTGACTTTTCAGGGTCAAGCTTATCATCAAATCTGACATGAATTGATTCTTCCACAATTTTGGTTTCTGTGTTGTATACTCTGTAGCCTTTAGAGCGTTCTGAGTATCCTAACATAATACATTTCTGTGCTTTGGAATCGAACTTGTTCAGATGTTCTTTAGTGTTTAAGATAAAGCAAGAACATCCAAAAGGATGAAAATATGAAATGTTTGGTTTTCTTCCTTTACACAGTTCATAGGGAGTCTTTTCCAGAATAGGTCTTATAGAGATTCTATTCTGAATGTAACATGCTGTATTTACAGCTTCTGCCCAAAAATGCTTTGCCACATTAGATTCATTGATCATGGTTCTGGCCATCTCTTGGAGTGTCCTATTCTTCCTCTCTACAACTCCATTTTGTTGTGGAGTTCTAGGGCAGGAGAAATCATGGGATATTCCATTAGAGTCAAATAATTCCTCAAAATTTTTGTTTTCAAATTCTCCACCATGATCACTTCTGACTCTAATAATTTTAGAGTCAAATTCTTTTTGCACTTTGGAGCAGAAACTAGTGAATACAGAGTGAGACTCACTCTTGTGCTTTAGGAATTTCACCCATGTCCAGCGACTGTAATCATCAACAATGACTAGTCCATACTTCTTTCCATTGACTGATGCTGTTTTCACAGGACCAAATAAGTCAATGTGGAGAAGTTCCAGAGGCTTAGAGGTAGAAACAACATTTTTCTTTTTAAAGGTTGTTTTTGAAAATTTTCCTTTCTGACATGCTTCACACAGAGCATCTGAAGAAAACTTCAGTTTAGGTAGGCCTCTGACTAACTCGAGTTTATTTAGCTGAGAAAGTTTCCTCATGCTAATGTGGCCCAAGCGTCTATGCCACACCCATTGCTCTTCGTGAACAGTCATCAGACATTTGACATTTTGTTCTTTTAAATCAGAAAGATTGATTTTATAAATGTTGTTTTTCCTCTTGCATGTGAATAGGACTGAACCATTGTTTTGATTTATGGCTTTACATGTTTTTTTATTAAAGATTACATCATAACCATTATCACTTAATTGACTTATGGATAATAAGTTATGCATTAATCCTTCTACATAAAGGACATCAGATATAGAGGGAAGAGTACCATTACCAATAGTTCCGGAGCCTCTGATCCTTCCTTTCTGATCTCCTCCGAAACCTACAAATCCAGCGTCTTTAAGTTCCAGACTTTGGAACATAGACTTTCTTCCCGTCATGTGTCGCGAGCATCCAGAGTCCAGGTACCATGACTGGTGTCTGAACTTTGCTGCATAGGATATCTGCAACATAAACAATCTTATCTTTCGGTACCCAGAATCTCTTGGGTCCTTTCTGATTAGTCTTCCCAGAGTTTCTTATAACTTTGGGTTTTCTAGCATTTTCAAATTTTTGTTCTTGTGTGTGTGTGTAGTGATATGAAAATGGAGATTTAAGTTGGTCACTAGAAGAAGTTTTAACTTCCTTAGGATCATACCCAATTCCCTTTTTATTGTTCTGACTGACTCCATAAATCATGGATGCCATAATACTCCTATCTATTCCATTTTTCAGAAATTCTTGAAAGGCTTCTTCGTATTCATAAATTAATTTATTTGAAGTTTGTGGTGCTTGAGACAACGCTTCTTCTAATTCTAAGCTTTTTCTTTTGGCTCCATCTCTTTCTAATGTTAAAGATCTGATTGTATCTTCCCGCTCTAGAATTGTCATCTCAAGCTTGCCACATTCTTCAAATTTTGCTTTAAAACAGCCTTTTATGTTTTTAAGCTTTTGTTTTAATTTCTGATATGAGCTAAGAGTTTCTGACAAGCATGATTCTAGATCAGATCGAGAGAGTTCAGAAAATACCTCTTCAGATTCTTCATCTGAGCTGCTTCTGGATGTGGTAGCCATAAGTGCCACGTTGGCCTTTTCATCAGAGTCAGATTCTGATGACTTAGATTCACTATCATCCCAGGTAGCCATCAATCCTTTCTTTGTCCTAAAGGTATTTTTCTTGAAGCTTTCTTTTCTAGAATTGTCTTTCTTTAGCTTGGGGCATTCATTCCTGTAGTGACCTGTTTCTTTACATTCATAACAAGTAATATCTTTGTTAGTTTTACCTTTTGAGGTTGATTCTGATCGATCCCCTCTGGGTCTTGGTCTTCTGAAGTTGTTGTTCCTCTTTTTCCAGAGTTGTTTAACTCTTCTGGTCAGGAGGGACAATTCTTCTTCATCATCAGAATCATCTAGTTCAGAGTCATCAGTATCTTCAGTTTCTGCCTGGAGAGCTTTGGTTCTGTCAGGTTTGCGTCTTTCATATCTGGACTTTAATGCTACGGACTTGTTCCTTTTCTGAGGCTCATCTTCCTCTAGTTCTATCTCATGGCTTCTGAGGGAGCTGACAAGTTCTTCAAGACTGATATTGTTCAGATCCTTTGACAGCTTCAGAGCAGTAACCATGGGTCTCCATTTCTTTGGCAGACTTCTGACTATCTTTTTGACGTGGTCTGCAGTTGTGTATCCTTTGTCTAGAACTTTGAGACCTGCAATCAGAGTTTGGAATCTAGAGAACATTGCCTCTATGGCTTCATCATCTTCCATTTTGAAAGCTTCATATTTCTGGATAAGCGCCAGAGCCTTTGTCTCTTTGACCTGAGAGTTTCCTTTATGAGTCATCCTCAGAGAGTCAAGTATGTCTTTGGCTGTTTCTCTGTTGGTGATCTTTTCATACTCGTTGTAAGATATAGCATTGAGGAGTATGGTTCTGGCCTTGTGATGATTCTTGAAAACTCGCTTCTGATCATCTGACATCTTACTTCTGGGAACTTCAGCTCCATCCTCTGTGACAGGAGGTTTGTATCCATCTGTGACAATATCCCAGAGATCAGCATCATAGCCTAGAAAGAAACTTTCGATTCTATCTTTCCAGTAATCGAATTTCTCTCCATCAAAGACAGGAGGCTTAGCATTGTAACTATCCTTTTCATTTGTGTGGGCCATAGTTTTTCTCGTTCTGGATCTCTCTACACTGTTTAGTGTTTGATTAGAAAATCAATAACAGAGCCGGAGCTCTGATACCAATTGAAGGTGAGAAAAACAAGAAAGGGGGGGGGGGGTTTGAATTGTTTGGGAAATAAGCGCTTTTTCAAAATGAAAATCACACAAGGATTTTTATACTGGTTCGCTTATAACACAAAGCTACTCCAGTCCACCCGGCCAAGGTGATTTCGCCTTCAACAAGGACTTAATCCACTAATCTTGAAAGATTGATTACAAACAACGTCTAAGAGAAAGATAAAAACTTATGTAATCTAGAGTGCTTCTAAGATAAGCAAATATTACAACAGTAAGAACAAAGTGTTTAACGTTTCAAGCAAAAGCTTTGTGAAATGTTGAGAGAGATGAAGATTGTTTTTTTTTTGTATGCTTGCTTTCTCTAACCTCTCAAAATTGATGTTTCAGTAAAATCTTGTGATGTTGTACTTTTCTCTCAATGTTGATTTGCAGTCCTTTATATAGAAGAGGAGGATCCGTTGAAAAATCATAGCAGGTAATGACTCTTGAATAATAATTAGTGCCATAACTTATGTTGCTTGTTGTCAAAGCAACTTTCTCTTCTTGAATGACTACTTTCCAAAAATAGTTCCTATTCATTTGAATTTGGAGTTAACGTCTCTTTCTGTATTAGGAAATCCATTTCCATAACTTTATTTGAAGTTAACGTTACTCTTCCTTATTTAGCAATTCCATAATCAGAGTCTTCGTGTTTCTGGAGATCTTGGAATCTTGCTATCTAACTTCTGATGTTGATCTCTTTTGAGTTCTGATGGTTACTTCAGATAGCGCTGAGAACTTCTGGAGTTTGACATACATTGTTCAGAGTCAGAACTTCTAGAGCGTACTTCTTGTTCAGATGCTTCTGATACTTTGCTGTTTTGCTCAGAGTTAGACTTTCTTGAACGTGTTTCTACTTCAGATGCTTCTGGTCTTCTGATAATTTGTATCTGATATGATTCTGTATCTGATGATTTCTTCCTTCTTTCCTTAGAACCCTGCACACTTAGAAACTTTTCGTTAGGGTGCCATTTTTGGTTTCATCCTTTGTTATCATCAAAATCATGGAATCTGTTGTAGAACAATTTTTGTTCTTACAGGAGATTCTAATATCTCATCTTATAGCTGAAGCTCTTCATCTGAAGAAGTCCGAGATAGAGGCTCATTGGGTGAAGAAAGGAGGATTGTTTGGATTGACTTCTGAATTCCTCATCAAGGAAGCTACTACCTTTGCTCAAGCCGGTAGTGTGGATGCTTTTGAAGCTATCTTTGTGTTGCTCATCTATGGTTTAGCTTTGTTCCCTAACATTTACGGGTTTGTTGATGTTAACGCCATTAGAATCTTCTTGGTTGGGAATCCTGTGCCTACTCTATTGGGTGATATGTACTTCTCTTTACATCTGAGGAATTCTAAAGGTGGTGGAACTATTGTGTGTTGTGTTCCTCTTCTGTACAAGTGATTTATTTCTCACTCGCCTCAGACACCTGCTTTTGTGGAGAACAAACAATGTCTACGGTGGTCTTAGAGACTTATGTCTCTCACTAATGATGATATAGTTTGGTATGATTCTTCATTGAGTAGATTGGAGATTATTTATTGTTGTGGTGAATTCTCTAATGTGCCTCTCATTGGTACAAAAGGAGGAATTAACTACAACCCTTCTTTTGCTCGACGTCAACTTGGGTTCCCCTTGAGAGACAAACCTAATAACACTTTGTTAGAAGGTCTTTTCTATCAAGAGGGTAAAGATCCCCAACATTTGAAGTAGAAGATTGTGCATGCTTGGCATAATATGCATAGGAAAAGAAGATTTGAGCTTGGTCTGCGCAATTGTGTAGCTTTGGAAGCTTACACTCTTTGGGTGAAGAAGAGAGCTTTGGAATTGAAGATGTTGTATGCTTGTGAAAGACCTATGTCTATGGTTGTTGTTGAGCCATTAACTCTCCCTAACCAAGATGTAGGGGAGTTATAAGACGCACTCGCCAAGATGAAGCAAGAGAAGGATATGTGGCAAGAGCGTTTCCATGCTTTGAGCCGAAATCATGAGGAGTTGCAGCTTGAGTCTAAGAACAAAGATGCACTTATTGAGCTTCTTAAAGACCGAGTAGTGAAGAGACAGAGAGAGCCAAAGGTTTCATCTTCCTCTAGTATGCCTCAGCCTTCTGTTGCTTGGAAGAAGATTATTGATCAGCTTGTCCTCGAGAAGACTCATATGAAGACTTCTTTTGAGTCCGAGATTCGACGCATCCGAAGGAAATACGCGCCTGCAGCTAGATCTTCTGATTGTGTTGTTACGGATCCTTAGGATGACTAGTCTCCTTTCCTCTTTTGTATTATGATTTTTGAAATTGTACTCAGTGTAATCCTTCCAATTATATAAATAAAAGATATTTTTATGGTCAATCAAATTGTTTCAATTGTTGTTATAAATATATATTTTTTCAAATAAAATAGTAAGTTCCTTGAAAATAAAAACAATCAAGCATTGCATTTCATGCATCATTTGCATAGAAGGTTTCTCTTTCGCCAGATGTCTTATTGGTTATTCTTCTGTACTTCAGCCAAGCTGACTCACCGATACAATACCCACGCCAATCAGTCAAGAATCATGGAACATCTAGAATAAGAGAACAGAGACTTGAAGGACGAGATTTCCCGTCTGACTGCCATGATGGAGTCAGTATTAGCTGCTCAGAGCCAATCTTCTCAAACGCTTGTAACTCCTCCTCCTCTGAGGACGGTAATTTCAGAGGTTACTACCTCTACCATTCCTGCTACTGCTGCTCACTTTGCGCCTACCATACCTGCCAGATTCCCGTGGGGAATGCCGCCTAACTTTGTGCCCGAAGGTTTTGCGCCTACTTTCGCTTCCATGCTAGCATCTAGCCCGGTCATGTCTGTGCCACCACCATTTGTTCATACTTTACCCCGTGTCGAGGATACCATCTATCATTATGAGTCGTCTGAGGGTCAGGATGTGTATGAGAAAATGGATGAAATAAAAGACCAATTACTTGAGCTACGAAAGGAGTTGAAGACCCTGATGCGAAAATATTTGTTTGGTAAGAGTGCTACGGAACTTTGCTTGGTTCCTAATATGAAGATCCCGATGAATTCAAAGTCCCTGACTTTGAGAAGTATAAGAGGAACACTTACCCGCTCAGTCATCTTGTCATGTATGCTAGAAAGATGTCGATACAAACTGATAATGATCAGTTACTGATTCATTATTTCCAAGATAGTCTGACTGGTGTCGCTCCGAGGTGGTACATGGGTTTAGATAATGCGAGTGTCTGCATGTTCAACGATTTGGGTGAAGCATTCGTGAAGCAGTACAAGTATATTGTGGATATGGCGCCAGATAGGGACCAGTTAAGATCATTGTTTCAGAAGGATAAGGAGACATTTAAAGAATATGCCTAGCGATGGAGAGAACTTGCCGCTCAAATCAACCCTCCTTTGGAAGAAAAGGAGATGACCAAGATTTTTCTCAAGACCCTGAGCTCATTTTACTATGAGCGCATGATTGCCAGCGCCCCCAGTGATTTTACCGAGATGGTAAACATGGGGATGAGGTTAGAGGAAGGTGTCTGAGAGGGACGGTTGTCTAAAGAGGAGGTTTCGTCCAGTAAGAAGTACAACAACGGGTTTGCCAAGAAGAAAGAGAACGAGACCAATGCAGTATCTGTTGGGAGGCAGAGGAGGCCTCATGTCAAAAGAAGTTAACAACCCCATAAACACCGTCATCAAGTATGATTTGTCATTCTGGTATTTTCTAACAATCAATCAACACCAATTCAACAACAACGTCAACAACAACCACCGCAAAGAACAAACACCTACAACAACAACAATATCAACAATCATCAACAACCACAAAATTTTGAGAGGAAGAAGGTCTATTTTGACCCAATTCCTATGACTTATGCTGAACTGTATCCATCTTTGGTTCTCAAGAACCTTTTGCAACCAAGAAATCTGCCACAGATTCCTGAACCACTTCCATGGTGGTACAAGCCAGAGCTTCACTGTGCCTTTCACCAAGGGGCTCCTGGCCATGATATTGAGAACTGTTACCCCCTGATGTATGAAGTCCAAAAGCTGGTAAAAAGTGGAATGGTATCCATTGAGGCCCGTGCGCCTAATGTCAAAGCTAATCCACTACCTGCTCATGGTAACCCTTCTGTCAACATGGTGGATGGCTGTCCTGGGGAGTTCAAGGTATTTGATATTCATTCCATTAAAAGGTCCTTGGTGACGATGCACAAGGATATCTGTTTGGTAAGCGATTGTGAGCATGACCAAGATGGTTGTGCAATCTGTAGTGTTAACCCCCGAGGTTGTTTGGTTGTGAAGAGTGACATCCAGAGGTTGATGGATGAAGCAATGATCTAGATTCTCCAGTCCCGTCACATGGGTAACAATGTCAATGTAATAGTCCCCGTATTCAAAACTCCAGAAAGAATAGTAATCCAGTAAGACAGCAGCAGTAGTAGTAACATCGTCAGCAACAGATCAATATCGTCGTTGGTAATATGGTTAACGGGTACAGTCCCATATGCATTCGATAAGGCTGTCCCGTACCAGTATAATGCTACCATGCTAGAGAATAGTCAAGAGGTTCCTTTGCCAACGACTAGTTCTATTGTGAGCATTGCTGATGTTACGAAGGTGACCCGTAGTGGTCGAGTTTTTAGGCCGGTGTTCCCAAAGAATGTGGAAGATGGTTCAGCCAATAAGAAGGTGGAAGTGCCTGCAGTGGATCCAGTTAGCGCTCCGAAGTTTCAGTCTGGTGAATCCAACAGTTTGAAGCCTAACGATGATGATGAGGTGCTTCGTTTGATCAAGAAAAGTGAATTCAATGTGGTGGAGCAGTTGCTCCAAATTCGCTCCAAGATTTCGGTGTTGTCTCTGCTTATGAATTCTGAAGTGCACAGAGAAGCATTGCAGAAAGTATTGGAGCACGCGTATGTAGAGCATGATGTTACGGTGGATCAGTTTGATCATATTGTGGCTGTTGGATAAATAAATCCAGCGTCACCCTTAGGGATTCGAATGGGCTTAACATCCCAACCCATGGCGCTTAGAGGGAGCTTACAAATTTCGCTTTAGGTGCAGCCCCTGAAAAAGCTCATACTATAAGGAAATAAAGTTGCACCCTCACTAACAGCAATTGCTTTTAGCTCAGTGGTAAGCGCTTGATCCTACAAGTGGTATCAGAGCTTGGTCATGGGTTCGAATCCCCCCGGCTGACACTGGGGGGGAGATTGTTGGATAAATAAATCCAGCGTCACCCTTAGGGATTCGAATGGGCTTAACATCCCAACCCATGGTGCTTAGAGGGAGCTTACAAATTTCGCTTTAGGTGCAGCCCCTGAAAAAGCTCATACTATAAGGAAATAAAGTTGCACCCTCACTAACAGCAATTGCTTTTAGCTCAGTGGTAAGCGCTTGATCCTACAGTGGCTAACATCACTTCCTGCAACAATTTGAGCTTCTGTGATGAGGAACTTCCTGAGGAAGGTAGAAATCACAATCTAGCGTTGCACATTTCAATGAACTGCATGGAGGATGCTTTGTCAAATGTGTTGGTCGATACTGGTTCTTCACTAAACGTACTCCCAAAGTCAACTCTTTCAAGGTTGTCATACCAAGGATCTCCGATGAGATATAGTGGCGTGATCGTCAAAGCTTTTGACGATTCTCGCAAGACTGTGATCGGCGAAGTGGACCTTCTTTTGAAGATAGGTCCGAGTGATTTCCAAATTACTTTCCAGGTAATGGATATCCACCCGACCTATAGCTGCTTGTTAGGAAGGCCATGGATACATGAGGCAGGAGCCGTTACTTCAACGCTACATCAAAAATTGAAATTTGTCAAGAATGGAAAGCTGGTTATCATCGGCGGGGAGAAGGCTTTGTTGGTAAGACATCTGTCGTATTTATGTTATGTAGAAGCTGAGGATGAGATTGGAACTCCGTTCCAAGCCTTATCTATTGCTGAGTAAAAGAGAGTTGGGGCACCTATGTCCTCATTCAAAGATGCGCAGAAGATTGTTGAAGACGGTAATTCTAATTAGTGGGGCCAGATGGTAGAGGTCGCCGATAACAAGAGCATAACTAGTTTGGGATTCCAACGAGGTTCATCTGTGATTAGAGCTGAAGATGTGCAACCCAGTTTCCGTAGCGGAGGGTTCATTCATGGTAATGAACAACACTTAGTTGTCGTGATCGAGGGTGATAAAGATGAAGACTGCACCAATTCTGTCACGCATGGAAAAGCTTGCAACAATTGGACTGTTGTTGATGTTCCTATTATTGTGCATCAATCTAAGTAATTGCTTTTATTTGTTTTTGAAAATCCTTCTCACATGCCTAACGGAGAAGTGAACATTGTTTGGGCATTTTCAAATTTGATCATCAATAAAATATAATTATATTCATCCACATCTATGATGTTTTATTTTTACTTTTTGCTTTTCTGAAAAAATGGTAATCACAAAAAACATAAATAAATAAATAAATAATTGCCCATCTGCATAATATTTGGTCATAATTCATTTCTCTAAAAACAAAATATTAAATCATTATGCAGGTTGGTTTCTAAACCCATTGAATACAATGATCCTACTCCTTCTCCAAATTTTGAATTCCTTGTGTTTGAGGCTGAGGAGGAAAGTGATGAAGAAGTATCTAATGAATTGTCTCGTCTACTTGAGCACGAGGAAAATCCATTCAACCATTCGAAGAGAAGATTGAGTTAGTCAACTTGGGTTCCGAGGATGATGTGAAGGAAGTCAAGATTGGGTCTCGACTGTGTCCAGAGGTTAAGAAGGGGTTGATTGATCTTCTTCGAGAATATTCAGATGTGTTTGCTTGGTCCTATCAAGACATGCCTGGTTTGGATTCTGAGTTTGTGGAGCATAGATTGTCGTTGAAGCCAGAATGCCCTTCAGTCAAGTAGAAATTGAGGAGGACCCATCCTGATATGGCAGTGAAGATCAAAGAAGAAGTGCAAAAGCAGATTGATGTCGGTTTCCTTATTACCGTTATGTATCTGTAATGGGTGGCCAATATTGTGCATGTTCCAAAGAAGGATGGAAAAGTCTGTATGTGTGTCGACTATAGAGATCTGAATAAAGCCAGCCCGAAAGATTATTTCCCTCTGCCACACATTGACATGTTGGTAGAAAATATAGCTAAATTCAAAGTCTTTTCGTTTATGGACAGATTTTCTAGTTATAATCAGATCAAGATGGCACCCGAGGATATGGATAAGACCATATTCATTACACCTTAGGGAATATTCTATTATAGAGTGATGCCTTTCGGTTTAAAGAATGCTGGTGCAACTTACCAAAGAGCAATGACTACTCTTTTTCATGATATGATGCATAAAGAGATCGAAGTGTATGTTGATGATATGATTGCTAAATCCATTGATGAAGAGGAACATGTTGAACATTTGTTGAAGTTATTCCAGCATTTGAGGAAGTATAAACTCCGCTTGAATCCCAATAAGTGTACTTTTGGTGTTCGTTCTGGTAAGTTGTTGGGATTTATTTTCAGCGAGAAGGGTATTGAAGTTGATCCTGCCAAGGTCAAAGCAATACAAGAGATGCCTGCGCCCAAAACTGAGAAGCAAGTTAGAGGTTTTCTCGGCCGCTTGAATTATATCTCAAGATTCATTTCACACATGACTGCCACATGTGCGCCTATATTCAAGCTTCTTCGGAAAGATCAGTCTTGTGATTGGACTGAAGACTGCCAGAAATATTTTGATAGTATCAAAGAGTATCTGCTTAAACCTCCGATTCTGTCTCTTCTTGTGGAAGGAAGACCGTTGATCATGTATTATACTGTGCTTGAAGAGAGTATGGGTTGTTTTCTTGGTCAGCAAGATGAGACTGGAAAGGAAGAATATGCTATTTACTACCTCAGTAAGAAGTTCACCGATTATGAGACTCGGTATTCTATGCTTGAGAAGACTTGTTGTGCATTGGCTTGGGCTGCTAAGCGTCTGTGTCAATATATGTTGAATCATACCACTTGGTTGATATCCAAAATGGATCCAATCAAGTATATTTTTGAGAAGCCTGCGTTAACTGGGAGGATCGCCCGTTGGCAGATGTTGTTATCAGAGTATGATATTGAATACCGATCTCAGTATAGTATGATTTTCTTGACGAAGAGATTTTGTACGTAAAAATGAAAGGTTGTGATGAACCATTGCTTGAAGAAGGGTCAAAACCTGGTTCCTGTTGGGGCATGGTATTTGATGGAGTTGTTAATCAATATGGTAATTGCATTGGGGCAGTGATTATTACTCCTCAAGGCATGCATTTTCCGTTTACAGCTAGATTGACTTTCAAGTCTACAAATAATATGGCTGAGTATGAAGCTTGCGTTATGGGGCTTGAAGAGGCCATTGATCTCAGAATCAAGTATCTAGACGTCTATGAAGATTCAGCTTTGGTTGTGAATCAGATCAAAGGTGAATGGATGATGAATCAACCCGGTTTGATACCATATAGAGATTATGCGAGGAGGATTTCAACTTTCTTTACAAAGGTTAAGTTTCATCATATCCCTCGAGATGAAAACCGGATGGCAGATGCTCTTGCAATATTGGCTTCGATGATTATGGTGAAGTATTGGAATGAAGTTCCTAATTTAACTATGATGCGTCTTGATAGGCCAACTCATGTGTTTGTTGTTGAAGAGGTCAAAGATGAGAAGCCGTGGTATTATGATATCAAGTGTTTCCTCCAAAGTCAGATTTACCCGTCTAGGGCATCCTTGAAAGATAAGAAGACTTTGAGGAGATTAGCTGGAAATTTCTACCTGAATGGTGATGTATTGTACAAGAGAAACTTCGATATGGTTCTGCTCAGATGCGTGGATAGACACGAAGCAGGCCTGTTGATGACTAAAGTCCATGAAGGTTCCTTTGGTACTCATTCCAATGGACATGCTATGGCGAAGAAGATGTTGCGAGCAGGTTACTATTGGCTGACAATGGAATCTGACTGTTGCAAGTTTGTGAACAAATGCCACAAGTGTCAAATTTATGCGGATAAGATTCATGTTCCTTCGACACTTTTGAATGTCATTTCCTCTCCATGGCCCTTCTCCATGTGGGGAATTGATATGATTGGCATGATTGAGCCCAAAGCTTCGAACGGGTACCATTTCATCTTGGTGGCTATTGACTATTTCACAAAATGGGTTGAAGAGGAATCGTATGCGAATGTGACAAGCAAGTTGTTGTAAGGTTTATCAAGAATCAGATCATATGCCAATATGGTGTGCCAAGTAAGATCATTATTGATAATGGATCGAACTTGAATAATAATATGGTGGAAGCTCTTTGCAAAGACTTCAAGATTACACATCATAATTCTTCTCCCTACAGACCTAAGATGAATGGGGATGTTGAAGCTGCAAACAAGAACATCAAGAAGATTATCCAGAAGATGGTTGTAACGTATAAGGATTGGCATGATATGCTCCCGTTTTCCTTGCATGGGTACCGTACATCCGTCTGCACTTCGACGGGGGAAATCCCTTTCTCACTTGTTTATGGCATGGAAGCTATGCTCCCATTAGAGGTTGAGATCCCATCATTGTGTGTCTTGATGGAAGCCAAGTTGAATGAGGCTGAATGGTGTCAAACCAGGTTTGATCAGTTAAATTTAATTGAAGAGAAGAGATTAATTACCATGTGTCATGGTCAGTTATATCAGCAGAGAATGAAGAAAGCATTCGATAAGAAGGTCAGACCTCGTGTATTCAGAGAAGGTGACGTTGTACTCAAGAAGATTTTATCTTTCAAACCATATTCTAGGGGAAATGGACTCCTAATTATGAAGGCACATATGTTTTTAAGAGAGCCTTTTCAGGCGGTGCTTTAATTATTACAACTGTGGATGGTGAAGAGTTCACACGTCCTGTGAATGTCGATGCAGTCAAGAAATACTTCGCCTAAAAAGAAAATAACAACTCGCTAAGTTGAAAACTTGAAAGGGCGGCTTAGGCAAAAATGAGCGTCTCGGTGGATTGAACTCGAAAGGGCGATCCAGGAAAAAGTTAGAGACATAAAACAGAAAAAGAATTATCCCGATAAAATGAATACCCCGCCTTGGGGCAATTTATGCAAAAATTAGGGATTATGGAAAGTAACTGCATCCTATTGATCTTTAGTTTTTGAAGATTTTCTTGAGCAAGTTAGTCAAATTTGGTTCATCATACCCAGTGGCGACCAAGAGGACAGTGGATATTAAGAGTTGGTAGAAGGATCAGTGATCATTGTATTTAAAGTAGCCCTTTTTCCATGTAAATTACCATTTTTCAACTTTTGTAAAGATCTATGAAGTCTTGTCATTTACAGACTACCATTCTATTAAATAAAGTTGAGCTTTTATCCAATTGTTTCTACTCTTATTTATTATTCAACCAAATAGATTTAAATTTTATTGTGATCATTTTTGAAATTAAAATTTAAACCAAAATCATGTTTTCTTAAATATATAAAAGCAATTATTTTTAAATAATCGATTTCACTTAAAGGAAGGCCAACAGCAGTTTGAAAGCGGTAAGCCCTAAATATGGAGCATTGTTGGTTCTCCCCAAGCAGTTGACGTAACCCTTATCTTTCATCCCCGGAAGCATGTCAGGATCCGATGTTTGTTGGTTTTCCCAACTGAGTTTTCTGGCCTCCCTTGAGTCGTAGGCGCGTTAGTTCAGCAGTTTGTTTGGTTTCGGCAGAATTCTGGCTTCTCCGTAAATCACCATCAGATTCATCCCCAGTCAGAGTTTCTCCCTGATTCTGAGCAGCTATTTGTGTTATTTCCCTGCAGGGTTGTCTCCCATTTGATATGGTGTTAACCTAAAATTCCCCGTAGGCTTGATAGCAGTTTCCTTAGCAGATCCTTGTGCTTTCCCAGACCAGGATTGAGCCTTCGAGACGTTTGATCTCTTCTCCAGCAGTTGCTTCCCTCTTATGTGGATTGGCCGAGAATTGTATCGATAATTCAAAACAGTGACATTTGTATCTTTTGCGATCATTTTGTCAGCATAATCATCACATATACATATACATATACATATACATTCAGAAATTTCATTATTGCATCATTACACTTTGTGATTCATTATTATTTTGACTCACTGCTACGGTGGTACTTTATCCCCATGCAAGTTTGGTGTGTCTGTCCTCCTTCAATTGTAGAGTGTCAGCCCCTTAAGTTATATCCTCATTGGGTTGAGTCTTGATTGAGTTTTTTTCCTCGTGGATGACTATTATTTCAGTTTCCTCCCCAATTGATTATATGGATGGAACCACTCCCCTTGAGTTATATCCTTATTGGGTTGAGTCTTGATTGACCGTTTCTTTCTAGATCTTACCTAGATAGATGCCCTTGGTCCTCTAAGAGTCTATTACCCAGTAATTGGTAATATTCTTCTTAGTTTGTAGTTTGTTACTTTTGTCCAATACCCGACAGGAGTAACCCTTTTTTCTCCCCAGTGGATTCGTTTTCACGTTTCACCATGAGGTATATCCTTGATATGTTCACTTTAATCGGTGACGGATATTCTCTTTTTGGTATTCTACCCAGTAACCGGTAGTTGTAATCCCTATTTTTGTTCCCTAGAGAGTTAATCCTTGATATGTTCATCCTAATCGATGACGGGTTTCCTTCTCTTTACGGTTTTCTGCCCAGTAGTCGGTAATTGTAAATCCTGCTTTTCTCCCCTTTATAGAGTTTATCCTTGATATGTTCATCTTAACTGATGACGAATATTCTTTTATTTTTTTTCTATCCAGTAACTGATAGATATAATTCATATTCTTCCCCTTTGAGTCTATCCTTGATATGTTCATTATCACCGGTGACAAATTTTCTCTTTCTAGTATTCTATCCCGCATTCGATAGATGTAATTCCTACTTTTTCAGGAAGTATATCCTTGATATGTTCATCCTAATCAGTGACGGATATCCTCCCTAGAATCCCCAGGCAAGTCTATCCTTGATATGTTCATCTTAACCGATGACGGATTTTCTTTCCTTTGAGTCTATCCTTGATATGTTCACTTTAACCAATGACGGATATTCTCTTTCGTCGGTCTTCTACCCAGTAACCGGTAGTTGTAAATCCTATTTTGGTGTTTCCAGCCGTTTATTCTTACCCAGTAACCGATAATTAATACGCCTCCTGGTTGCCTTCAGCGAGTCATCCTTGATATGTTTACCCTAACCGATAACGGATGTCCTCTCTGTCAGATTTTGTTATCTCCTTACCCAATAACCGGTAGTGGATAATATACTTATGTTACTCCTGTGTTGAATATCATTTCTTCCCTAGTTGAGTGTGAGTGTTCATTTCCTTAGTGAAATCTCCATTTTCCTGCTTGGCTCGAGTATTTCAGCTTTGTCCTGATCTAATCGCTTCCCTGCATATGTCCTTCTTTCCCTGGCTGAGTCTTTCCGTTGATTTATTTTCATGGAAATCCCTCTAGTCCCCCAGCATTTTTAAGTCGTACCCTAGCCTACACACAATCCTTTTTATCCCCCCCCCCCAGAGTCTCTGTCTCCCCATTGAGTTTTCCTTACGGAATACATTATGCTCCTGCGGACTTTCAGTCTCTCCGGATTCTTTTCCTTTATGGCAACATTTCCCCACAGGGATTTATTTTAACATTCATATCATATGCATCATGAGGTCTCTTAGGGACCAATTTTTTTTTCTATATGTTGTTATTTAAGCCCATTCTACTGAGTCGATGCAAAGATTTTAACCTTCATCTCCTCAGTTAGAACGTCCTTAAATAGGGGCAGCTGTAAGACCCCAATTTTGACCCTAAGATCCCTCATGTTACCTCATCATATGCATTAGCATTGGGATGACAACTTGGCATTCTCCTTACCCCTCATTCATTGGGAGAGATCACCAAGCATCATGTGATTATATCATACTTTGTATTTTATCATTTTATGCTAACCAAAATACCAAAAATATGTCTTAGCATTTTGTCTAACACTTTTGTAGGTAGTGCACATGCTCACCTTTGATCTATCAAGCTCATATCTAGGGTTTAAGACCTTCATTGCAAGGAGCTCAATCAATAATTGGTCTACTATCGCTCTAGACATCATATATGGATCCCCATGAGTTTTACATGTTATTTTGATCAAGAATTCATCAAGAGTTTGGAATTAGTTTGCCTTGTAAACCCTAGTTCATATGGATATCTTGTGTAACTTTTTCAACAAGCTTCTTCAACAATTGATCAAATATTTCAGGGGATACTTCAAATTTCATTATCTTATGCATATATGATCTTCCATGAGTCCCAAAAGTCAAGATAATTGCAAGCTAGCAAGTTGGTTCATGGTGGTTGACCAGAGGAATTCATCTGATCGAAACTGGGGTTCCCTATACCCTATCTCCTACAATTTTTGTCATATGAAAATGATTCCAAGATCAAAGTTACTACAAATGACATTCCAAAAACCTTTCATGTTTAGTTTTAGAGCTAGTTTTTCTTGGAAAGTCATTTTTTATGGTAAAAGATTATAGGTCATTTTGTCTAAACCCTAATTTGGTGGTCAACTTCCCAAGGCCATAACTTGCTCAAATTTTATAAGATGAAATATTTCCAAGTTTCACAATAAAATTCAATATGTATAATTCAACTTTTATGTTTGGAGAAAGATCTAATTCAACTTTTATGTGCATGTGATATGAGGATACATTATAGGTCATTTTGGATCAATGCCATTGAACAAGTGATTTTCCTCAACTTCAAAAATGCATAACTCCTTCATATTAAACCCAAATGAGGTCAAATTTGTTGCCACTTTGAAGGACTTTGAGAGAGATACAACTTTGATGAATGAACATTTTTCATTTGAAGCTCACATGAAAAGTTAGCCAAGGTGGAATAAGTGAACATATGGCTTGACACTTATAAATTTTTTTGACATGTTTGATTTTCCCAACTTCCACCTCAAAATTCATCATGATCCAAGTTTCAAATTAAAAAGTGTCCAACATGGAAATTGTTCCTCTTGATCTAACCTTTCGAAAAAGTCCAATTTCATCCATTTTGGACAAGATTTGAATGGGTTGCGCATGGCTTGAACATTGGATCATCATTTGGCAAGATTGAACTTGAAACTTCCATACACCATTACCTAGCATTCCAACATGATCTCAACATTGCTTGTACTCAATTATGGATCAGAAGAAGTGATTTCATGGGCCTGTACACGCTCATGCACCCATGCAATGTACATTGCTATTTTTGGATTTCATTTCAAGTGTGCAAATATCAATCCATTTGGCTATAAATAGAGCCCTCTATGCTCAGAAACAAGGACCCTGCGTGCCAGCTTTGAATCCATACCTTCAAACCCTCTCATTTCAAAGGATAACCTTAATAATTTCCATTGGAAACTGAGTTTGAATCTCACTGTTTTGAGATTCGAAACTCCAAGAGTCCTGAGCTTTTCATCCATTCAATTCTACTCCTTCAAGCGTCCTGAATAAGATCAAGAGCAAGCAAGAGCAAGATCAATCTAGCACAGACCTGCATTGAAGGTATTTTCCAGAAATTTTCATCTCTTCGATTCTCACTCAATTCTCCATAATTCTCTTGGATCCTTGGTTGTATGAAGTCCTACCAATGTAGGCAACAAGATTGAGTTGCTTTGAGGTCAAATCGAAGCAACTCAGATCGTGCACCTCAAATTTCAACTCCTTGTATCTCTCAATATACTTGGAGTTAGGATAAATTGAGGCCAGATTCGAGCTCATAGGCATTTTTACTTTAAATTCATGTCCTTATTTTTAATTTTGGTGATGGTTGTGAGTGAACCAGTCTGGTGAAGCTCACCAGAGAAGGAGACCGGAGCTTTGGCTCCGATGATGTGTTGGCCATCATTAGAGCCACATGATCCATTTGAAATGATCTAATCTCACGCGTTGAAACTGATTACCATTTGTGTTGCACGCTGACTCATGACCATGGTGGAATGCACGCTAGCAGTCACTTGATCTGCCACCTCAATTAATGAGGGAGATCAAGTGGTCCACGTTTTTCCTTATTTTCTGATTTTCCTTTTATTTGGTTTATTTTCATTAATTCATATTAATTTTAATATTGATCCAAAAAATATGAGAGTTTCACCAAAAAATTTAAAATAAGTTCCTCTTTCATTTTCTGAATTAAAATTATTTTTTGGATCATCATTAATATTTTTCATGATTTAATTGATTTTGTGAATATTTTTAATTGTTTAAAAATAGTTTCAGTTTCCAAAAATTATGAAATTTTTTCTCCAAGGTCCTTTGACCTTGTTTGACCTATGATAACTCTCATGGCCATTTCTTTGGTGTTTTGAAGAGGTTTTAGGAATTTGACAAACCATACTTTGATTTAATGCATTATTTAATTGATTTTAATTGTTTAATTGCAAAATAAATTGTGTAGAGATTTTGATATTGACTTGTTGAGTTTGACTCATGTTGTTGGGCCTTGGTCAAGAATGATTTGACTTTGTTGAGTTAAAATCATTGGACTTAGGGGATTGATGAAATGTACATTTCATCTCCCAAAATGAATGAATGATTTTAATTTGATAAAAGTCCTCCTTTGAGCAATTTGTGTTGATTCCATTTCCCCTCCCTCTTCATATCAATCCCATTCTCTTCTCATTCATTTCATGGACCTATAATATCTCTATATCCTAAGGCTAGTTGATTGAAAAATCAACATAAGTGTGGATGAGATTAGGTCCACCATTTTTGCATATTCTTTTTAAGTGTGGTATGTTTTAGGAGCATGGTTCATAGTGTCATGTTTCTAACATGCATTAACACTAAAATTTCTTTTTCCCGGCCTCAAATAGTTGTGACTTCTACATAAGTCCAATTACGATTGCTTACTATAACGCTAAATTTGTGACACAAAAAGGCATAGCATTCTAGTAAGTGAGATTGTAAGTCTCCCATATTTCATGGTATTGTCTGGAAACTTGACCTTTTTTCCTTCCTTTGGAAGATGTCTTGGTTCAAGGATCCATGCTTGTGAATAGTGGGTTGAGTGTTCTCCAAAGAATGACTTAAACAACAAAAACAAAAGCAATACTAACTTCTAATCAACTAAAACCTAACATTTAATTTCAAGCCTTTTACTTTTATGCACTTTAATTTCAAGTCTTAATTCATTTGCCATTATTCATACCATTCAATTTGTTTACTTTAATGTCATTTTTACTTTGCTCACTTGAGCCATACTTTGTGAATATATTGTGTTTATATATACTTGTTTGTGTTTGTGGTCCTTTGACCTTAATGTACATAATAACTACAAAAACCCTAAAAAAACATTTTGTGTGGACTGTTGGTTTTGCTCTGAGACTTTGGACTTAGAATTAGGCAACCCTCCCTATGCAAAGGACTTGGTCAATACCAACTTTCATGAAACCAAGTGCTTGTGAAGTTAAATTTCATCTGATGCAAGTATTGTGATCCCATTTGAATTCATCTGCAACATGATCCTTTAGAGCTGTTATTTTGAACCTGTGTCTAATACTTATCTTTGAAGTCATCTGATACATGGAAGATTATGAAGAAGACCATCGAATTGCTAAGCTTGGATGTGGCTATCTTTATTTGATGCCTTTCTCTTCATCTTGTTATTTGTATGTTATATTGCTTGATTTTAAAGTCCAAGGGAAATTTGGGTTTTTATATGACATTCTTGTGTATTGGATTGCAGCCCATTTGTCAGATATTTTCAACTCTTAACTTTTAATATGTGCTTAGGATTAGTATCTTCATCTCCTCCCCATTAATTTAATTTCAAATCTCTCTCTCCTTTTAAAATCTTCTTTGATTGTGTTTGTTTTCTAAACTTAGACCATTTTGCAAACTAGAAACTTTGGCCTTATGCCATTGTATTTTTTAAACTCTTTTCTTAATTAAACTTGTAAATGAACTTAATCATACTTGACTTAAAATTTCAAAATCCAAAAAGAATTAACACTCATTCAAACCCTTTTTAGGCCTCTTGTGCCTCTGTTAAACTTAAATTTTTGTAAAAAGCAATGCACTCACTTTGAAATTGTTACCACGAACTACGAGGTTTTGATCCCTCATTTTATGTTGGTACGTAGGCACAAGTCCGAAGGTCTTGTCAAACACAAAAATGTAATTAATGAATTCTTTCCTCATCCCTCCACTCTATTTATGCAAACATCATTTTGTATAAAAAAATACATATGCGCACAAGAAAGGGCTCCCTAGGAGTACCTAGGACACTTTAGGTGATAACACCTTCCCTCTATGTAACCAACCCCCTTACCTGTAATCTCTGGAATTTTATTAGTTTTGATTTGAAAACTTCTTATCTTTGGGTTTTGTTCGTACTTTTCCCTTTTCCCTTGGAAACAATAAAAGTCTGGTGGCGACTCTGGTTTAATTGACATCTAGCTTATCCATAGCTTGATGGTAATGAATTTACCGCTACAAGAATCATTTTAAACATTTCTTGATACCAAAATGCTTTCCATAACATGAGGATCAAAATCCCTAACATATTGGGCATTGATTGTGTGCATATATCATTTAATTTCATTTTGAGATATTAGGTTTTCTCTATGTTTTCATCAAATTCATAAAATATATTTGGAATTAGTTCATTTAATTAGCATAATTGTATTCCTCATGAAATTCCCTTTAGAATGGTATGTTATTTTGTTTGATTTGGACAAAAAATGAAAATGTTATACTTTGTTGAAAATTTTCCAAGGTTGAAGACGAAGTACAGGCCTTGCGCACGCTTTTAATTTTTAAATTTCACTTTATTATTTTATTTTATAGTTTCATGATTTGTTTGAATGAATTGAGTTGTGGAGATGGTAAAGGCTTAGGCCAGAGTGCATGTACATTAAAGGCATGGGTTTGATCCTCCCCTTGTGGCTTTTTCCTTTTTTCTTTTCTTTTTCCAATTTACATATTTTTGCTTATATTTAATTGTTGTTGTTTTTTCACACACCCATTGCTCCTGGTGTAGTTGGTGTAAGAGTTGTCTGGGTTCAAACCTCAACACTTACTTATTTATTTTAGTTTAGTTTAGTTTAGTTTATTATTATTATTTAATTTTTTTATCCAAACTCATTTTTATTTATTTTGCCTTGAAAAAATAACCAAAACAATACATTTTTATGTCACCATTATTTCTTGACATGTTGAATCCTAATCTTTGCCATAATTTTGTTTGCTTGACCATGATATTTATTGATGAATACTATGTTTGTCTTGACCTTGATGTTTAATTTTGTTTGTCATGGTCTTTGATGAATTTATTTTGATGATAAATGGATGAACTTTGAAAGATGCATGCCTAGGGTTTCATTTGTGAATTGTGCCATGTTGTTAATACTTGACCTTTGGTTCTACTTAATGTTTGAATAATCCATAACTTGGGTATCTCATTTGGTTTGTTTGTGATGATCTCAATTGCATATCATTGACCATTCAAAAAAATTCAAAGAACTTATACTCGAATGCGAGCCAATTTTCCACCATAAGTCAACGCTTTTGTGTTGCAACTAACCATACATAGTTTACTCATTGGCTTCACTACAATTAGTCCTTGTGATAATACACACAACACTTACTCTTGGTTATTATTATAGTGATGAATATATCCACTCATTCATACCTTTGTTTGTGGCCACCTTGTATGGGCTTGTGTATTTTTGTGCTTGCTTTGCTTGTGTGCTTCTTATCCCTTATGTTAGACATTAGGGTTTCAACGAAGTATGACAACATTATGACAGTTCATTCCTTTATCCCAACTTTAAGTCTATCATGGCAGGATAACATTAGGGTTAGTCCCTCCCTCTTTTGCTTTCTTTTTTTGCATTGCATTTTTCTTTTCTTTAATAAAACATTTTAAATTTCTTAATCAAAATTCAAAATGCTTAACCATTATCAAACACTTTCAAAATTAATGGATGAAACATTTCAAGTATCTCTTGCTTAAGGGAACCACTTGAGATAATTCTCCTAAGGAAAACACTTCAACAAATCCAAATCATTTCGCCTTAGGGATTTTCTTTTAAAACCTTTTTAAAAATAACAAGTTAATTCCATTCAATGCAGTACAACAACGCATAAGTCTCCAATGGTCGAGCGACATATGTTAACTGCTAAAATGCGAACTTAGCACCGTTCATAAAAAAACACACAACAAATTCGTCTTTTTCAAGATGAACTACGACGCTCTAATTTCCCTATTGCACCATGGGGATACGTAGGCACAAGGTTTTGAAACTGAGGCGAGCACATTAATAAAACCCTTTTATTTTTTACTTAATACAACTTTTATCCATACATACATTTAGTGAGTAAGCTTTTAGACATAAATACCATTGATTAGAGCAACAAGGGTGGATCCCGTGGAGTACCACGGATGTCAGGGGTGCTAATACCTTCCCCTCACGTAACCAACCCTTTTACCCTCTTTCTCGTGGTTGCGACGACCATTGTTCCTTCCCCTTTTATTTAGGTTTTCTTAGATGTTTCCCTTTCACTTCTCTTTGGGATAAATAAATATTCAGTGGCAAATCTGTACTATTTTCTTAGAAGCGGTCATTAGGTCCCAGTTCTGTCATTTCCTTTTATATTTTTTCAGGTGGTGACAGCTAGCGACTCTTCCGGGGAACCTAGGTTTCCTAAGCAAGTTAGTCATAGCCTTTGTTTGTTTTTTCCTTTCTTTGGGTGTTTTATTTTTATTTTCTTTACTCATTATTTTTTTATCACATTCATTGCATCTTTATTGCTTTACATGTATTCTGGATGTATTATTGTACCTTGTTTCTTTGGTGGGATGAGTTGTTAATACCGTGAGAGATAAGCCTCCTACCCAGGCTTGAGGATACACATAGGACTAGAGTGGATAGTCATGTTGAGTCCCGTGGCGCTTGACACGTGTGAGTTAACATGAAACCCACACCCAGACGAGGACTTCTTGTAATGCCTTTGTTCTGCATGCCTTTGTACAAGATAAGGTATTTTCAATTGAGGGTCGCCGACTCTGACAACCTATTTAGGAGCCTCTGTGCAAGACTAGAACTCACCTGTGAGAGGGATTGGACTTTTTGACAGGAAACCTTAACCTCCATCCTACCTTGGTTTGTTTGGTTTTTTATCAAAGAGAACTTTTAAACTTGAGATGTTTACCCAGTTCAGAGACCTAGTACAACAATTATCCAGAATTGTGCAAAGATATACATGTGCATTCATACAATCATTATTGCATACATGTTCATTACGTTTCTTGGGAACCTTACCTTTGATTCCTGTTTGAGCCTATTCTCGGAGATGGATGCCAGTAAGAGGATCAGACACAACATTAGCTATAAATTCCAAGTTCCAACATTGAAGCCACTCCATGACCTCGCTGCTAGACCTGCTTCGGATAGTGTTGTTGATTTTAGAAAAGAGTATGGGAAGATTCTTAACATCCTTCATTCCATATTCACCTCCTATGAGCAAGATATTGTGTGCAATCTCATGTAGTTCTATGATCCTCCTTTGAGATGTTTCACTTTCTCTGACTACCAGCTTGCCCCCACCTTGGAGGAGTATTCTGGAAACTTGGGGATTCCTGTCCAAAATCAGGTTCCTTTCCATGCCCTGATGGAGAAGCACAAATCTCATGAGATCGTTGCCTCTCTTTATATGAGCAAATTTATTGTGGATGCCAACCTTAAGTCTAAGGGAGGAATCTCTAGTTTTCATCTTCAATTCCTATTGGAGAGAGCTCATGCCCATGCTGATACCCACAATTGGAATGCCTACATTGCAACTCTGGCTCTTTGTATTTATGGGATCGTTTTGTTTCCAAATGAGGTAGATTTCGTGGATGTAAATGCCATCAGCATCTTCTTAATAAGGAATCTTGTTCCTACCCTTCTTGGGGATCTTTACCATCCGTCACATACCAGACATTCAAAGAAGGGTGGTATTATACTCTATTGTGCTCCCTTGCTCTATAAATGGTTCATGAATCACCTTCATAAAATGGGTGCTTTCGTGGATACTAAGATATCTTTTAAGTGGTCTGAAAGATTGATGGGTCTTGCAACCAAAGACATCGTCTGGTATAGTAGAGAGTATTATGGCATTGAAATCATCTTTAGTTGTGGAGACTTCCCAAATATGCCTCTAATGGGGATGAAAGGAGGGTTCAACTATAATCTTGTCATATCTCAGCGCCAATTGGGGTATGTTTTGAAAGACCAGCCTAAAGATAAGGAAGTAGAGGAATCCATTTACTATCATGCATCTAAAGGTGGTGAACCTATGAAGAAAGATATCAATGCTTGGAGCAAAATTCATTGGAAAGGAAAATCTCATGTAGGGAAGAAGGATTATGTGGCTTACCCTTTTATGTTGATTGGATAGAAAAGAGGGTCCAGACTAATCCTTTGTCATTTCCTAAAGAAGCCCTCTTATACCCACTTGAGTTATTTCAACCCACTATTGTGCCCATGGAGAAGTTCAAAACCTCAACCAAGAGCTTCAAGCGGAAAATGAAGAATTAAAGAGGCAAATCTTCAGAGTAACTACTTCTAGGAATGAGTTAGATCATTAAGTTCAGGAGAAGAACTAGTTATTCATCTAGAATAACGAGCTGATTGAAGAGGAGGCTGAAAAAAGGTTAAGAGTTAGTGAAGATTTTAAAGTTGTTCATCTCACTGTTGATAACAAAAAGGTTAAATTGGTTGAAGCTCAGAGGCTAAGCTTCAAGTTGAAAAATGGTGGGAGTTCATTAAAAGGTTAAGAGAGTTATAGAGAGCCAATATGAATCCTAAATCAAAGACTTGAAGGAACAACTTCAATCCAGAGGGGAGTTGCTAAAAGAAGAACGTCTTTAGAGGGACCAGACTAATCGCCAGCTCAAGGGACTCCAATTAAAACTAAACAAAGCACTTACAAAGATAGAGGAGCTCAAGATCCATATGGGAGAATTCAAGGTTCAATCTGAGGTCAAAAGACCAAGGGTTGAAGTCCAGCAAGAGGGGGTTGACATCTAGAAGCTATAAGAAGAGAACGAATAGTATGGACAACAGTGTCGATAATTAGAGGGGATCATCAACAAAGGAGACGTCCTTATTCAATGATTAATAGAGAGGCCATAAGACGAAGCCATAAAGAAGCTCTTCAAAGAAGCTCAAGACTGGAGCAAGGATCACCTAGGATGGGGTGGAATTGCTTTTGTAAGGTTTAGAGATACACCTTAGGGTTTACTTTTTGTTTGTTATGGTGAACACCATCAACCTTGTTGATTGGGATCCTTTTGTTGCATTTTGGCTCTTATTTTTGTACTAAACTCATGGTACCACTAAGTTGTTTTACTAATGGTTTATTTTCTCTTGTTATTGTTCTTGCTTAAAACTTGAATTAAAGTATGGGATCCCAAGAAATGAATTGAACATGTCATTTCCATTATACATTCACGAATTTCATGCATATCATACATAAATCGGAGTTCCCTATGCTGATATTGGTTTTCTCTCCAGAAAGGAAATCTAACTTTGCACCGCTACCCAACATGAAGTAACTACCAAAGGTTAATGATGGAGCAACTTCGTGAAGACATGGCTGGAATAAGTATTGTCATAGAAACTTGGATTAACCGATTCATGGAGGTTATTGAAAATATTGCTAAAGGTCAGGAGGAGTTAAGGGCATATGTGCAAAGGCCTGTCACTATTGAGAATTATGGTTCTGGAGTTATCCCCCCTCCTGGATTCATGTCTACTACTGGTCTTGGAAATATCCCTCCTATGGGATTTGTAACTTCTGTTGGTCTAAGCTTCGTCCCCCCTCAAGGTTTCCAGCAAAATGTTGATCCGCTTCAACCTCCTCATCTCACTCCAGAAGAGTTGCAAGAACAACAGGGCCAAAGGTTTGCCGAGATTCCGGTTCCACGTCTGGTGGATAATCAGGAGGATATTTTCTCTATGCACGATTTTGTGGGATTTCAAACTAAGGTCGAGAGAAAATTTCAGTTGCTTGAAGAACTAATGAAGGCCATGAAGGGCCAAGGTGTTTTTGGAATGGACATTGCTGACATGAGTTTGGTCCCTAGTATTATAGTCCTTGCAAAGTCCAAATCGCCTGACTTTGATAAATAAAAAGGGACAACATGTCCTAAAACTCATGTTCGTATATTTCAGAAGAATGTCTGTGTATTTGGATGACGAAAGAATGTTGACGCACTTCTTTCAGGATAGTTTATCTGACACTTCTTTAGAATGGTACATGCAACTGGAGTGGACCTACATCCGTACCTAGAGATATTTAGCTGAGGCTTTCATTAAACATTATCAATATAACACTGATATGGCTCATAACCATACCCAACTCCAGAATCTCTTCTAGGGACCAAATGAATCTTTCAAGGAATACGCCCAAAGATGGCGAGAGCTTGCCGCAAGAGTTCAACCTCCTTTGATGGAAAGAGAACTTATATGTTTATGGGGACACTCCAGGGTCCGTACTACTTAATGATAATTGGAAGTACTTCTACAGGTTTGACGAATTTGGTGATGGTCAGTGAATGTGTTGACTATGGTATAAAGTTGGGAAAAGTACAAGTTGTAACCGCAAGTTCCTCAGCTGGAGGAAAGAAGCCTTTCAGTGGGGTTGTGAAGAAAATATAAGGAGAGATAAATGTTGTGTTTACTTCTAGGGGAAGAGGTCAAGTGTACTAGGCTCCTTATCAATAAGTGGATGTGGTTATCCCTTCAGCACCTTAACAAGTTGTAGCTCCTCAAAGACCACAGTCATATCAACAAAACTACGCTACAAGACAATACCAGCCTAGGCCAAGGATGCTTGAAATAAATTTTGATTTGATCTCAATGCCATATGCCAAGTTACTCCCACACTTGCTCAAGTTGCAATTGGTTGAGCTTAGAACTTTGAACCCTCCCACGAGGTTGCCTCCAGGTTATGACGCTAATGCTCGATGTGAGTTCCATTTCGGAGCACCAGAACATAACATTGAAAATTGAAAAGCTCTCAAGTATAAAGTACAAGATATGATTGACACAAAGGCGATTGAGTTCACTCTGAATAATCTCCCAAACATGTTGAGAAATTCGATGCCACCCCACCATGTAAATGTCGTTGAAAATAGATGTTAATAAGCTAAAGACTCCTTTGGCCTAGGTAAAAAGAAGACTACTTGAATGTGATATCTTCCCTGGTTGTCCCCCGGACTGCAAGCAGTGCAGTGGCCAGCCTGAGGGTTGTGATGTGTTGAGAATGAATATTCAGAAGATGATTGACCAGAATATGATACAGTTTGACATAATCTCTGTTGATAATGATGATGTTGGAAAAAGTATTGTAGCTACAATTTCCATCCCATATGATCCCATATCATTTCCTGCAAATGTAAGAATAGCTCCCTTAATAATCGCAATGCCTGGCCCTGTTCCTTTGACAAGTACCAAGGTTGTGCCTTGGCACTATGGTGCAGAAGTTTACTATCATGAACAAAACAAGAAGCCCAGTCTTCCGGATCTCAAAAACCATTAATTGATAACATTATTGGTACCGGCGGAATCACCCACATCGGTAGGATCTTCTCTCTTCCAAAGGCTGCTCAAGATAAAACTAGTGACGCCTTAGCTAAGGCTAAAGGCAAGCAAGCAATGACTGATGGATAAGCTCAAAACTCTGATCCCGAATCCTCTTCTTCAAAAGAGGCGAAGGAGGTTGAAGAATTATTAAGAATAATCAAGAAAAGCGACTATAAGATAGTCGACCAGCTTAACCAGACGTCGTCAAAGATTTCCATTATGTCCCTGTTGCTTTGCTCCGAGGCTCATCACAATGCCCTTATGAAGCTCATAAGCACTGCCTTTGTGCTTGAGGAAATTTCGATTAATTAACTTGAAGGGGTTGTTTCTGGTATCACTGCCGGGAATGGGTTGGGATTCACAGATCATGATCTACCTCCAGAAGGGAGAAACCACAACCGAACTTTACACATCTCCTTGTAATGTAATGACACAATCTTATCGTACGTATTAATGGATACATGATTGTCACTTAATGTCGTGCCAAAGTCTGCACTAAGCAAGCTGAATGTTGAAGGAGTGGTGTTAGTGCCTAATGATTTGGTTGTCCGAGCATTTGATAGATCAAAGATATCGGTATTTTGAGAGATTGAGTTTCCCATCAAAGTGGGACCCTATACTTTTAATGCAACTTTATAGGTCATGGATATCCACGCATCATACAGTTGTTTGTTGGGGCGTCCATGGATTCATGGGGCTGGTGCGGTAACTTCAACTCTCCATCAGAAGTTAAAATATGTGGTGGATAACAAGGTGGTCATCGTCTGTGGGGAAGAAGATCTTTTGGTCAGTCATTTGGCGTCATTCCGATATGTGGAGGTAAAAGGAGAGATACATGAGACTCCTTTCCAGGCTTTTGAAATTGTCCATGTTAAAAAGATTCCTCCGCCCGAGGTCAAAAAGCCATAGATCCTAATGGTATCTATGAAGGAAGCTAGGGTTGTCGTCAGGGCTGGTCACCCTGAAGGTTGGGGTAGAGTTCTGGATTTACCGGTAAAATTTGACAAGTTCGGGTTGGGTTATCATCCGGGTCAGCATCAACAAAGAAGTTTGGTTCCAAGGGGTCGAGGTTCTTCAACTTCAGTGATATTTTCAAGCGCCGACATCATCAATGAAGACCAGGTGAATATTGTGGAGCATGAGGTGGACAGTGACAACAACATGGATAGCTGGATTCATCCATGTGTCTTAGGACAACGCCTTAACAACTGGACCTCCGAAGAAATGATTCCTATTACCTTTGATCATAAGTAATTTTCTTGTTTTTAAACAAATCTTGTGCTCTGACCAAGGCACAATGACTTTTTGTAGGGCCCCACTATGTTAATATTTTGCGAAATTATCATCAAAATAAAGGACGTTTTCATTCAAATTGTGCTCCTTGTCTTTTATTTTTACGCTTACTCTTTATTACTCTTTTAAAAATGGCAATGTTTTGTTTTTTCTCTCTTTTAATCACTTGCATTCTAAAATAAAAACATGAATCATCATACATATTTCCCTCGGTTACCAATGATAATGATACTTCTATGGCTCCACATGACTTCAATAATCCAATCTACTTAGTCGAAGAAGATTATAAGGAAGATTGTGAACTCCCTGAGGAGTTGGAAAGACTGCTGAGGCAGGAAGAAAAGGTTATTCAGCCGCATGAGGAGGCAATCAAATTTATCATCCTGGGTACCGAAGATGCAAGGAAAAAGGTCAAGATAGTGGCCGAATTAGAAGACTCAATAAAGAAGGGGTTGATTGGGTTGTTGCAAGAGTATGTTGACATCTTCGATTGTTCGTACGAAGATATGTGTGGGCTTGATACATATATCGTCATGCACCAGTTACCTCTCAAGGAAGGTTTTCGTCCCGTCAAATAGAAGCTTCAAAGGATGCGCCTTACATGTCTATGAAGATAAAGGAGGAGGTTCAGAAACAGTTTGAAGTGGGCTTCTTACAAGCGATAAACTATCCTCCGTGAGTCGTAAACATTGTGTCGGTTCCTAAGGAGGACGTTAAGGTACGAATGTGTGTTGATTATAGGGACTTGAATCGAGTAATCCCTAAGGATGATTTTCCACTTCCTCACATTGATGTGTTGGTTGACAATACTGCTTATGCCAAGGTTTTCTCCTTTATGGATGATTTCTCTGGATACAACCAGATGAAGATGGCTCCAGAAGACATGGAAAATACTACATTCATTACTCCACGGGGAACCTTTTTATACAAGGTTATGCCTTTCGGGTTAAAGAATGTTGGAGCAACGTATCAGTGTGCAATGGTGACTCTCTTCCATGACACGATTCATAAGGAGATCGAGGTATATGTCGATGAGATGATCGCAAAATCTCATATTGAGGAAGAACACCTGGTGCACCTTCAAAAACTATTTGAGAGGTTGAGGAAGTTCAGATTGAGGTTAAATCCAAACAAGTGCACCTTCGGAGCGAGATCTGGTAAGTTGTTGGGCTTTATAATGAGTCAGCAAGGCATTGAGTTAGATCCTGCCAAAGTGGAAGTTATTCAAGAGATGTCAGCGCCTAGAATAGAAAAAGAGGTTCGTGGTTTCCTAGGGAGGTTGAAATACATAGCTAGATTCATCTCTCATCTTACAGCCACTTGTGAACCAGTTTTCAAACTGCTGCAAAAAGATCAAGTTGTCAGATGGAACGATAATTTCCAAACAACTTTCGATAAGATCAAAGAATATTTGCAAGAACCTCCCATCATCACGCCTCTAGTACCTGGGAGACCTCTGATCATGTATCTGACAGAACTTGAAAGTTCCACGGGTTGTTTACTCGGTCAACACGACGAGACCGGAAGACAGGAGCAAACCATTTACTACCTCAGCAAAATGTTTATTGACTGTGAGTCCCAATACTCTTTGCTTGAGAAGACATGTTGTCCTCTCACTTGGGCCGCCAAACGCCTAAGACGGTACATATTGACACATACAAAACTCTTGATATCCAAGATAGATCCAGTCGAGTACATCTTTGAGAAGCTTGCTCTGACTGGAAGGGTCACCCGTTGGAAAATGGTTTTAATAGAATATGACATTCAGTATGTTTCCCAAAAAGCCATCAAGGGTAGCATATTGTCTGACCACTTGGATCATCAACCATTGAACTTCTATCAGCCAATGAGGTTTGAATTCGCGGATGAGGATATCATGTTTTTCAAAGACTATGAGGTTACAGACGTTGAAGATGGACCCGAACTAGGATCACGATGGACGCTCGTGTTCGACGGTGCCTCAAATGCTTTCGGTCATGGTGTTGGAGTTGTCATCACCTCTCCTACAGGTTTTCACATTCCTTTTACCGCAAGGTTATGCTTTGATTGTACTAACAACATTTCTGAATCTGAAGCCTCCATCTTTGGTCTGGAAGCAGCAATGGATATGAGGATCAAGATTTTGGAAGTATATGGGGATTCTGCTTTGGTGATCTTCCAGATTAATGGAGATTGGGAGACTCGTCACCCTAATCAGATTCCTTATAAAGAGCATGTCATGAAGTTGATTCCTTATTTCAATGAGATCACTTTCAGTTATATCCCAAGGGAGGAAAATCAGTTGGCGGATGCCTTAGCCACTATGTCATTTATGTTCAAAGTTTAATGGGCTAATGAGGCCCTTTCTATCAGAATTAAATAATTGGATGAGCCAGCTCATTGTTATGCAACTGATGAAGTGCACGATGACAAAATGTGGTTCTATGACATCAAAAGGTACCTTCAACAATAAGAGTATCCCGAGGGTGCATTTGTTATAGACAAGAAGACTCTGCGAAAGCTCTCGGCCAAGTTCTTCCTCAACGTTGATGTTTGTACAAGAGAAACTATGACTCTATTTTGCTCAGATGCATGGATAGACACAAAGCATAAAAGATCATAGAAGAAGTACATGAGGGTTACTTTGGGACGCATTCTAGTGGTTACACTATGGCTAAAAATATCTTGAGGGCTGGTTATTATTGGACCACCATGGACAATGATTGCTACAACCACACCAGAACTTGCCACAAATTCCAGATCTATGATGACAAAATGAATGTGCCACATGTTCCTTTGAACGTCTTGACCTCTCCTTCACCCTTTTCTATGTGGGGCATTGATATGATTGGACGGATTGAGCCGACTGCTTCTAATGGACATCGCTTCATCCTGGTCTCCATCGATTACTTCACCAAATGGGTAAAAGTTGCTTCCTATGCTAATGTCACCAAGAAAGTGGTTGTTTGGTTTATAAAGAAAGAAATCATCTATCATTATGGGATTCCTAAAAAGATCGTTACTGAAAATAGATATAATCTCAATAACAAGATGATGAAGGAGTTATGTCATAACTTCAAAATCCAACATCACAACTCTTCTCCTTATCGTCCGAAGATGAATGGCGTTGTTGAGGCAGCCAACAAGAACATAAAGAAGATTGTACAAAAGATGGTCGTGACGTATAAGGATTTTCACGAGATGCTTCTTTTTGCCTTTCATGGTTATCGTACTTTTGTGTGTAGGTCGACTGGGGCAACCCCTTTCTTACTTGTCTATGGAATGGAAGCAGCCCTACAAGTGGAAGTTGAGATTCCTTCTTTAAGGATTGTGATGGACGTGAAGCTTGATGAAGTAGAATGGGTTCATACCAGGTTTTATCAACTAAATCTCATTGATGAAAAGAGGTTGGCAGTCATCTGCCATGGGTAGTTATATCAAAGAAGGATGAAGAACGCCTTTGACAGAAAGGTTCGCCATCAGAACTTCCAGACTGGAGACATTGTGCTGAAATGGATCCTTCCTCCCAACAATACAGATGCCAGGGCCAAGTGGGCTCCGAATTAAGAAGGACCATACGTTGTAAGAAAGACTTTTTCTGATGGAGCCTTGCTGCTTGCAACTATCGATGGTGAAGATTTCTCACTCCTTGTGAATACAAAGGCAGTCAAAAAATTCTTCTCATAAAACAGACCCGCTAAGTCAAAAACCTGAAAAGGCGGCTTAGGTAAAAATGGGCATCCCAGCGGATCACAAAAGGAAAAGATCCAGGAAAAATTAGGGATTAGAATAAAAATAAATAAACCCGCTAAGTCGAAAACCTGAAAGGGCGACTTAGAAAAAAAAGAGGGTATCTCGGTGGATTGAAAACCCAAAAGACGGTCCAAGCAAAACTTAGGGATTTAAAAGCGAATGACTACGGCCTGCGTAATATGCAATCTCATCTACAAAGAGCAGTTGGGAACTCCAAAGAGCAAAGATCGATCCAATCATCATCTTTAGAGAGCAAAGTGTTGAGAACTTTGAAAGCATATGGGTTATAGCAGAATCGAAACTCAGAAAATCGGGTTCCTCATTGCCATTATGTATTTCCTTTTCCTGCTTTCACAATTTCCTTCTTTTAAGGAATTGTTTCCTCATGTAAACGCCTATTTACAAGCTAACTTCAATAATAATCACTCTTTATCCAAATAAACTTTATCTTTATTTTTGTTTTTACTACTTTGATTGCAAAAACGTCAAATATTTTTTTTAACATTGCATTGAAAAACTTTTAGGTTTTATAAAAAACGTGTTTAAAACTTTGGAAATTACTTAAGATTCTAAGTAACTCAAATGATAAACATGGTTGTCCATACCATAGATGGGGCACAAGTTTTAGGGAGGTCCTTTATCCTCATCTTTCCCCACAGAGTTTTAGTTCAATCTGAAATTCCCCTCAGAGTTGCATTTCAGTTTTGAAGATCCCCGCAAAGATCATCCCAGTGATTATTGGAAAATCCTCTATTATCCCCCACAGATCGCCATACTCTCCTCACAAGAGATCAAATCACCGTATTACTCCCCAACGTTTCTTTCCATACATTCCAGCATATAGTAATCATCATTACATTGCATCTACCAAAACTGCGTAGCATTTCCATCTGTATGGAGCATTACATCATGGAAAAAATCAAACATGCATATTTAGTATAAGTCAATTTAATCCTTTTTCGAAATCATCATCCCCTAATCACTTCTCCATAAAAATGGACCATCCAGATATCCCCTTGATATTCCCAGCAGTATTATATTGAAAATTCTTTCCAGTAGTTTTTCCTTGGAAGTCTACCCCCAGCTGAGTCCATTGTGATTCCTTTTCCCCAGAAAAATCTTTATCTCTTCTTTCCCCAGCGGAATCTTGAGTATTATCCTTGTCACTCCCCAGAAGTATTATATCAAAATTCTTACCCCCGACAGAGTCTTTTGTAAATATTTTTCCCCAAGTAGAGTCCTTTGATTCTTACTTCCCCGACATAGTCCGTCATAAAAATGTTTAACTCTAGTAGTGTCTATTGTAATTCCCCACTAGAGTCAATTGCGATTGTCTTCCTCAATGGATAGTTCAAGTGTTAGGGTTTCAACATTAATTCATCAAGAGTTTGAGATGAATTAAGGTTTTTATCCTATTCAACATCTCAAGACATTATGGAGTGAAAATTTGGTTTTCAACCTCTCAAGTCTCCCATGGATCAAGTTGTTTGTGCATCAAGGCATTGTATTTGAAGATTAGGGTTTTGACTTGCAAATGAAATCTAGAGTTTAGGGTTTCCAAATTAGGCTCCAAGGCTTTCCATCTTCAAAGGATCATAAATATATTCTTGCCATAGTCCACAAAGTGATTCAATTTACTTAACATTTCTCAAGGATGTTAGGGTTTCATTGGTTTTGAAGGACTTGAGTTCATTTGGAAAAAGTCAACTCGGCATCAAAGTCAAAGTTTGGCTTTTGGGATTTTTGGTCAACCATGGACTTCTCAAGTCATTTTCAAGCTTATATGGATGATGGATGAATTTTATCAAGAAGAATCATGAAAATCAAGAAAGTTTGAAAGTTGCATCAAATTGGAAAAACTTAGAAAATTTCCTAAGTATGTTCATGTTCATGGGGGTGACTTTCCAACAATGTAACTTCTTCCTCAAGCCTCCATTTTCAGAAAACAAGGGTTCTACTTCAATATTTCATGTCATACTACACCTTGGTGAAGAGTTTGAATGCATAGCTATCCCATATTTCATTTGAGGATCATGCTAAGTTGTGATGACAAAGTTGTGAAAATGGTCAAAAACTTAGAAATTTTTCCAAGTAATTTTTCAGCTACGAAGTCCAATTTTGTTGGCCAGACTTCTCAATGGTCCAAGATGATTCAATGCAAGTGTTCAACATAAAAGTTGAAGTTCATGATTCCATATTTCGTTTGGTACCTTGGCCAAATCTTTTTATTTCTTGAGCATCAAGTTATGATTTTGTGAATAGGCCATGTTAGAGCTGATCCAAGGTCACGTTCCATGTCACTTCTCATGCCCAACTTTGCCAAAGACATAAGATCAGGCCAAACCTTTAAGCATCAGTCCATTTTGGTTGCAAAAATAGCATGCATTAGCTCTGCACACAAGGCTCCAAACATTATCCTTCTTGATCATGCAAAATATACTTAAGCTAATGCATTTTTCAAAGTTTATCAAAAATGCCAAAATGCCAAAATTTGGGATAAACATGACACTTAAGCCTTGACTTGATCAGTAGCACTCAGACATCAAATACCACCGTTACAACCCTAGAAAGGAATGATAAAAGTGGCCTTATAAGTTAAACTTCAAACCTTGTCCATGGTGTACCTCCTTACCCCTATTATTTGAATTCAACCAATTAGCTTGCTTCAAGCTCTGAACTTATTCCATACCTAATCCATACCACATTTCAAACCTCTATAAGAGGTGATCAAAGCCAAAGAGATCAGAGAGCATGAATTGATCCAAAAACTATATTTTTAAACCTTAAGAACCAAATTTTCGAAACTTGTAAGTCATCCAACATTTAACCAAAATTCCTTCACAAACATCATCCGTACACTCATTATAAACTAATGTATGCATTGATTGATCATTGTGACCACCCAAACATCCCAACCAAGTCACCATTTTAACCACTTGCAAGTTGACTTGGTTAAAAAGATTCAACACACCTCAAGGGATTCTAAGCATCGCCACACTTTCCTTAGACCTCAAGGAAGTTAAAGGAATCATCTTTCACCTCTGAAAGTTCTTGGAGAAGAGTTTCAAAATCACACATTTTGGTAAGAATAAGTACATTTCGAACTCCCTCGTATGAGCATCATTTTTAACATTTCTTGATACTAAAATGTTTACCATAACATGAGGAACAAAATCCCTAACATATTGGGCATTGATTGTGTTCATATATCATTTAATTTCATTTTGAAATATTAGGTTTTCTCTATGTTTTGATCGAATTCATAAAACATATTTGGAATTAATTCATTTAATTAGCATATTGGGATTCATCATGAAATTCTCTTAAAAATGGTATATTATTTTGTTTGATTTGGACAAAAAATGAAAAAGTTATGCTTTGTTGAAAAGTGTCCAAGGTTGAAGACGAATTCCAGGCCCTGCGCGCACTTTTCATTTTTAAATTTCACTTTATTATTTTATTTTATAATTTCTTGTTTTGTTTGAATGAATTGAGTGGTGCAAATGGTAAAGCCTTAGGCAAGCATGTGCGTACATGAAAGTCATGGGTTTGATCCTCCCCTATCTTTTGCTTTTTTTTCTTTTTCCAGTTTCAACATTTTTGCTTCTATTTGATTATTGTTGTTTATTCTCACACCTAGTGCTCCTGGAACATCTGGTGTGAGCGTTGCCATGTGACCAAGGGGGACTAGGTTCAAACCCTATCCCTCCCCCCCTCCCTTTTATACTTGTTTTTTTTCCTCATTTTTGTTTTTATTTTGTTTTGTTTTTCTTTCTTTTATTTTCTTTCATTTTATATTTTCATTTTTATTTTATTTTGATCAAACAAAATATTTTCAAAACAGAAAAATAATAATATGTATTTATTTATTTATTTTATTTTAGTTTATTATAATGATTTAATTTTTTATCCAAACTCATTTTTATTTATTTTACCTTGAAAAAAATAACCAAAAAAATACATTTTTATGTCATCATTGTTTCTTGACATTTTGAACCCTAATCTTTGCCATGATTTTGTTTGCTTGGCCATGATATTTTTTTATGAATATTATGTTTGTCTTGACCTTAATGTTAATTTTGTTTGCCATGGTCTTTGATGTATTTATTTTGATGATAAATGGATGAACTTTGAATGATGCATGCCTAGGGTTTCACTTGTGATCTGTGCCACGTTGTTGATACTTGACCTTTCGTTCTACTTAATGCTTGAATAACCCATAACTTGTGTATCTCAGTTGGTTTGTTTGTAATGATCTCAATTGCACATCATTGGCTATTCATAAACTTTTTCAAAGAACTTATACTCGAATGCGAGCCAATTTTCAGCCATAAGTCAATGCTTTTGTGTTGCAATCAACCACACATAGCTTCCTCTTGAGCTTCCTTACAATGAGTCCTTGTGATAACACACACCACTCTTACTCTTGGGCATTCTTACAATGATGCATCCATTCATTCATTCATACCTTTGTTTGTGGCCACCTTGTATGGGCTTATGTGTGTTTTTGCTTGTGTGCTTCTTGTCCCTTAGGTTAGACATTAAGGTTTCAACCAAGTATGACAACATTAGAATAGTTCATCCCTTTATACCAACTTTAAGTCCATCATGGCATGATAACATTAGGGTTAGTCCCTCCCTCTTTTGCTTTCTTTTTTTGCATTGCATTTTTTCTTTTCTTTAATAAAACAAATTTACTTTCTTAATAAAAAATTCAAAACACTTAACCATTATCAAACATTTTTAAAATTAAAGGATGAAACATTTCAATTATCTCTTGCTTAAGGGAGCCACTTGAGATGATTCTCCTAAGGAAAACACTTCAACAAATCCAATTCATTTCGCCTTAGGGCTTTTCTTTTAAAACCTTTTCAAAAAGAACATGTTAATTCAATTCAATGCAATACAACAACGCATAAGTCTCCAATGGTCGATTGGCATACGTTAACTACTAGAATGGGAACTTAGCGTCGTTCACAAAAACACACACAACAAATTCGTCTTTTTCAAGACAAACTATGACGCTCTAATTTACCTATTGCACCATGGGGATACGTAGGCACAAGGTTTTGAAACTGAGGCGAGCACATTAATAAAACCCTTTTATTTTTTCCTTAATATAACTTGTATCCATACATGCATTTAGTGAGTAAGCTTTTAGACACAAATACTCATTGATTAGAACAACAAGGGTTGATCCCATGGAGTACAACAGATGTGAGGGGTGCTAATACTTTCCCCTCACGTAACCCACTTCCTTACCCTCTTTCTCGTGGTTGCGAAGACCATTGTTCCCTCCCCTTTTCAATAGGTTTTCTTTGATGTTTCCATTTCCCTTCTCTTTGGGATAAACAAATATTCGGTGGCGACTCTGTACTGTTTTCTTAGAAGCAGTCAGTAGGTCCCAGTCTCGTCGTTTCCTTTTATATATTTTCAGGTGGCGACACTTCCCCTTGCATAACCAACCCCCATATCTAGATTTCTCTTTTGTTTTTACCTTTTATGGGTTTTATTCGATCTTTTTCCCATTCCCTTTGGAAACAATAAAGTTTGGTGGCGACTCTTTCTTTTCCGAGTTAAGTTAATCAATAGCTTAATCTCAATTTTTTCCCGCCTGACATTGTGCTTATAGTGATTTATTGTATGAGCTTAGGTCCATGGTGTATCAATCTTAAGGAATTATCATGAAGTCAATTATCCATTGTTAAGAGCATCCAAGTAATGCATTTTTAAATTGCTTCATTTACAAGCGGCTTTAGATGTCATGTAAATGAATTGAACTAGGAGTGATTTATCTTATGGTTAATCCATGTATCAATTTCTTGTGCTTTAATTCATTGAGATGCTTCCAAGCTCTCGTTTTTGTGTTTTGCTTATGCGCCTTTTTAAAATCTTCGATTTTATTTTATAGGACCTAAAAGTTTTTCAAATTGTTTAAAAGGATTTATGGTATATTCAACCCCTCCTCTCTTCTAGACATTATTGTTTCCATATTCTCACCCATCAATTGGCATCAGAGCTCAGATTTTGATCAAAGTCTAGCGACTTCAAAATTTAAGGATATGGTTCCTACGATCCCAGACGAGTTTTCTTAAACGTTATGGAAGCTTATGCAATTCAATGAACCCGCATGAAAATACACTGAATTAATTATTATTTATTATTCATTTGTAATGAATTACATATATTAATTCCAATTAAAACCTTACTAGAATTTTCTTCAAGGCATTAATTATACTTAAGATGTTCTCTAAGTGTTGATTCAACAAAGATTGAACTAACAATTTTTCTGAGAATATGTGCAGCTCTTTTGTGACATTGTTTCTTAATCGTTATTCTAGATTGATCTTAATTTTTGTGTAATACACTCACTAAAATATGTTAGAAAGTATTATTATAAAAGGAATTAGAAACAAAAGCATCTTCTTGTGACCTAGTCTTCCAAGGTTGTTATGTAAAAGAAGATGAAGGCAATTTTATAACTATCGACAATGATTCTCCAAATTTTAAACTAATTATAAAAGATTCAAGTAATACACTTGAAGTGATTATCAATCGTTGAAGAGTTGAATGAGTGATTTGGGATTGACAAGTTTTGTTAGTCAATGATGATCCTAGTATTATCGTTTCAAGTTTATCTGAAGCCTTATGAAGGAGAGTCTGATAATATTCTTCAGACGTTCAAGAGGATTTCTATCCAATTCGTATATGATTTTTCATTTTTAGAGCTTATGATAATCTTTGTTGTTGATTACATCTTGGTATCGTAATCAGCAAGTTAAGATTAGATCATATAAATTGGTATGGTCGTTCTAACCATCCTCTAATTCTTTTGTGTAAGCATTGAAGTATTTATTCAGTTACCTATGTATGCTTTGTGATTTATATATGTTTGTGTATATTCTACTTTACACATAACCTGAGATCTGAATCATTTTTGGTAGGTTTCAAATCTATTCAATTTGATTCAAATAAAATTGTTGATTTGATCCGAATCAAACCTGAAGGGTCACACTATTCACGTGTCTTTCATATTTTTCATTCTCTCAAATTTCATTTCATCCTTTTTCCATTTGATCTTCTAAAACCCTAACTTGAGCAAACTTTGAAAATTATCCATCATTATCATCATCTATCATCTCAACTCATCACATCACTCATTATCAGTATTTTAACATCATCATGTCCCATGATTATGGCAACTGTGGGAGGCTTGACAAGCAAAGAAGCAAGCAACCAGTTATTGATTCTGAGTCACCAGCCCTAATTCCAAAAAGGTCAAGAACTAAAGTTAAATGTAGCAAGGTTTCTACATATGGAGTTTTGAGTAACAAGGCCAAGCGCTCATCTGATCCAGGTTCATTGTCTCTGGCTAAGATTTTTGGTAATATTTCTCACTTATTTCCTGGGGATAGTCTACAAAAATACATAGATAAGTTTTTGTACAAACTTGTAGACCCTGAGTATCATGTAATAGTTCTGCTGAAGGTGAGTTGAAAACCAAGTTTCTAAAACCATTTGTTGGCAACAAGTTGTTATCATTCATTGACACTATTAGAAAGTACACCCTGAGTATGTCAAATCATTTTATTGCAATTTAGAACTTACCACTGCAGGTTTACAAAGTAGGTTCAAGGACAAAGTTGTGAAATTCAACTACTCTGAATTCACCACTTTTTTCGATTGAAAAGTAAAGGTACAAATATGTCTAATTGAAAAGGAAAAGATTGTGATAAAGTTTCTTTTGTTTTATAAATTTATAAGTCTGTCTGTGAACATATGGAGATGTCAAATTTGAGAATCGGTCAAATCAAATTTGGTAGGGGTTGATTCACTGGATTGTTGTGAAGATTTTGGCTAGGAAACCAGGAAACTCTACCAGGGCTAATGACAGTGACTTATTTTTTATGTGGTGTATTATTCAAAATAGAAAGATGACCATAAATGACTGGGTTAGATTCATTATTGATAGGATGATCTATTGCAGGGACAATCCTAAGAGGCCTATCTATTTCTCTTCATTTTTTATGATGATCTTGAAGCTTAATGGGATTGAGTGCAAGGAGGCATATCTTATTGAGTCCCCTAAAATTCTTGATTATGGTGATGTGGCTAAGATGCGGTATTACAAGGACTCAAATGGACATTATTATTACTTGGAGGATTTCAGGAGGCATATTTATGATGATAAAATCCTTGAGAAGGAAGTTACTGGGATGACTGATCCATCCACTGCTAGTGGAAGTGTTGTTGCTTCTATATATGTTCATGTGAAGGAACTTTTGGATTATGTGCTTCAAATTTTTTTTGCAGATAATCAGATCAGGGAGGATCGTATCATGGAAAACATTGATGCACTTGTCAATGTTAGTTAGGAGAACCGAGTGAAGATGAAGGAAGAGATTCAAGCTTTAGAAGGGTGTATGGCATATCATATTGAAATGTTGAAGAGCTTTGTTGACTATCTTGGTAGTAACAACTTTGTTTTCCATCAAGACACAGCAGCAACAAGTATTCATGTTTTGGAAGACCATGTTGTTGCTACTGCACCTCTTCCACCATCCTCTGATTTCTTTCCTAATGATCTTGTGTGATGCTTCATATCATGACATTTAGCATATCTAGTTTTATATTATGTCTATTTTAGTTTGAACTATGATGTTGTGGTCTTTTGATCTTTGTTTATCATAACAACTTTTGTGTACCATGTTAATTGTATAATGTTAATTCACGTTGTTTTGATATTTCTGATATTCACTCTGTTGATATTTTATCTTGTTATATCTTTAATGTTGCGCATTTGTGTTAATTCTTATACGCGATGTGCATGGTTGTTTTCATGATTCACTATGTGTGACATTTATTTTTGGCTTTTGTGTTAACTTGGATTCTTTTTTTCTGTTTTTCTGGTTCTCTTCTTTTTTATATTTGACAAAGGGGGACAAGTAGTTGAGATATGTTCTATATTTAGGTGCATTAAGTGTTTAATGCAGAGGGGACTTTACAACTTCTACAACTAAAATAAAGTATTGTATGATAGTCACCAGATTGACTAATGTTTCATCAAATTCCAAATTTTTCCTTGGGTTATTTCATCAACAATAATCTCACAATTTTTCCAAACATCAAAAAGGGGGGGACTGAAATCACATAGTATCTTTGGGTATCGTTTATGTTCTTTAAGTATTTATTGTGTTTTGATATTTTACAACTATATTATTGTTTCATTGTGTATTTGAAATTTGTACGTTATTTTAATTCATCTGTATGATTGTAAACTTTCTTTCCATTTGATTGTAATCATTTTTGCTATATAATGGTACCACTAAAAACCCTTTGCATTTCATACTCTAGTCATTTTATCCTTGTTATCTATTTCCTTTTTTAGCCTTTGAAAGTTATTATTTTGTCGTTTCCACATGAGTAGCTTGAATCACAAGTTAGACCATTTGAATTTTGATGATTTTGGTATTTGATTCGGATCATGTGTAATATTTGGTTCGAATCATTCACATGTTGAAAATTAGGATTACATTCTGGATCATTTGATTTGGATCAAAAATACAACATGATTTGAATCATAATCCCATTTGATTTGAATCAAGTGTAAATAATGATTCGAATCATTTTCTTTAAAAAATGTTCCTTTTTTATTATGTCCAAATTGATTCAAATCAAATTTCCTTCTTGATTTGAATCAAACCATACAAAATCCAATTTTCCATCACTTATTTAAATGATTGTTTATTTTTATTAAAGTAACAAGTGTGGTAAACCTGTGATGATTAATAGAGACAAAAATATTGATTTTTGTCCTCTCTTAGTAGTGTGTTCATCTTTATACCATTCTTCTCTCTTCTTCTTCGAAAATACTATCCTTGATATTAAATCCATATCAATTATTTATCTGTTTTTGTTGCATCTTGATTTGTGCAATTAGGTTGTCATTTTTGTGTGAATTTGAGAATGATTTGATCAATCTTGTTGAAGATTTGATTAAGCTCTTAATAACCATCAAGAACAAAGACCCTCTTACCTAGAAACTTGTTTGAACCTTGTTTATATGTTCATCATTCATTAAAAATGAATTACTTGAGTAATTTCTCGTAATGTTAGTTGTTGTTGATATTATCTAGTATTGTTTACCATCTTCATCATTAGTCTCTTTCCTTGTTTATGGGCCCTTCTCTAAAGATTGACTGAAAATGAGACTATTGGTACATTAGGGTATCTAATGTTTTTGTGGTAGCTGGTTTTTTATTGTTACGGGTGCAAGTATCATTTCTTGAGTGTAGTTTGGTTTTGAGGGGTTATCTAACAAGATGAAAGTTCCCATAATACTCCAAGGAAGACTTTGGAAGAATCGAGTATAAACAATTCGTAAGGCGGAGTTGGAAGTTGTCATTCTTTGGTAGCGTTGGAGAAAGATTACTAGCAGAAAAAGTTTGAAGTTGTCCAATATACAGTTAATGGAAATTACTCAGACAAGAAATCAGTGGGATCAGGGGGATCGCCACACACAAATACTTGGAGTAGTTTATTATTGATAATTAGGTTATTGAATCAAGATCTTAAGGGATCTTGTATTTTGTTAGAGGTTTAGTGTCTAGTTCATCTGAAGGAATTATTGTGTGATAGTTCTTTGTAATCAAAATGTTGTAATCATTTTATCATCATAGTGGAAGATCGTGATTATGTTTTGATGGCATCATCCATTAAAGAATGCATATATGCAAAGCGGGGAAGAATTCCTAAGAACTATATATCTTTGTGTATATTTCTCTTTCCCTATCCTTTCTACTTTAGAAGCATTCATTAATATTATATTTGATACTGCATGTTTGCAATTGCATACATTGTATGCCATATAGGTTAAACCGTGCTTATAGTGATTTAATGTATAAGCTTAGGTCTGTGGTGCATAAATCTTAAGGAATCATCATAAATTCAACTATGCATTGTTAAGAACATCCAAGTAATGTGTTTTTAAATCGATTCATTTACAAACGGCTTTATAAGGAATGTAAATGACTTGCACTATGAGTGATCTATCTTATTTTTATTTCATGTTTCAATGTCTTGTGTCTTGATTCCCTGAGATGCCCCTAAGCTCTCGTTTTTGTGTTTTGCATATGTTCCTTTTAAAATCATCAATTTCGTTTTATGGGGCCTAAAAGTTTTTCAAATTGTCTAAAAGGATTTTAGGTCTATGCAACCCCTTTTATAGACATTGTTGTTTCCATATTCTAACCCAACAAAGTTACATGTTGGTTGTTCTGAAACATGTGTGGATCTACGTGCTTGTAGGTATTCTCCCTAAAGTTTTGATGACGACAACGGTGTTGATAAGTTCAGTGGCAATAGATTTCAACGCTCTGATGATGGTGAACTAACTAGAAAAACATATTAAAGTCTCATCAAGAAAAGAGACTCAATATTAAAGTGCTTATATGATTGATGCATCCAACAAAAAATCTTGAAGCCTAAAATAAACTTTGAAAGCTCGGCAAGTTGTATCTGTCTGAGTGGCTAGAGTTTTGTAAAAGTAAGGAAGTAACTTTTAATTAATAAGGGAACTGACACACATGCCTTTAAAAATCTTTTCAAACGGTTTTATCTTGAGAATTGTTTTCTAGGCCAACACAAGTGATTAAGAAGTTGAAAAATCTATTTCCAACGCTTTTTTGAAATAACAAATTGATTGGATACTTGAGTTAATCGATCGTAAAAACTTTTTTGAGTCAGGCAATCGATTGGAGGGAGCCTAAACTATTAATCAAACTATTAAGACAAGTTGTTAATAACTTATAATATATCTAAATCAAATATGTCCATTTTGGGCAAGGTAATCGATGAAAAATGGTCAAATCAATCGATTGAACCATTATGCCAATGGATTGGCTCATCAATTTGACCCATGAATTATTTCCTTTTTTCAGTTTTTCAACTCTTATATAAAGGAGGCTCGCCTCCTCTTCATTTCACGCCAATTTCCAAAGCTTTACATTTTCTTTGGAATCTATCTCTCTGTTTTCTCTCTTTCTCTCTCTAAGAAATATTTCTTTTCACTTAAAGTTCCCATAGTGCTTTCGAGTGAAACTTTTCTTGTGAGGAAGAGTTTGTAAGTAGTTGTGCTATTTGTTTAAATCTTGAGAGTGTGATACTCTTAGATTGAGTTTGGTCATGAGATAAACTAGTAATACATCGTAGTTTTGGTTTATTGAGCTTTGGCAAAAAAAGTTCAGTTTTTAGTTATGAGTCCAGCCTAAAATTCTCTAAGAAGGTTCGTTACCTTATCCTATGGTAAAATTTAGTTTTGGTTCGGGGGAATTCTATAAAAATATCAAGATCAAATTGTATAAATGATCGTGAGCATAACCTTCAAAAGCTCTAAGTTTATAGTTAAACTCTCAAGAAGATTTCTTGTGGTTAGGACCCGGTCAACATTCAGTCAAACTTATGTAAATCTCTGGTGCAATCTCTTTAATCATGTCCTTTCAATTTCCACTACTTAGCGTCTTTATTTCAGCTTCTATTTACTCTTAAGGAATTACTAACATAATATTAAGTTTAATAAAAAAAATTAAGAGTAATCACGAATTTAAAATACCACAATTCAACCCCCCCCCCCCCCCCTCCTTGTGCTTGAAATCACTTGTCCAACAAATGGCATCAAAGCCTAACTCTTGTTAAGGACTAATCACTCAGGAGAAAAATGACTTCAAGATATTCACTAAACAAACGTTCATCCTTCAATGGAGAAAGGTACAATCTATGGAAAGAGAAAATGAAGTTTTTCATGAAAATATCCATTTGTTCCTACACACAAAGTTAACGGTGTTGTCACTTCTACAGAAAACACCTGTAGGTGTTTGATTGGCTGCATTATATGGTAAAACACTGGCTGGATTCTAATGTCTTGACTGATGTCATGACATGGTGTGTATGTGTGACTGCATTGTAGGTTAGAATATCTAACTGTACTCTGATGTCTTGACTGATGTTATGACACACTTGAGTAGTTACTGCAGGATTAGCTAATACAAGATTTATTGAATGTCAAACTGGATACTGTGACATTCATCCCTGTCAGCAGATACTGAGGAATAGAACAGTTGGTGTTCTGTTAGAGCTCAGTATTCATTTGCAGTCTGGTTATCAAGGAAAAACCAGACCTGGCATAAGGCCTACTGTATGAATGTCAAACTGGATGTTATGACATTCATCATGGACAGTATATACTGAATAATAGACAGAGTGGTGTTCTGCTACACTTCAGTATGTTTCTTAGTTTGTTCTCCAAGAGGATAACAGAACTAACTTAAGGCCAAATGTGTAAATGTCAAATTGGATACTTTGACATTTATTAATGTAAGTTGTTACTGTAGTATGGTCATTTTGGTCATGTACAGGTCAGCAAAATTGTACAGTCTGTTTTCTGGAAAAACAGACTCAGCATATGATCCTTGATGTCAAGCTGAATGTCGTGACATTCATTCCTGACAGCATATGCTATATTGTAGGTTGTTCAGTTTTCTGTTTCAGCTTTTTCTTAGGCTATTCTTCAGGAATTCAACAGCTTAGAGAAAAACCAGGAAATCAACAACCAAGTTACATTTAATGAACCTAACAAATAGCCTATTTGTTAGTAACCTAGATATTGAATTTATGGGAACTCGCGTGACCTTAAATTCAGGAGAATACAAGTGCAAAAGCCCAGGTACTGCAATATAAAAGGAAGGCGTTCCTTCATTCAGTCTTGGGGATTTTGAGGCGTGAAGATTAAGTGTGTCCATCATACTTCACTGCTGTATTTTTGTGAGTCTTGTATTAGACATATCTTGTAAGCCAAGCCATTATCACGTTGATGATTATTTTGGTATAGGATGTTCATTGAGTTGTAAGTGTTGTGTCGCTCAAAGCTTTTAAGCGTGAGTGCTGTGTATCTTGATTAAAGTTGTTAAGCACAATCAAGAGTTGTTTGAAGTGTGACTTCAAAGTTGTCTTTAATATTGATTAAAGGTAGTAATCACTGAGGTGATTGAGGGGGAGTGAGTAGGAACTCTGATCTTAGAGTAAGATTGAAATTGCATTGGGTAGGGATTAAGTGACAAGTTGTAAACGGGTGAGTTTAGCTTTGAATTAATACTACTGATAGTGGATTTCCTCCCTGGCTTGGTAGCCCCCAGATGTAGGTCATGTTGGACTGAACTGGGTAAATAATTACTTGTGTTATTTACTGCACTTACTGTTAAGTTCTGCATAATTCTTGTCTGTGCAGAATTGGATGTCATAACAACCCGTGTGACATCTAAAGTCTGATAACTAGAATTTCAATTGGCATCAGAGCAGGCACCCTGCCTGTGAATTTCTGGGTGAGATCTAGGGAAGTTACTTTCTAGTACCATGGACAAGGATATATGACACTCAAATAGACCACCCATGTTGGATGGCTCTAATTATGATGACTGGAAGCCTCGTATGATAGCCTTCTTAAGGTCTCTAGATAGCAAAGTCTGGAGAGCGGTCAACAAAGGATGGGAACATCCAACGAAGACAGGTGAAGATAGAGTCAATGTGCAGATTCCTGAAGAAGAGTGGGACAAGGAGCAAGAGGCATTAGCTCTTGGAAACTCCAAGGCCTTGAATGCATTGTTCAATGGAATCAGTAAGAACATCTTCAGGCTGGTGCACCACTGTGAACTAGCTATGGAAGTTTGGGATACCCTCAAGGTAACTCATGAAGGTACTTCCAAGGTGAAGATGTCCAAACTTCAGATGCTGACCACCAAGTTTGAAAATATGAGGATGAAAGAGGATGAGACTATTCATGACTTTCACATGAATATTCTTGAAATTGCAAACACCTCTGGTGGACTAGGTGAGAAAATGGCTGAAGAGAAACTTGTAAGAAAGATTCTCAGGTCCTTGCCTAAGAGATTTGCTATGAAGGTCACAGCCATAGAGGAGGCGCAAGACATCTGCAATATGAAGGTGGATGAGCTCATTGGTTCTCTCCAAACCTTTGAAATGGGCTTGTGTGAGAATGCTGAAAAGAAGAACAAAAGCATAGCTTTTGTATCTAATGCTGAAGAGGAGTCAGAAGCAGGATATACTGAAGGTGATGAAAGTATATCAGAAGCTTTAGCCATGCTTGGGAGACAGTTCAACAAGTTCGTGAAGAAGATTGATCAAAGAGGGAGACCTAATGTCAAGAACATCCAGTCTGACATCAGGAAAAGATCAACTTCTGAAGAAAAGTTCAACCAAGGCAAGGGAATCCAGTGTCATGGTTGTGAAGGGTATGGACACGTCAGAGCTGAATGTCCTACCTATCTCAAGATGCAAAAGAAGGGGCTAACTATCACATGGTCTGAAGGAGATTCTGAAAGTGAATCTGAAGGAGAATCTGCCAAACATGTCACTGCACTAACCAGTGTTTGTGCTTCTGATGATGACTCAAGTGCAGATGAACTGACCTTTGATGAACTTGCTGCAGCCTATAAGAAGCTGTGTACCACCAGTGCAGAAGTCCGTGCACAAGGAGAAAAGCAGAAGAAACTCATCAAGGAACTGGAAGATGAGAGACAGAAGCATCTGACAGCCATAGAGGGTCTAAATGGTGAGATAGCCTTGCTGACCTCCAAGCTGAATCAGATGACTAAATCCATCAGAATGATGAACAAGGGAACTGACACCTTGGAAGAAATTCTAAAGGTGGGACAGAAGTCTGGAACCAAATCTGGCCTAGGATTTGGGAAAAGATCCTCAGTTGAACACAAACGCCCAAAGGCTAAAGTTCAGAAGTTCAAGCGGAAGTCAAAGCCAATGTCTCAACACCGGGGAACTAGGATGAATAATCATCAGAAGAGGAAATACCAGGAGTGGAGGTGTCACCACTGTGGTAGGCTTGGACATATCAAAGCCTTCTGCTACTGGATTCATGGTTTCCCTAACCAAGCCTCGCATGTCAGGCCTAAGCATAAGACATATAAGCGCTATGTCCCCAGCAAGAAGCAACAATGGTATGCTAGGTTAGCACACACAACTCTAAGGGCTTCTACCAGAGAAGACTGGTACTTTGACAGTGGATGCTCAAGACATATGACTGGTATGGAAAATCTACTGGTGGATATTCAACCTCACACTACCAGCTATGTGACCTTTGGTGATGGTGCCAAAGGAAAAATAAAAGGTGTGGGCAAGCTGGACTGCTCTGGAGTTCCAAAACTGAATAATATACTGTTAGTAAGAGGACTAACTGCAAATCTCATCAGCATAAGCCAGCTGTGTGATCAAGGATTCTATGTTCAGTTTACTAAGGAGCTGTGTATTGTGACAAATGGTGACAATCAGGAAGTTATGAGAGGAACCAGGTCCAAAGATAACTGTTATCTGTGGGAACCTAAAGTCTCTAACTTTTCCACAATATGCTCCTCAGCCAAGGAAGAACAGGAGGAGAAGCTGTGGCATAGACGACTTGGACATCTCCACTTACGGGGAATGAAGAAGATTATATCCAAGGAAGCAGTCAGAGGGATCCCAAAGCTGCTTATTGATGAAGGAAGAGTCTGTGGAGAATGCCAGGTGGGCAAGCAAACCAAGATGTCACATCCGAAGCTAGGACATCCTACAACTTCCAGAGTTCTGGAACTGTTGCATATGGACTTAATGGGACCTATGCAGGTTGAAAGTCTTGGTGGGAAGAGATATGCCTACGTGGTGGTTGATGACCATTCCAGATACACGTGGATAAGCTTCATCAGAGAGAAGTCAGATACATTTGATGTCTTCAAAGACCTATGCATCAGACTTCAAAGGGAAAAGGACAGTTGTGTGGTCCGGATTAGGAGTGATCATGGTACGGAGTTCAAGAATTCCAAGTTTGATGAGTTTTGCTCGTCTGAAGGAATAAGTCATGAGTTCTCCTCCCCTATAACTCCCCAGCAGAATGGGATAGTTGAAAGAAAAAATAGAACTATTCAAGAATCTGCCAGAGCAATGCTTCATGCAAAGAAGCTCCCCATGCACTTTTGGGCTGAAGCAATGAATACCGAGTGCTATGTTCACAACAGAGTCACCTTGAGAAAAGGAACCTCCTCCACTCTATATGAAATATGGAAAGGCAGAAAACCCACAGTGAAGTACTTTCATATCTTTGGAAGTAAATGCTACATTCTCACAGATCGTGAACAGAGAAGGAAGCTAGATCCCAAAAGTGATGAAGGTATATTTCTAGGATACTCCACTAACAGCAGAGCCTACAGAGTGTTCAACTACAGGACCAATGTCCTGATGGAATCCATAAATGTTATTGTGGATGATAAAGAGGAAGGGATCGATATCATAGAGGATGTTGGAACATTCCTTGACAGTTCAACTGACATTCCAGTCAAGTCTGAAGAAGTACAGGAACCTCCTCCTGAATGTGAAGTAGATGCAACCACCAAAATGCCATCTATCAGAATTCAGAAAGACCACCCTAAGGATCTTATCATAGGGGATCCTAATAGTGGTGTGACTACCAGGTCACGGGGAATAAGCTCAAATTCCTGCTTTGTATCCAAGGTTGAACCAAAGAATGTGAAAGAAGCCCTGACTGACGAGTACTGGATCAATGCCATGCAAGAGGAACTTGAGCAGTTCAAAAGGAATGAAGTATGGGAGCTAGTTCCAAGACCTGAAGGGACCAACATCATTGGTACCAAGTGGATCTACAAAAACAAATCTGATGAGAAAGGAGTAATTACTAGGAATAAAGCAAGACTAGTAGCTCAAGGATACACTCAAGTTGAAGGGGTTGATTTTGATGAGACATTTGCTCCTGTAGCTAGGCTTGAGTCCATCAGATTGTTGTTAGGGGTAGCATGCATTCTGAAGTTTAAACTATTCCAAATGGATGTGAAGAGTGCATTCTTGAATGGCTACTTGAATGAAGAAGTCTATGTGGAACAACCTAAAGGGTTCTGTGATCCTAACCAACCTAAGCATGTATACAAGTTGAGGAAAGCCTTGTATGGGTTGAAACAAGCACCTAGAGCATGGTATGAAAGGTTGACCGAATTTCTGACCTCAAATGGATACAGAAAAGGTGGAATAGATAAAACCTTGTTCGTGAAGGATGAAGACGGCAAAATCATGATTGCTCAAATCTATGTGGATGATATAGTCTTTGGTGGTATGTCAGAACAAATGGTATCACATTTTGTTCAACAGATGCAATCTGAGTTTGAAATGAGTCTGGTTGGGGAACTAACCTACTTTCTTGGAATGCAAGTCAACCAAATGGAGGACTCTATGTTCCTCTCCCAAAGCAAGTTCGCCAAAAACATCGTTAAGAAGTTTGGTATGGATAATGCTAGGCACAAAAGCACTCCTGCTCCTACTCATCTAAAGTTAACCAAAGATGATGGAGGGCCTAGTGTTGATCAATGCTTGTATAGAAGCATGATAGGCAGTCTACTATATCTAACTGCAAGTAGACCTGACATCTCTTATGCAGTTGGAGTGTGTGCGAGATACCAAGCAGAGCCTAAGATGAGCCACTTGAATCAAGTCAAAAGGATTCTCAAGTACATCAATGGGACTTGTGACTATGGAATGTTGTACTCACATGGGTCTGAGCCTGTCCTATCTGGGTACTGTGATGCTGACTGGGCCGGGAGTGCTGATGATAGAAAAAGCACATCAGGAGGATGTTTCTTCTTGGGAGACAATCTCATATCTTGGTTCAGCAAGAAGCAGAATTGTGTATCTCTGTCCACTGCAGAGGCTGAATACATAGCTGCTGGAAGCAGCTGTTCCCAACTGGTTTGGATGAAACAGATGCTCACTAAGTACAATGTCACTCAAAATGTCATGACATTGTTTTGTGATAATCTCAGTGCCATCAATATCTCCAAGAATCCCATCCAACACAGCAGGACCAAACATATTGACATTAGACACCACTTCATCAGAGATCTGGTGGAAGACAAGGTGATTACTTTGGAACATGTAGCCACTGAACTTCAACTGGCTGACATATTTACAAAGGCTCTGGATGCTACTCAGTTTGAAAACTTGAGGGGCAAACTGGGAATATGTCTCTCTGAGACCTTATAGCAATCACTGATGTTTGGAATGTATTTATTGGAACTATGTTCTGATTGGTCAACAGATCATAGCTTTACCACTTGCAACAAGTGTGGCAACAAGAGGGTAAGGAGACACCCTAACGTGAGAAGACCTATGCACCTGCAGGAATTCAAGGACGCTGTTCATGCAGGAGTGGTTCTGGATGTCAGAAACAAAGTCATGGCATCTGATATGGTTGTACCTACAGTAAAGCAAAAGTGGGTGATTACTTGATCAAAGCTGTGAAGCAAGATCAAGTGGGTACTAACTTGGTTGAAACTGTGAAGTAAAACCAAGTCTGTAAGTCTGTCATTTTTTCTGGTTATGTTGTTGGCTTTGGCAACATTTGTGACAAAAAGGGGGAGTAACAGGTGATACCCCAGACAACAGATTGGTCTGTGAAAACAGACGTTCATGACAGATTCGAAGATCCCCCCCCTGCAGCAGCTGATGTGTGTTGAAGTTTTTATTTAACTTCTGTATGTGTGCTGTAATGTGAAGTTTCACTTAACTTCCATGTATGTGAGTGTGCTGCCACTCTGAGTGTATTAGCTAGGTTTATTTCCTGCTAGATGTGTGATTCCGCTGCTATGAACTCTGTTATGGGGATCAAAGTGTTTTAGCCAAAAATTTGCCAAAGGGGGAGTTTGTAGGTGTTTGATTGGCTGCATTATATGGTAAAACACTGGCTGGATTCTAATGTCATGACATGGTGTGTATGTGTGACTGCATTGTAGGTTAGAATATCTAACTGTACTCTGATGTCTTGACTGATGTTATGACACACTTGAGTAGTTACTGCAGGATTAGCTAATACAAGATTTATTGAATGTCAAACTGGATACTGTGACATTCATCCCTGTCAGCAGATACTGAGGAATAGAACAGTTGGTGTTCTGTTAGAGCTCAGTATTCATTTGCAGTCTGGTTATCAAGGAAAAACCAGACCTGGCATAAGGCCTACTGTATGAATGTCAAACTGGATGTTATGACATTCATCATGGACAGTATATACTGAATAATAGACAGAGTGGTGTTCTGCTACACTTCAGTATGTTTCTTAGTTTGTTCTCCAAGAGGATAACAGAACTAACTTAAGGCCAAATGTGTAAATGTCAAATTGGATACTTTGACATTTATTAATGTAAGTTGTTACTGTAGTATGGTCATTTTGGTCATGTACAGGTCAGCAAAATTGTACAGTCTGTTTTCTGGAAAAACAGACTCAGCATATGATCCTTGATGTCAAGCTGAATGTCGTGACATTCATTCCTGACAGCATATGCTATATTGTAGGTTGTTCAGTTTTCTGTTTCAGCTTTTTCTTAGGCTATTCTTCAGGAATTCAACAGCTTAGAGAAAAACCAGGAAATCAACAACCAAGTTACATTTAATGAACCTAACAAATAGCCTATTTGTTAGTAACCTAGATATTGAATTTATGGGAACTCGCGTGACCTTAAATTCAGGAGAATACAAGTGCAAAAGCCCGGGTACTGCAATATAAAAGGAAGGCGTTCCTTCATTCAGTCTTGGGGATTTTGAGGCGTGAAGATTAAGTGTGTCCATCATACTTCACTGCTGTATTTTTGTGAGTCTTGTATTAGACATATCTTGTAAGCCAAGCCATTATCACGTTGATGATTGTTTTGGTATAGGGTGTTTATTGAGTTGTAAGTGTTGTGTCGCTCAAAGCTTTTAAGCGTGAGTGCTGTGTATCTTGATTAAAGCTGTTAAGCACAATCAAGAGTTGTTTGAAGTGTGACTTCAAAGTTGTCTTTAATATTGATTAAAGGTAGTAATCACTGAGGTGATTGAGGGGGAGTGAGTAGGAACTCTGATCTTAGAGTAAGATTGAAATTGCATTGGGTAGGGATTAAGTGACAAGTTGTAAACGAGTGAGTTTAGCTTTGAATTAATACTACTGATAGTGGATTTCCTCCCTGGCTTGGTAGCCCCCAGACGTAGGTCATGTTGGACTGAACTGGGTAAACGATTACTTGTGCTATTTACTGCACTTACTGTTAAGTTCTGCATAATTCTTGTCTGTGCAGAATTGGATGTCATAACAACACGTGTGACATCTAAAGTCTGATAACTAGAATTTCAACACCTATCACAATGGTTGGAAAAGGGATACCACCATGATGGACCAACCGTTGTGAGGTAAGGTGTGATTGTATGTGTGACGATTTCTGCCATGATCGTGCGACCGTGATTATAAGTCAAGTAGCATGCTACCTACCACAACGGTTACTTTAAACAACCATTGTTGTATGTCTTTTAATAAAATAAAAAAATGCAGTAGTAGAACAACAACAACAACAACAACAATAACAACAACAAAAAGAAGAACAAAAAGAAGAACAATAAGAACTATAAGAAGAACAATAAGAAAAAGAACAACAAGAATAACAACAAGAAGAACAACAACAAAAACAACAACAACAATAATAACAACAACAAAAAGAATAACAATAAGAATAACAACAAGAACAACAAGAATAACAACAATAACAACAACAACAACAACATTAAAAATAACAACAACAACAATATTAAAAATAACAACAACAACAACAATAACAACAAAAATAACCACAACAACAACAACAACAACAATAAAAACAACTAATATTGATAATTTGAATCCATGTTTTCCTTATCTCATTCAAGTTAGAGAAGACGTGATGGAGTTTTGAAATTTGTTACTGAAAGAAATTATGTTTTTGACTTTTATTTATGGAAGAAATGATGTTTTTGAGTTTGGTTTAATGGAGAAATAGAGAGTCGTAAATGGAAGATGTTTGGAGGTAGAAGCTGAAGTTTATCTAAGTTGGAGGTTCATCTAAGTTTTAGGTTTCACGTAGATCATTAATGGTAGTGTATTGAGCATTGATACTCACTAAATATGGGACAAATATTTGTTTAAGAACTGTGAAAAAACTCAATAAACACGCTTACTTTAATAAGTTAATAAATAAAAAATTGTATTTATCATAACTGTTACTTTAAATAATCGTTGTTGTATGTCTAAACTTATCACAACGGTTACTTTAAATAATCGTTGTTGTATGTATTTTAATAAATAAATAAAAATAAAATTGTAGGTGCTAGGATTCAAACTCATGACCAGGCGCCACTTTTCACGATGGTTGGAAGTTCCAACCATGGTGAAAAGTGGCTTAAAAATAAATAAACACAAAACTGTAGGTGCTAGGAATCGAACTCATGACCAAGCGCCACTTTTCACCATGGTTGGTACCTACGATCGTTGTGAAATGTCTTTTAGTAAATACAAAAAAAAACGCCCAAAAAAGTTATTATCACGGTTAACAGGAAAACTGTTCTAAAATGAGTGTTACGAAAGGTCTATTTTGTAGTAGTGTGTAGAAAATAGACCTGAAAAGGATTGGACCAATGATGATAAATAAAATATGCAACACGGTTTGAAAGCGATAGGTGTCATCACTACCACTCTCGGTCTTGATGAGATTTTGTCAGTTTCTCACTACGAGATAGCAAAAGAAAAGTGGGACATTCTTTAAATCACCCATGAAGGTATTACTAATTTGAAGAGGACAAGGTTAGGCACATTAATCCATGAGTATGAATTCTTCATAATGAAATTTTAAGAGAGTATTAAGTAGATGCAATCATGATTTACCCATATCGTGAGTCATATGAGAACTCTAGGAAAACCATTTTCAAATGAAGAATTGGTTATAAAAAATCTTAGATGCCTAAATTATAGTTGGCAACCTAAAGTCATTGCGATTTATGAATCTAATAATTTAGCAACCATGAACACACTGATTGTCTTTGGTAAATTGCAGGAACATGAGATGGACATGAAAAGACTTGTTTATGATGATGAAGATAACAAGAATAAGAGGAAAAGTATTGCACTTAAAGCTACTAACATCATATAATGAAATAAGAAGATGAAGACTGTCCTAGTGAGATTAATAAATTTATGAAGCTCATGTTTCAAAAATTCATGGAGTTCCTAAGTCACGAAAAACAAACTTCAAGACTCCCGAAGCAAAGTGAAGAAAGTTCACCATCCATTCCTACATGTCATCAATGTGGATAAAAAGGGCACAAAATACCAAAATTCCCTTAAAACCAAAATTTGAGAAGATCCAAGAAATCGTAAAAAGAAGCTAAGAGAGCCTACATATCTTGGGATGACAATGATGATAAGGAATAAGCAAACATGTCTTTCAGGTAAATTATGAAGACGATGAGTGTCATACACCGATTTTGACCCTGGATCCCGATTCAATACATTCATCATAGTTGTTGCATATCTAAATAGCATAACATGCATTCTATACCGCATAATACCTAGAATATTAGTTGAAATAAAATTTCGAATTTACACACATCGGTTGAATCAATTGTCAAATATGTGCCAAAATAGTGGGCAATTTTTTTTTCAAATCAAGCTTGCAAGCATCAGTTTTATTAATCTATGTTTCACGTAGTTTAACCTGGTATGCTCGATTTATTTTTTCGACCACTTTTTGGTCACATTTTGATCCGTCTGAGTGTTTTAACCGTGTGTTTCCCATTTAAAGATTTGACAAAAACTTGTATGTTTCTGAGCCGTTTATTTCGCGCTGGTCATTTTGGTGCATTTAGTTTAATTTTTCGAGTATTTTCGTGCCCGAATTTTATTCTTTTTTATCCCTTTTTATTTTTGAATTTTGTCAATATGTGCTAAATAAATAAATAGGATTTTTTATAACTTAATTTTATTTTTATTTTTCTTATTTTTATTTTTACTTGTTTTTATTTTATCAATTCATTTTTTATCCTTCTTTACATTAATGATACACATAAGGGGCATTTTTGGATTTTTGAAAATATTGAAACCTTATGTGTCCCCTAAATAAACCAACACAAGGCATTAATGAAAACCCCAACAGATGTGTAGCGGCACAGACCCAAATGCTCTCTCTCTCTCATTGATTTTCAGCTAAAAACTTTCAAACACAGAGCATGCTCGTATATGCTTCATGCCATGATCAACCATTTTTCTTGATTTCTACACATAATAAACACTACCAATCACTTTCCATGTAGCAACAAAAACCACACCTACTTAAACACACTTACATGTTCTTCTCTACAAACCACACATCATGCCTCTTCTTCATGTTCACAATAAAACTCAGCTCCAAAACCAACTCTCATAAACACATACGCACATCTTCAACAACTCCACCATGTGAAACTCTCACCTTCTTCATTTCCATAACTCCACTTTTATCACTCAAAAAGTCATGTAATCTATATACACCTTTACACTCCAACCACATTTTAACTCACCAAAAGTGGAGCTCACCTTCACATATACACATACCTTTTGACAATTTATTTCATTATATATAGAAAAAGGTTTACACGATAACAGTAGGAAAATATCCTAAAAAATATCATTCCACACTTACCAACATACTTCACAAACCTCATAAACCACACCCTTCATCTCCATGCATCACCCTCAACCTCCAACCAAGCTTTCACAACAACCTGCAAATGATGAATAACCATGTTGATCACCCCTACACATGTAGTATTCGCTCAGCCGTTGAATGGAAACCACCTTGAATTTCTAGAGGAAACAAAACCAAGTAGCACGTATTATCCAACACGATTTCACGAGCCAAAGCACTATATTTCCCCAAATGTATCAAATCCGTGTCTCACGCCCACAACCTCTCTTTAAAGACAAGTTGGTTAGTCATCATCATAACCACGCACACATCTAACCGCAGATCCGTCGCCACCACAAAATCGAGAGCACCACCATGGAATAACCACCTCAGGATCCAACCATAACAAACATACCAAGCTCAACCACAGAGTACCACGCACAAACACTAAGGGCTCACTCCATCTCCGACGTTGTCGCTTATCCTTCCCTCCACGGAAGTGCCATCGCCAGATTCTCCGTCGTGCTTTCAATTTGGTAGCCACTCATTCTCTTTTGTTTTCATTTCGTGTTGATTATTGAGTATCTAACATTGATAATGTTGGAGTTCTTGTTTCTCTTTGGGTGTTGATGAGAATGAGGGAGAGTTTGAGAGATTTAAGGTGAAATGTGAGTTTACTAAGGAAGCCTTGAGTTATCTATTGAGATACCTAGGAGCAGGATTGTGAAATCTTGTCAGGCCCATTAATAAAAAACTTAGGTTTAGTCCCATTTGTTGCAAAAAAAATCCAAAAACATCTTCTCTTTTCTTTTGATCGTATTATTCTTTCCCTCATAATAACTTGAGAAGCCTAACATTTCAAGCTAACACTAACGCACACAATTAACCTAATGGTTCCCGTTGAGTACAACGGACGTGAGGGGTGTTAATACCCCCCCTTGCGTAATCGACTCCCGAACCCTGATTTGGTTGCGATGACCATAATCATTGTCGTTCTTTCTTGGGTTTTACCGATATTTCCCTTTTCCTTTTAGGAATAAATAAAGTTCGGTGGTGACTCTGTTCAGTCCATCATTGCGAGCGTGTGATTTTTCGCTAGGTCGTGTTCTCATTTTTTCGAGGTACGACAGATGGCGACTCTGCTGTGGAACAACGATTTCCCTAAGTGAGTCAAGCCTAGTTAGGTCATTTGTGTGCCTTTGTTTGTTTACTTGTGTGACTTTTCTTCATTTCTTTGGTTATCTTTATTGTCATATTGATAAAATTTGTTGTATTTGTTCCATTATGCTTTGGTACTTGGATACTCTGCTTACAAACCTTGTGGGAAAGACTCTTTACCCGAGTCTTGAGTAAAAACATAAGATAGGCCAAGGTTGACTAGTGTCGGTCCGCGAGATGAATTTCTCGTTGGGTCAGTACAAGAAGCTCACGTAGAGTAGATCCTTTGGAGGATGTTGTCGCCCAGCAAGTAAGTTGTCGTAAGCTTCGATATTTTCATCAGGATCCGTGACTCTAAGGACCATTTGTAGAACCTTAATCCTTTGTCCAACTAGGAAAAATGGTTGCATAGTTTGGGTTCGTGAGATGAATTTCTCGTTGGATCGATGCGAGAATCTCACTTAGAGTAGATTCTTTGGATGGAGTTGACGCTCAACAAGTAAGTTTCCGCAGGCAACAAACAGTCTTGTGGATCCATGACTCTGGTGTTGATTCTAAGTGTTGGCAGCAATTTTGGTAAAACAAAGAGTGTTCACAAGATGTCATGTGTGATGTCTTAACATGAGATATCCTATGTACCTGCTGGAGTTAAAGAACATGTGCAAGCAGGATTGTTTCAGAATGCCACATACAATGTCAAGGCTTCTGATATTGGTTGTACCTGTTGGAGCTTAAATGGAAGACATGTTCATGCAGGATTGTTTCGGATGACATCCACAATGTCATGGTATCTGATATGGTTGTACCTGCTAAAAGGAAATCGGACTATGCAGGATTTTTCCAGGATGTCAGACCCGATGTCATGACATCCTGTACACAGAACATTCAGTATGAATGTTTGGGGTTTTGTGATTGCACAATTAATGGCAATCATTGGATGATTGAAGATATGGCTAGCTGGCGCATTCAATCATGGATTACAACCAGATTTACTTATTTTCCAAGGAGATCTATACAGCTATTATAAAAAGATTTGATTGGAAAATAGATGTAGGGTTTTCAAGATGTCCAAGCCCAGCTGAGAGCTTCTATAAAAAGGGACTTAGAAAACCTATTTGAACACACAACCAAGACTGAGCAAAATACAGAGAAAGAGCTAGGGTTTGTGTCTGTTTAGTCGTAAGACTTGTAGGTCATTCAAGTCATCCATTGATGATTGAATTGGACTGATTTGTGGTTGTAATTTGTCACTCTAAAGCTGTTAAGCAAGAGTGTGTGTCTACTTGATTAAAGCTATGAAGCAAGATCAAGTGTGTGTCTTCTTGATTAAAGCTTTGAAGCAAGATCAAGAGTGTGTCTTCTTGATTGAAACTATGAAGTAAAATCAAGAGTTTGTAATTGAAAAGTATTTTGTTTTCATAAGGGATTGTTGTTTAAAATCACGGGTGTGTGATTGTAAGGGAAGTGAGTGGGTTCTCATATCTAAGAGTGCTTAGGTAGAAGTTGCACGGGTAGAGATTAGGTGAGAAAGACTGTAACTTGTTGAAGTGTACGGATAGTATTTGAACTAATTCTATTTTAGTGAATTTCCTTCCTGGCTTGGTAGCCCCCAGACGTAGGTGAGTTGCACTGAACTGGGTTAACAATTGCTTGTGTGATTTGCTTTACAATTCTGTTTATTTATCCATTGTGTATTAACAGATATTAGTGTCGTGACATTACCTTCGACATTTTATATCTGATACCAGAATTTCAATTGATATCAGAGCAGGCATCCTGCTCTGGCTCTGGGTGAGATCTAGGGGAAATACTTTCTGGTACAATGGAGAGGGATGGAGGATCTATTCATAGGCCACCAATTTTGGATGGTTCTAACTATGACTATTGGAAACCAAGAATGGTAGCCTTTTTAAAATCCCTTGATAACAAGGCTTGGAAAGTTGTCTTGACAGGCTGGGTGCATCCTGTAGTTTCTAAAGAAGGAGAAGCCACCTCTGAGAAGAAGCCTGAAGAACAATGGTCCAAGGAGGAGGATGATCTTGCTCTTGGAAACTCTAAAGCCTTGAATGCAATATTCAATGGGGTAGACAAGAATATTTTTAGGCTGGTAAATAACTGTGAAGTGGCCAAAGATGCTTGGGACATTCTCAAGACCACTCATGAAGGCACCTCTAGGGTTAAGATGTCTAGACTACAGCTACTCACCTCCAAGTTTGAAAATTTAAGGATGAAAGAAGATGAAAATATTCATGAATTTCACATGAGTATCCTTGAAATTGCCAATGCCTCTGGAGCTTTGGGAGAAAAAATGTCAGATGAAAAGTTAGTAAGGAAAATACTCAGATCACTTCCTAAAAGATTTGCTATGAAAGTGACTGCCATAGAAGAATCTCAAGGCATCTCCAACATGAGGGTTGATGAGCTAATTGGTTCCCTCCAAACATTTGAGATGGGATTAAATGATGATTCTGAAAAGAAAACGAAAAGCATGGCCTTCATGTCAAACACAGAAGAGGAAAATAGTCAGGATGGTGATGAAGATTTGGCCAATGAAGTAGCTATGCTGGGAAGACAGTTCAACAAACTGTTGAAAAAGATGGATGTAAGATCTAAGGCAAATGTCAAGAACATCTCATCTGACATCAGTAAATCCAACAATGCTGGAAGAAGAGCAAGATCAGATGATAAGCCCAAAGAAGGAAAAGAGGTACAGTGCTATGAATGTGATGGGTATGGTCACATCAGGACTGAATGTGGAACCTACCTCAAGAAGCAGAAGATGAGTCTTGCTGCCACTTGGTCTGATGAAAGTGAAACAGAGGAAGCTACAAATCTTGTGACTGCATTGACAGGAAGATGGGGTTCTGATGAAGACTCAAGTGATGGTGAAGTAACCTTTGAAGAGTTGGCCACTACCTACAGAAAGTTGTGTCTCAAAAGTGTAGAATGGTGTAAACAGGTTGAAAGACAGAAGAAGGAAATAACTCAACTTGAGAATGAGAAGGTAGAACACTTGAAAACCATCTCCAAATTAAAAACAGAAGCAGTGGTTCTGAAGGCCAAGATAGATGAAAGTCAACAAGTTGAAAGCTAGAAGATAGTACAGCTGGAGAATGAGAAGGCAGACCATGTGGAAATCATTCCAAGTTAAAAACTGAAGCTATGTTCTTGAATTCTAAACTAGAAGAGATGAACAAGTATGTAAGAATGTTAAACAATGGATCTGACTCCCTAGACAAGATTCTCCAAACTGGAAAAATAACAGGAGACAAATCTGGCATTGGGTATAATGAATCTAAGCCTGAGTGCAATTACACTGGTTGCAAACCTCAAGCCAAACCTAAATGCAACCAGAGTAAAAGCAAACTTGTGATGTCATATCATATGTCACAACATCAGAAGAGAAGACAGCAGAAAGGGAAACACCAAAGATGGAGATGCCATTACTGTGGGAAATTTGGTCACCTGAAGCCCTTTTGCTATAAGTTGTACGGTTATCCTAGCCCTGTTCATCATCAGACTCACTATCAACCTAGACCCAAACAGCACAGGCCTGTCAACAAGAAGCAATGGGTTCCTAAGACTAATGTTACAAGTCTAATAGCTCACATTCCCCTTAGAGTCTCAGCCAAAGAAGAGTGGTATTTTGATAGTGGTTGTTCCAGACACATGACTGGAAACATAGACCTGATAACTGATCTTCATCCTCATGCCATAAGCTATGTAACCTTTGGTGATGGAGCAAAAGGTGAAATCAAGGGGATAGGCAAGCTTGATTGTCTTGGAGTTCCTGAACTTGACAAGGTCCTACTTGTTAAGGGGTTGACTGCAAATCTAATAAGCATCGGTCAACTATGTGACCAAGGTCTAAATGTTAACTTCACTAAAACTGAATGTCTGATTACTAACAAAGAAAGTGAAGTGATCATGAAAGGAGTCAGGACCAAAGACAATTGTTACATGTGGAGTTCTCAAATTGGTTGTTCTTCAAAGGGTACCTTAGTCAAAGAAGAAGGAGTGAAGACATGGCATCAAAGATTGAGCCATATGCATCTTAAAGGTATGAAGATGATTATATCTGTTGAAGCTGTTAGAGGAATTCCCAACTTGAAGATTGATGAAAGAAAAGTCTGTGGAAAATGTCAGATGTCACACCAGAAACTCAGACATGACACCACTTCCAAAGGTTTGGAACTCCTCCATATGGAGGTGATGGGACCCATGCAGGTGGAAAGCCTTGGTGGGAAGAAGTTTGCATATGTAGTGGTGGATGACTTCTCCAGATACACCTGGACCAACTTTATAAGAAACAAATCTGATGTGTTTGAAGTCTTCAAAGATCTTTGTCTAAAACTTCAAGGAGAAAAGGAAAGTCAAGTTATCAAAATTAGAAGTGAACAAAGAAGGAAGATGGATCCCAAAAGATTATTTCTGGGCTACAGCAGAGCATATAGAGTCCTTAATTCCAGAATCAAAATAATGATGGAATATATTAATGGTGTGGTTGATGACCAACAGACTGATGTCTCAGATGATGTTAAGACATCTCTGAATGATTCCCCAGCTGATCTCTCAGACAAGGTGAATGAACCTCCTCGAGCTGAACCTGACAAAGTCAATAAGGGACCCTCCATCAGAGTTCAGAAGGATCATCCCAAAGATCTCATTCCAAGAGATCCAAGTAAAAGGGTCACAACTAGATCAAGGGAAGTGATCTCAAATGACTACTTGAAAGAGGAAGTATATTTTGAACAATCTAGAAGGCATGTGTACAGATTGAAGAAAACCCTATATGGTTTGAAGCAAGCTCCTAGGGCTTGGTATGAGAGACTCATAGTGTTCCTCACTAACAATGGTTACAAGAGGGGAGGTATTGACAAGATCCTATCTGTGAAAAATAAAAGAGAAAAGCTCATGGTGACTCAAATAGATGTGGATAACATTGGGTATAATGGGAGGTCAGATCAAATGGTAGAACATGTTGTTAGACAAATGCAGTCTAAGATTGAGAAGAGCTTTGTTGGACTTGGGCTACAAGTCAAGCAGATAGAAGAGTCTATTTTTCTATCTCAAATAAAATGTGCCAAGAACAATGTTAAGAAGATTGGCATGAAGAATGCAAGGACTCCTGCTCCTACACATTCGAAAGTATTCAAAGATGAAAATGGTGTTTGTGCTCTATATCAAGCTGAATGCATAGCAGCTGGAAGTAGCTGTTCTCAACAGGGTTGGTTGAAACTAATGGTGACTGAACACAATGTCACACAAGATGTCAGGACAATGTACTGTGACAACCTGAGTGCTACAACTATTTCCAAAAATCCTGTTCAGCACAGCAGGACAAAACACATTGATATTTGTCATCACTTCATGAGAGAACTTGTGGAAGAGAAAATCATAGCATTGGAGCATGTTACAACTGAAATGCAATTAGCTGACATATTTACAAAGGCTTTGGATGCTAATCAATTTGAATGTTTAAGAGGGAAATTAGGGACATGTATCCATGAGAATTTATAGCAATTAATGAGTGGAAAAACTCAGATAAAGAAGATGCTACTTCCTCAGACTGAGGTGTAAAGGTTCCCCTGTTATGAAGACTGAATGTTGTTCTGGATGCTGTTATGACTATTTTGGAAGCTTGGATGTTTTGTTTCTGTTGAAATGGTTATATTTTGTGGCAGTCCTCATTGATGCCTGTTGTGTAATTTTTAGGGCTCTTAAAGAGTTCCTTGGATTTGTTCATTATCTCAGCTATCAGTTGTGTATAATGATGATGTGTACTTCCTGAATATTTTGTTCTAACATGCTTAATGTTATAACATTTGTTCTAACTTTATCTGCTAGGCTAATAGACATTTATTTTGTCTGATTGGTCACCTTTGGTCAATTTTGACTAAAAAGGGGGAGAAGTGCTTGATATGGAAGTTGGATGTGGCTGAACAGAAGTACAACTATTATTAAAAGAGGTGCACAGGTGCTGATGTTGAAGCAGATGTCAGTATGACATTCTGGCTGGTACAGGTGCTGGAGTTACAGTAGCTGTTATTTGATGAATGCACAATTTTAGGGGGAGAAGAAGTACCCTTGTGCATTGTGCATTTGTGTGTCTTACTAGTTGCATCCATAACTAGTAATTCTGTTGTTTGTTGCACAGATTTAGGGGGAGGAGAAGTACCCTTGTGCATGTGTGTATTACTAGTAGCCATAGCTAGTAATTGTTTTGCTTCTACTGCTGATTAAACTACTGTTAAGTTGTTTAACTGCTGATAGTTTGCCTTATGAACAAAAAGGACAGATATATGTTTTAGCCAAAATTTTCCAAAGGGGGAGTTTGTTAATTCTAAGTGTTGGCAGCAATTTTGGTAAAACAAAGAGTGTTCACAAGATGTCATGTTGATGTCTTAACATGAGATATCCTATGTACCTGCTGGAGTTAAAGAACATGTGCAAGCAGGATTGTTTCAGAATGCCACATACAATGTCAAGGCTTCTGATATTGGTTGTACCTGCTGGAGCTTAAATGGAAGACATGTTCATGCAGGATTGTTTCAGATGACATACGCAATGTCATGGTATCTGATATGGCTGTACCTGTTAAAAGGAAATTGGACTATGCAGGATTTTTCCAGGATGTCAGACCCGATGTCATGACATCCTGTACACAGAACATTCAGTATGAATGTCTGGGGTTTTGTGATTGCACAATTAATGGCAATCATTGGATGATTGAAGATATGGCTAGCTGGCGCATTCAATCATGGATTACAACCAGATTTACTTATTTTCCAAGGAGATCTATACAGCTGTTATAAAAAGATTTGATTGGAAAATAGATTTAGGGTTTTCAAGATGTCCAAGCCCATCTGAGAGCTTCTATAAAAAAGGACTTAGAAAACTTGTTTGAACCCACAACCAAGACTGAGCGAAATACAGAGAGAGAGCTAGGGTTTGTGTCTGTTTAGTCGTAAGACTTGTAGGTCATTCAAGTCATCCATTGATGTTTGAATTGGACTGATTTGTGGTTGTAATTTGTCACTCTAAAGTTGTTAAGCAAGAGTGTGTGTCTACTTGATTAAAGCTGTGAAGCAAGATCAAGTGTGTGTCTTCTTGATTAAAGCTTTGAAGAAAGATCAAGAGTGTGTCTTCTTGATTGAAACTGTGAAGTAAAATCAAGAGTTTGTAATTGAAAAGTATTTTGTTTTCACAAGGGATTGTTGTTTAAAATCACGGGTGTGTGATTGTAAGGGAAGTGAGTGGGTTCTCATATCTAAGAGTGCTTAGGTAGAAGTTGCACGGGTAGAGATTAGGTGAGAAAGACTGTAACTTGTTGAAGTGTACGGATAGTCTTTGAACTAATTCTATTTTAGTGAATTTCCTTCCTGGCTTGGTAGCCCCCAGACGTAGGTGAGTTGCACCGAACTGGGTTAACAATTGCTTGTGTGATTTGCTTTACAATTCTGTTTATTTATCCATTGTGTATTAACAGATATTAGTGCCGTGACATTACCTTCGACATCTTATATCCTATACCAGAATTTCATCTGGGAACCTTTGTAACCTTATATCATACTCGTTGAGAATCTATTCTTGGAAAGCAACCAGATTCATCAGTACCTCCGACTTTTGAACCTTTATATTGAAAAAAAACAAATATACATGTCTTGCATTGCATTCATTCACATTTCATTGCATCTGCATCTCATTAAAATGCATGTCATTTTCCATACAAAATACCAAAAAAAAAAACTCATGCATCCTTTGTCCACGATCAGTAAAGTGATTCTCGACCCGCATTTAGAACAAAGAACCATGTCTTAGGAGATGATGGACAAGCTAAGGAAAGGTCAAGAAGCATTGAAAGAGGAACTCAATCTTTTGAAGAGCCAAATGGGATGGGTCGTGGAAACCCTGCAAGCCTTATTGATAAAAGAGGGTCATCCCAAACCCATTGTTGCAATGGAGGGAGCTACACCTTCACATCCATCCGATGTTACCCCAAGTCAAGGGAAATTCTATGTGGCAACTCCTTATCTACCGGTATATGGCCCTCCCTCAGGATGTCATCATCAACATCCTCTGACTATTCCTCCTCAAAATCACAAAAGTCAGGTTTAGAACAAAAATCAGAATAAGAACAATGCGAACAAAGATCACAACGACCAGATTTCGGTGCCATATAGCAAGCTCTACCCGTAGTTGATCCAGAATGCTTTGGTGACCCCTCGAGCTCTTACACCTACATCATCATCCCTGTCATGGTACAATCTAAATGCAACATGTGAATTCCATAAAGGGGCAATGTAACGTAACCTAGATTCTTGCTTAGCGCTGAAAGCCTTGGTACGAGAACTGATTAACAAAAAGAGCTTAGTATTTAAAGAAGATCACCAAAAGGTCAAGTGTGAATACCATACTGGAACAATGGGGAACTCCATCGAGGAATGCAAGAGTTTTTAGTTCAATATGCAAAGATTGATTGACATGAGGTTAACAACAATAAAAGAGGAAGGCTTAGGTACATATATCTTGATTTTTGGTCCAGGTAATGAGAAAGGCAAAGGACCCTTGATACCCCTCAAGGTTTTGTACCATAAGGAAGAGATCAGGGATGTGAGTAATGAGATATCATCATTTCTCGGTAAGAGCATTGAGATATCGCCTTGGATTTCCAATGTCACGACCCATGCCAACGGAAGCAAAGGAGAAGTGACTAGTGGATCCAAGAGGGTTACGTCCAACAATGAGATTGAAGGAAAAGAATTTGAAGATCGTCATGCCAATGTTAAAAAGCTTGTTGACCCCAACCTTCAAGTGGATGAAAATGAGCAGTTAGCAATGCCCAAAGTGCCATACCAGCAACCACTACCTTTTGGTCTTCATTACCAACAATCCTGGTTAGCTCCTCATCCAAATCAACGAGCCCAAGGCTAGAGATATCAAAATCAACATCAGAATCAGCCTAGGCCTCGAAATAACTTAGAAAGAAGAAATGATCCTCGTCATCAAATCCCCATGACATATAGCCAACTTTTGCAGCCTCTGATTCAAAAATCATTGGTGGTTCCCAAGTCTCTGAAGTCAGTTCCACAACCTTACCCACCCGGGTATGACCCAAATGTGTAATGTGGATATCATGTTGGATCAGAAAGGCACACAACTGGAGAGTGGAATACTTTCAAAGCCAAATTACAATAGTTGATTGACAACATGTACATAACCTTTCAAGAAAGAAGCTTGGTGGTGAACGTCAACTTATCGCCTGGATAAGTGCGAATACCTCAAGGGGTGTCCTCTGAAGTCAATGACTCAAGTTTGAAGAAGTCAATTCCCTAAAGTTGGCACTCATTTGGCTGTTTCAACATTTCTTTTGTAATTTCCTTGCATATTGATTGTTAGTTTCTTTTAAGCATTATTGTTTTCTTTTAATGGTAATATTAATCAAGTGGTCATGCATTTTGAATTAATTCATTCGTATTTACTCTTATTTTTTTTATAAAAAAAAGAAATAAAAAATATTTCTCCCATCCATTTTCTTTTTTCAAAGTGGTTGTTTTAGCAAAGATTTGAGGGAGGATGATGAAAACCAATTGCCCATAATTGATGTTGTGTGCTTTCAAAGAAAACTTTGTCGATGATGTAAGGCATTGTTTCAAATCCCCAAACACCAAAGAGATAAGGAGTTAATCCATAGTCAACCACTTTGAGCCTAGAAGTTGGTGTTTCTTTCATATTCAAAAACCCTTAATCTTAACCAGGGGCAGGGTAGTTGTGTTCAGATCGTTTGAATGTGCATTCAATTTTCAAGAGAATTCGTCCATCTCTACACATCCTCCAAAGAGGTTCAACCATGTGATATTCTTCGCACACATCTTGAAGTGTCGTAGAAGCTGAGAAAATAAAAAATTTGTAGTGGTTCTTCCTCACCCATCAATAACATGGCAGTTACAAGTTTTTTTTTTTAAAAAGAAGAAAAAAGTTCGCTAAGTCAAACACCGCAAAATACGACTAAGGAAAAAGTCAAGGCATCTCGGTGGACCGAAAGCTTCAAAGAAGCGGTCCAGGAAAAATTAAGGATAAAAATAAATCAAAAGAGGTCACCAAAATCCTCAACAAAAATAAAAGAAAGTGGCCGCCATTTCAAGAAATTCTCATTTGGAATCCTCATTTTCACCTTCACACCTTCAAGTAGAGTGCGTGTATCGAATTAACTGAACATAGGAACTGGAGATCATCAAGAGGAGGGGTGGGTAAAAATTAAATTTTGAGCCTTATATCCGTTTTTTCAAAAAACCATCAACCAAACCATGTTACAACCCTTAAAAGACCTAATTGAGGTAGGGTTTATTTTGAAAGCACATTACAGCAAGGTTGTGTTGACCTGACTCCAAACGATCTTTGTTAATCATTTGATCACACCACCTTGCACACTGTAAATGACTAGATCATCATTATGTTCTTATCATTGACCCGTTCACTGTATTTCACCCGTTCATATCAATAAATTTGATTTCGAATTTTTGCATAAACACTGCATTAAAATTACCATTTTTGAATAAACAATCTTATTTTCGAGTCAACACTTAGCATTAATGAAATTCCAACAATATACAGTTGAAGAACTTGATAAAGTGAAAGAAGTCCAGACAAGGGTAAATCACCTTGAGTATCAGTCAATCTGAGCCAATCACCCTAAGGGTCATCTATCCACCTTGAGTAATTTGCTTCAAGACTCATACTGGGGCAAGCCACCTCAGAGCTCAATGAGGCCAACTATCCAAAGGACGGTCAATCAGAAGTCTACCATTCCAAGATTTGGTTAATCAGGGGCAGACCACTGCAAGTTTCAAACACATGGGGAAAGCCATCTTGAGGCTGTATCATGGAAAGCTATTTTCAAGCTCACTTTTAAGGTGAACATTTTCAAAGACCCAACAGACTGGGACAAGATAAGCGACAGAGGGGAAGACTCTCTTCATGCTCTCAAACTGCTCAAACAAATTTTTCCATACATCAACAACTATTGAGTTTAAGACGAGTGCCCAAAAATTATGCTAGCACGATTCATTAATCCTCCAAAAGGATCCCATTGGCTAAGTTATGGCTGTCAAGCTTGATAGAATTCTCCTTTGACAACATTTATCACAAAATTCGGTTGAGTTCTTGGTGTTGAGGAATCATGACCTTCATAAAAATCCTTTACAAACTCCTAGTCCACTCAAGTGTCAGCATTTTCATATCATGATCATTCATATATCATGCATAAAAACAAATTCAAATCATGCATAGCCGACATCTACTTCGTGCTCATTTTGCATTGACCTAGGTCTTGTTGTTGATCATATATCCTTTGGCCTCTAATTCTAGTTTGTCTTTGGTGCCCTTAAACTATCATCCGATTTTCGCAGTCATTTTCAAGTCCAACTCAGTTGGCACCTATCAAAAAAAATTGTCCATAAGGTTCAATTCCTTCTTGGATTATCCGATGAATTTACGGATTACTCCTTTGTTTATTGATGTATTTCCATAACTTGTCTGATGTGTTTCCAGATGTTTCCCCACCTATCTGATGTATTCTCGAATATGTCTGTCTTGTATTCTGATATATTTCCATAACTTCCTTGATATATTACTGGATGTGTCTGTATTCTGATGTATATCCATAATATCACTTGTAATTCTGATGCATTTTCAGAATTCATTTCTTTTATTCCCCGATGAATTCCCGTACATGTCATTTTTATTCTGATGCACTTCCAAAACCTTTATGTCATTCCCTGGCATTATTTCAAGACTCATTGGTGTCTCCTAAAATTCAGTTGTTACTAGGCATTATTCCAAGCTCAGTGGTTACTAGAACTCATTTTAAACCCAATTGTCATTGACATCACTGTCACTCCGTTTGTAAATACAATCGTAATTGGTACCTGAAGTTTGGTTGTCGTCAACATCATTTAAAAGTCCAATTGTTGTTGGCAAAATCTGTTAAAAGCTGGTTGTAATCCATTGCTTACGGTCAAAGTCCAATTGTTGTTGGCACGTACAGATAGTTTGATTACCCTGTATTCCCTGATGGTTCTGTGAAAGTCATGTATGACTCATCATTTTGAGGAATTCCCAAAAGCTTGGAGGTTTTCGTGTTAGAAAACTCCAATGATGTTGGTTTTATTTGGTTTCTTTCTAAAGAATCATCGTAGCCTTTTGCGTGGATGATCTACTTATAAGAAGACTCTCGTTTATCTTTGTTTTGTATAAATTCCCTATTAGGAATCTCCAAAATCTCTGATTGGATTAATTTCTTGTGAGAAATCTCCAGAACTGTCAGATGCATTCTAAAGTGTCAGGTCATGTATGAACCTGTTGATGAACTTGCTTTGTATGTTTTCCAGTATTGTCAGGTCATGTATGAACTTGTTGTTGAAGTTTTCTTTGGGTTTTCTAGTGTTGTCAGGTCATGTATGAACATGTTGTTAAAATCTTCGTCAAACCTCCAGAATCGTCAGGTCATGCATGAACCTGTGGATATATTTTCTTTGAATTTTCCAGTGTCGCCAAGTCATGTGTAAAATTGTTGATAAAAATCCCTTTGATTTTTACCAAGTGTTTCTAGGTCATATTTGAACTTGTTATTTAAAATTCTTTGAATATCCTAATGTTGATGTCATGTATGAACCTATTGAAACTTTCCTTGATTTTCTAGTATTGTTAGGTCATGTCTGAACTTGTTGTTTAAACGCTTTGAATTTTCTAAATGCTGTCAGGTCATGTATGAGCCTGTTGATGGAAATTTCTTTGTATATTTTCCAGTATTGTCAAGTCATGTTTGAACTTGTTGATGGAACCTTTTGATGTCCCCTAGCATTGTCAGGTCATGTTTGAACCTGTTATTGAAACTCTTTGAATATTCCAATAGTCATGCCATGTATGAACCTATTGATGGAATTCTTTGATTTTTTTCCAGTGTTGTCATGTCATGTATGAACCTGTTGACTAAACTTTCCTTGAAATTCTAGTTGTCATCAGGTCAGGTTTGAACCTATTGTTTAAACATTCTTTGTATGTTCCCTAATGTCAGGTCATGTTTGAACCTGTTAATTAAGCATTCTTTGAATATTCAAGTGTTGTCAGGTCATGTTTGAACCTGTTGTTGAAAATTCTTTGAATATTCTGGTGTTGTCATGTCATGTATGAACCTATTGTTAAAATCTCTTTGCATATTCCCCAATTTTCTTTCCTCCAACAAGATTGTTATCCCCGAGGAATTTCTACCCTCATTTCTTATATTATGTGGCCACCTTTACCTTATGTCTCCATCATTCCCTATAAATCTTTGTTTCATTATGCATTCATCATAAACCATCATGCTAGGGTTTATCTTATGTTTGATCATATCCCTAGCAAACCAAAAATAAAAAAGAGTTATTCATACATTCATAGCATCACATATCATATCATATCATTTGTATTTCATGATCAAAATTCGGGTCTTCTTAGTATTTAACTATCTTCCACTATGATCATATGAAGAGTGTCCTGCTTCATATTCTCCGGTTGAAGATACTTAAATAGGGGCAACTGTCATATCCCGATTTTGACCTTGAATCTCGATTCAATACATTCATCATAGTTATTTCATATCTACATAGCATAACATGCATTCCATACCGCATAATGCCTATAATGTTAGTTGAAATAAATTTTCGAATTTACAGACATATCGGTTGAATCAATTGTCAAATATGTGTCAAAATAGTGGGCAAAAAAATTTCAAATCAAGATGGTAAACATCAGTTTTATTAATCTACATTTCACATAGTTTAACCTAGTATGCTCGGTTTATTTTTTCGACCACTTTTTGCTCACATTTTAATCCGTCTGAGTGTTTTAACCGTGTGTTTTCCATTTCAAAATTTGACAAAAACTTGTATGTTTTCGAGTTGTTTATTTCGCGCTGATCATTTTTGTGCATTTAGTTTAATTTTTCGAGTATTTTCGTGCCCGAGTTTTATTCATTTTTATCCCTTTTTATTTTTTCATTTTGTCAATATGTGCTAAATAAATAAATAGGATTTTTTATAACTTCATTTTAATTTTATTTTTCTTATTTTTATTTTTATATGTTTTTATTTGATCCATTCATTTTTTATCCTTTTTTACATTAATGATATACATAAGGGGGCATTTTTGGATTGTTGAAAATATTGAAACCATATGTGTCCCCTATATAAACAAACACATGCCATTAATGAAAACCCCAACATGTGTAGCAGAACAGACCCAAATGCTCTCTCTCTCACTCTCTCCCTCTCATTGATTTTCAGCTAAAAAACTTCCAAACACAAAGCATACTCATATATGTATCATGCCATGATCAACCATTTTTCTTGATTTCTACACATAATAAACACTACCAATCACTTCCTACGTAGAAACAAAAAACCACACCTACTTAAACACACTTACATGTTCTTCTCTACAAACCACACAACATGCCTCTTCTTCATGTTCACAACAAAACTCAGCTCCAAAACCAACTCTCATAAACACATACACACATCTTCAACAACTCCATCATATGAAACTCTCACCTTCTTCATTTCCATAACTCCACCATGTGAAACTCTCACCTTCTTCATTTCCACAACTCCACTTTTATCACTCAAAAAGCCATGTACTCTATCTACACCTTTACACTCCAACCACCTTTTAACTCACCAAAAGTGGAGCTCACCTTCACATATACACACACCTTTTGATAATTTGTTTCACTATATAGAGAAAACGGTTTACACAATAATAGTAGGAAAATCTCCTAAAAAATATCCTTCCACACCTACCAACATACTTCACAAACCTCATGAACCACACCCTTCATCTCCACGAATCACCCTCAACCTCCAACCAAGCTTTCACAATAACCTGTAAATGATGAATAACCATGTTGATCACCCCTACACATGTAGTATTCCCTCCTCCGTCGAATGGAAACCACCTTGAATTTCCGGAGAAAACGAAACCATGTAGCACGTATTATCCAACACGATTTCACGAGCCAAATCACTATATTCCCCCAAATGCATCGAATTAGCGTCTCACACCCACAACCTCTCTTTAAAGACAAGTTGTTTCGTCATCATCATAACCACGTACACATCTAACCGCAGATCCGCCGTCACCGCAAAATCGAGAGCACCACCGTGGAATAACAACCTCCGAATCCAACCATAACAAACATACCAAGCGCAACCACAGAGTACCATGCACAAACACTAAGGGCTCACTCCAGCTCCGACGTTGTCGTGCATCCTTCCCTCCACGAAAGTGCCATCACCGTATTTTCCATCGTGCTTTCGATTCGGTAGCCAATCGTTCTCTTTTGTTTTCATTTCGTGTTGATTATTGAGTATCTGAGATTGATAATGTTGGAGTTCTTTTTTCTCTTTGAGTGTTGATGAGAATGAGGCAGAGTTTGAGAGATTTAAGGTGAAATGTGAGTTTACTAAGGTAGCATATCGAGAGAGAGATATTGCATGTTATATGTTTGGTTTGTTTCATTTATTTTCTATTTATTGTTTTCTATTTCTCTTACTCAATTCATTTCAAGTGTCACCCTGTGATATGGCCTTTTCGAAATTCAAAAGAGTAGTAAATGTGAGTGTGTACCGCCGGTTTCCCTGTGTGGAGCTTTCTTTTGCATCATTTTTTTTTCTTTCTCTTTTTTATTTAATTTGGATAATATAATTAATGTTTAGGTTTTCGATTGGGCTTTGGAGTTTTTTTGTGTGTTGTATATTGCTTTATTTTCACAAACCCCTCATCCATGCATGTACCCTTTTGTTTTTATTTTTATTTATTTATTTTATTATCTTTTCTAGATTAATTTAAATTAGTGAATGACTCATTGATTAATCGTTAATTATTTATATGGTTATAGTTTTAATTCATTATTCTCTAACTACTAAGTATTTTGTTTGATGATTTGCTTAGTCGTTTGCTACGTGCTTAGTCGATTAATTAGGTCATTTCTCCATCCATGCCCATATTACCGGGCATGTAAATAATCGCACTTGATATTTTTCACAAATTCAATTTCACTAACATTTCATTCGATTTCAAAATCAATTCCAACTTTCCAAAATTTCAAGATTCATTTCCAAATAAATACAATTCATTTTAAATCATTTCACAAATAAAACATAATATTCAAACCATTTTCATAAGTAAGTTGGAAGAAAAAGACTACCTGGATGAAATATCCAGTCGTAATCCAGAACATTAGGCCCAAGTTGTAAGAGCTTGCAAGCCATAAGTATTTGTCGTCTCTTCAAAATACTTGTAAATATTCAAACTTCTTTTCTCAATAAAATTGAAATAAAAAGATTACCTGGGTGAAAGGTCCAAACGTAGTTCCGAGTATTAGACCCGAGTTGTAAGAGCTTGCAAGTCATAAATACTCGTCTTTCAAGCCCAAAAATACATTCAACCAATCAAACTTTTTTTTTCCGTCGTGCGATCTTAAAAACCTTTTCATAAACGAAAGACATTTTGTCTTAAGATGATGCAAAGTAATGCTTCATCCATAAATTGTTGAGCTGAGATAAGTGATGTTTTTTTTCCGAATAATGATTTGTAAATCCATTCGATGTGTGGTATATGTCCGCTCCTCATTTGTTTTGGGTAAAACAATGTCTCTCGTTGATTAATACAAGATAGCTTTCGCTAAAATCGACTAATAAACAAACATTTTTCACGCATGGAATAACCACCTCTGAATCCAACCACAACAAACATACCAAGCGCAGCCACAGAGTACCACACACAAACACTAAGGGCTCACTCCAGCTCCGACGTTGTCGCGCATCCTTCCCTCCACGGAAGTGCCATCGCCAGATTTTCCATCGTGCTTTCAATTCGACAGCCACTCATTCTCTTTTGTTTTCATTTCATGTTGATTATTGAGTATCTGAGATTGATAATGTTGGAGTTCTTGTTTCTCTTTGAGTGTTGATGAGAATGAGGGGTAGTTTGAGAGATTTAAGGTGAAATGTGAGTTTACTAAGGAAGCCTTGGAAAATGTTGAATACTAGCAGAATGCAGGAAAAAGCCACGTGAAATGTTAAGACATCGCGTGCAACGTGTCTGACTGCATATATGGAATAGTCTCCATGCACTGGAACGGCTGTTTTGGAAAAGAAACAGTCAAGAGCTATAAAAGGTATTCAAAGATAATCTGAGGTTTTGTTGGTGATTCTCTGACTGTTTCTCAGCAAAAATAAATGCATCTTGACCAAGCATTTATTTCTACCGGAAATTCCTAGGCACGGGCTGGACTATTTAAAGAATGCACTAGCCCTCTTCCTCTCACAAGAAAAACACTCCATTCTCAGAATCATGGGGTATGTTAAGGTTTGGGCAAGCTGCGCCTGGATCTGGTTTTGTGAAGGGTACCTTGGCAAATGTTTAGCTAAAAAGGGGGAGAGAAATATAGTCCTGGGGTTGAGAATGTACCAGAAGCAAGCCAACAGCAAACAGAAGTTGGCATCAGGCACAAAATCCACCAACTGGGGTTACCACTTGTGTCTTGTGATCTGAGTTAAGAAGACAGTTGTGCCTTGTGATCTGAGTTACATTGCCTATGTACTCAGCATTACATATTCTTCTGGAAGCTCTCCGGTTGAGGGGAAGGGTTCTGGTACAACTGAGTCGTGTCCCTCTTCTTCCCCATGTACACCAACTTTGGTGTTTGTGGTGGTGGAGCCAATGACGGAGATGAAGAGCATTCCCAAATTGGGATGTTTTGTCCAGTGTAATGTTTATTTGTTTTAGCTAAAATTTGCCAAAGGGGGAGATTGTTGATTCCTTAGGATTGGCATTAATTTTAGAAAACAAATAACGTAATCATCTCTGTTGTTTTAATATGTTGGGTTGAAGAAATTCAACATCTGGACCAACATGTCATGTACGATGTCACGACATCAGGTCTGTGACATCGCACATGTGTAGAAAACTGAATTAATTAATTCAGTATATATTCTGGGATCAGCAAGGATATCTGGTGAATATCCTAACTCCCATGTGGAGGTCTTGAAGACTCAATCAGAAGATATATAGGCTCAAAATATGGAGATATATATGGAGAGATTCTAGGATTGAAGACCTTGTTTGTAGCAGAATGTTTCTGCTGAAGTTGTAACAGCAAAGAACAAGTCTGCTGCGATTTCTGAAGGCCCAAATCCAGTTGGGTGATTAGGTTATAAATAGCTGATTGTAACCTAGTTTTTGTAAGCCTCTTAGAATGAAAATTTAGGGGTGTGTGTGAGGTAAACCTCCCAATCTGTGGGAAGGTTACCATGTGTATCTCAGTGGTAAATCCTGAGAGTTTTTGTAACTCAAAGCCTGTAGGCAAGAGTGATTTTGTTCTTGAATGAAGCTGTGAAGCAAGTTCAAGGTGTGTTAACATTACATTGTATTTGTAGTGATAGGAATGGAAACTGGAGGTTTCTATCTAGGAGTTCCTAGGTATAGATTGCATTGGGTAGGGATTAAGTGATGAGTTGTAAACGGGTGAGTTTAACTCTGAATTGATACTACTAATAGTGGATCTTCTTCCTGGCTTGGTAGCCCCCAGATGTAGGTCATGTTGGACTGAACTGGGTTAACAATTTCCTGTGTTTGTTTTCCTTCTGCATGTGTTTATTACTGTCATAACTCAGCAGGTATTCCAGTCAGCTTATCAAGATGATAACTGACCTGGCATATAGCCTTCAGTTTGAATGTCAATCAGAAAGTTGTAACATTCATCAGGGACAGTACATACTGAATGATAAGTAGGTTAACTGTAGTTCAGTATCTATTTAAGTCTGTTCTTCTCAAGGATAACAGACATGGCTGAAGGATCATAGTGAAACTGTCAAACTGGATGTTTTGACAGTTGATACTGAAGGATGATACTGAAGTAGAGACTAGTTGGTCTTTTCCAGTATTGCAAACTTAGCACAGCAAGTTTCCAGGAACATATCAGAATCAGCATATGTTCTGGATGTCGAACTGAATGTTGTGACATTCATTCCCAACAGCAGGTGCTAAAGTGTAGGATGATTGGTTTTTCTGGTTCAGTATTTTTCTCAGGGATTCAATAGCTTAGAGAAAAACCAGGAAACCAAATACTAACCTACAATTAATGAACCTAACAAATAGCCAAATTGTTAGCAATCTAATAAGTGGAAATTAGATTAACATGTTCAATCTTTAATTCAGGAAATACAAGTAAAAGATACACACACTGGAACAATGTAACAGATGATGTCCACAAACAACAGTAAGACATCATGCTGATAACTATGGAAGAAAACAATAGAAGTGAGTGCTAGGTTTGATTTCTGTTGAGTCCTTCTTCCTGAAAACAACATAGAATGAGATGTCGTGACATCTGTGAACCTGTGCATATTAGTACAGTGGTTAATAACTATCTTGCTGTATTAGGTACAATGTTAGATCAGATGTCATGACGTGGAGTATAACATCTGAATTCTGACTACACCAGAATTTCATAACCTTTTACCATGGTTAGGAAAAGAGTTCCACCATGGATGGTGGCCCTTGGTAAAAAATGATGTGGTAGTATGTTCCATCTTTACTACTACGGGCTCGTACATGTCGTAAAAACTCAATAGTGCATAACATATCACTACAGTCGTAGAAATTGATAAGTGGTTTTTGTATCGTTATTTCTAATCATTTTTTCTTAGTATTTCATCTCATTTCGATTGGTTTACTTTCGTTTACCATGTTTTACGCTTTGGTTATGTGTTCTTCCTATTTTTAGGGCCTAACGAGCATCCAAGACAAAGAGGGATAAAAAAACAAGAAAAATAAGGCAAAAGGATAAAAGTCAATTTTCCCCATAGTAAAACCATGGGCTGCTACGGCCACCCATAGCAGCTGCTACGGGTTATAGTCACAGAGGCGCCTAGGATTTCCTTTGATGCTTTCCTAGTACACTCAGTAGGGACCTGCTATAGGCCGTAGAAAGAGGGCGAGGCCAATTTCTTTAATATCATTTTTTAGATTGATTATCAATGATTGTGGCTCTTAGGAATTATTAATTTGATATCAGTATGATATAATAGGAATTGAACCAAAGATACTATGATAGTTTTAATTTTTCTATAAATCTCATAGTTTGTTATGAGTTTTGGGGATCTAAGTGTATTCTACAAGTTTCTATGTATTTCTTATTTTTCTCTGTACTCAAGTCTCTAAGGGAGCAAGATTGGATCAAAGCTTAACTTTAATCAGGTTTTCTTATTTGTTTTTTATTCAATTTCTTACTCGTGCAATTGTGTTAGAGTGAGATCCATAACCTTAGGTCTTGTTTTCCTCAATTGGAATTTACGTGATTTTACAAATAAGTTGTTTTCATTTAAGTGCTTTTTCTAATAAGTTGTCTTCACCAAGATTCATATTTTCAATTTCTCTAGATATACACCAATAGGATAGAATTTGGTACTTAAGCCATTGGTCACTGTGGTTCGATATCTTTTTACTATTTCGTACAACCATGAACTTGCGGTGTGTCAAGTTTTTGGCACCATTGTTAGGGAACAATTGTGTCTAATATTGAATTTTCATTTGATCACTGTATAGACTAGAGCTTTATTTTCTGTTTATTTTTTTCCTGTGTTTAATTGGTGTAGTTATCATTGCTCTTGTATGTAAAGAACTCATTCTATTGGAAATCTAGTTGAGCCTGTAAACAAAATCGAGTGTTTCTTACTCGAGAGACGGTGAAATCTTAGATTGCAAACTATGGCGGATCTGGTTGATACTAAGCCTCTTGCGGATTAAGTGATTCCTACTAGAGAGGAATTGCATTATAGTATTATGCACCTTCCGATTATGGATAATTATTTTAAACTAAAACCTTCTTTGATTGATATGGTGCAACAAAATCAATTTGATGGTTTACCTTCTAAAAATCTGAATCTTCATCTTTCTATATTTGTTGATAAATGTGGTACTGTTAAGGCTAATGGTGTTGAACAAAATGCTATCCGCCTCCGTTTGTTTCCCTTTTCTTTAAGAGATCGTGTGTGGGATTGGCTTCAATCCGTGCCCACCAATTATATTACTTCCTACACCCAATTGAAAAGGGCGTTTCATGTGGGATACTTTTCGCCAAGTAAAACGGTCCAAGTTAGGAATGAGATTAACAACTTTAGGCAAGAAGTGGATGATTATTCATACCTTTTACAATGGTCTCCTTTACTACATATGGATGACCTTAGATGCGGCTTCTAGTGGAGACCTAATGAATAGTCCTCAAGATGTAGCCTATAACTTGATAGAAGAGATGGCCAAAAACCACCGCTCACAGGGAAGTGTGCGACAAGTTGTCGTTAAGTCTACCCCTAAGACTGGTGATCTTAATGAGATTAATGTGTTTGACCATATGAATGATAAGGTGGATGACATTTACCAAAAGATTGATATTTTAAGCATTTCACCTTCCATACCCGTTACTCATGCCCATGATGCTTTTGTTTCCCCCTTTACTCTCTAATGTGAGATATGCGAAGTTAATGGGCATACCGATAGAGATTGTCAAATGATCCTCACCAGAGGATCCACACAAGAAAATTCTAATTCTGTGAACAATAACCAGCATAACAATCCATATTCCAACACTTATAACCCGGGGTGGCATGATCACCCTAATTTCTCTTATAGGAAGAACAATCCCTAACAAGCCATGGGACCGTTGGGTTTCCAAGAAGCTACACAAACTGAGCATAAGAAATATAACCTTGAGCTTTTGATGGAAATTTTCATGTTGATGCCAACCCGTCAAAATGATGAGTTTATAAATCAAAACCTCCTCACCAATGAGACACTTAGGCAGTTGAACACTAAGGTTGACAATGTTGTCACTCATACCGAAATGTTGGAGACTCAAATCTCCCAAGTAGCACAACAAAAAGCTGCTTCTTCCGTCCCTCCCATATCATTTCCAGGGAAAACTCAAACAAAACCCTGGGGGACATTTTAATGTCGTGACAACCCGTAGTAGTAAGCAAGTTGTTAGTTCTAGTGAGAGAGAGAGAGAGAGAAAGGTTTAAGATATTGTTCCAAGACCACCCAAAAAGGAGGTTATTGAAGAGGTTGAGAAGGAAGAACCATATGTCGCTCCTTCTCCCTACAAACATAGTGTTCCTTTCCCATGAAGGCTCGTAAAAGACAAAGTGGAGGCCCAGTTCAAAAAGTTTGTGGAACTTCTAAAAAAGATCCACCTCAATATGCCTTTCACCGAGGCACTAACTCAAATTCCCTCATATGATAAGTTCTTAAAAAAGATTATCTTTAATAAAATATAGTTAGAGGACCATGAAACTGTGTCCATGGCCCTTGATAGTAATGTTGTGATTCAAAACATGGCAATCCCTAAGCTTAAAGATATGAGAAGTTTCTTTATCCATTGTCATATAGGTACCATGGACTTTGAGAGAGCACTTTGTGATCTAGGAGTTAGTGTTAGCTTGATGCCTTTGTTTATGTGTAAGAAGTTGGACATGAGAAAGATGAAACCTAATAATGTATCTTTGCAAGTTGTTGATAGATCGTTTAGTACCCTATAGGGATGTTAGAGGATGTTTCAGTGAGAGTTGGAAAGTATTATATTCTGGTTGACTTTGTTATAATGGACATCAATGAAGATTGCCAAATCCCGATAATTTTAGGTAGACCCTTCTTAGCCACGATGGAGACCATCATGGATGTCAAGAGAGGGAAGTTGAATTTTAAGGTGGTAGAAAAGAAAATTGAATTCATTCTAGAAAAATTATTGAAGAACCCTTCTTTAAGGGATTCTTAATGTTTAGTGGAATTTCTAACCGGTTATGTTCAAGAGAGCGTATCGAGACATCCTCTGACCAATGAGTGGAAGAGAGCTTGCTTGGTAGCACTAAGGTTGAGAAGGTTGATACCAAAGCTAAGGGTTATGGAGAAGCCTTGGAAGAAAGTCATATCCCCACTAACCAAGGCCTTGATGTGCCTGTTATGAAAGGCAATAAAACCAAAAACCATAGGACTTGTCTAGGGTTGATAAATAATAAGCCTAAGAAGAAGAATGGAATAAAAGAGAAAGTCTATGAAAAGTAGGACCAAAAGTATGAGCTTCCGCATTGGAGGAAGAAAAAGGAAGAAGGGTGTATGTCATGGATGACTAGAGTTGGTTAGGTCCCGACAATGTCTAAGGACATGCTATGGATTCTAACTTGAAGGAAACACTCTCTTGAGTTGAGGATGTAGGTGGTTGAGCTAAACGACCTTAAACAAAGTGCTTTGTGGGAGGAAACCCACGCTTTTTTTGCACTAATTTATTTTCTTGTTGTTTTATTTCTTTTTCAGTCAATAAAAAGCTCGCAAGGACAAAGCAAGGAAAGTGCGAATTGTTGAAAAAGTTGAGGAAAAAAATTATTCGAGGAACCGTTCCTGGAAGAATCCCATAAAAACCCAAGAGAAGCATTCATCCCATAGAAAAACCGGGGGCTTTCTACGGGCACCCATAGCAGCTGCTATGGGCCACAGTATCCCCCAATAAAAAACCCTAAAACCAAACATTGGCATGTTGGAAACAGCACCTTGCTATGCGCTGTAACAGGGCATGCGGAAGGGAAGTCAAAAAAATTCAAATTTTGAATATTTCTTGTGACCCACACACCTCCATTTAAGCCAATCATCATCTATAAACTCTCTTTAAAACACCCAAATCTTAATTTTAACCTCATTACTACCATTAACTCTCTCCAAATCATTCATCTTCTCCAAATTCTCCAAACTTCTCCCACATATTCTCCAAAACTCCATTATTTTCCAAACATAAAGCCACCACTTTTAACCTTATATCCAACCCCATCACTAAACCACCTTCACAAAAACTTCATTATCCACTATCCCGATCACACTTCCGGGCATGAAATTTCCAAAACTTTCACTTTGAAATTTCTCAACTTCATCCATCGATGACACCTAAGAAGAGCGACAAAGGGAACCAAGTAGTGGAATCATCAAGGCCTCGGAAGAGAGGAAGCACTCATTCATCCAACCCTCACAAGATTGTCTTCGAATAAGATTTGTAAGCTAAGCGGTACTCCACACTCGTTAAGTGGAATATCACTCCATCAAGGTACATGTGTGAAAGCACTCTTAATACTCTTGGCCTTAAAGCCAAAATAGATAGGATGTTCCACTCGATTGGTTTTCTTGGTTTTATGCAAAGTGAAGTGCCTACCTTTGAGCACATCACCCTTGAATTCTTGAGAACTTTATACTTTAAGTTGCAAAAGAAGTGGATTGACTGAACGAGATACTACTATGGTACTCTCAAATTCTGTCTCTTTAACCAAAACCAAGAATTGAGTGTAGAAGAGTTGGGGCATATCCTCCAATTTCCCATATATGGGCCAGGAGATGTCCTAGAGTATTTTTATGCTAAGAGATTTGGGTGATCTATTTTAGGCGACCACTTTTATACCGCCACGGGGGCGAAACCCTCCACAATCCAAAATACATGATTTCGATACGCGTAAAAGGCGTTTGCTTTCACCTTATTCTGGAAAGGTGATATCACTGGTGTGGCCTCCCAAAGGGAGCTTTTCTTCTTATATTGCATGACCAATAATGGCATTCTCAATGCCACCGCCTTTGTAGCAAATTATTTGGGTATGGTTTCTCGTCGGCCATCTGAGGTATTTCGGTGGGGGGTATGATTACCTAAATTGTCGAGTACCTTGGTTTTAAGTTTAAATTAATCGAGGACCATGTTATTGAGGGGGAGTAAAGTTGATATGGATTCCCTTTTGAATCAAGGCATGATCTTCTTGGACAGAAACACCTATACAGTAATGATTCGTAAAAAGGTCATTCTCGACTTGCCTAATCCTAGAAATGTGAGAATTTATGTTCCTAGTAATTGGCTCTACCAAGTGGGATTCCCCTCTCCGGGCAAATCGTCTGAGGAAGTGGGTGATCTCAATAATTATAACTATCTTGTAGGTACCGCAATGGAGGAGGACATTGCTCATCCTCCGACACTTCCTACCCAATATGAAGCGGGAGCTTCAAATGCAAATCAAGATAGGTGGAAGTGGGTTCAATCGGAGATTCACGGGATGAAGTTTTAACAAACTAGGTAAGGAGTGGTATTGGATGATGTCAAAGCGATGATGCAACAACTCATGTTATGGTTTCCACCTCCCGAGTGAGGTTCTTATGAGTTTGCTCCCTCTTGTTTATGATAGAACATTGAGGAAAATGTTTGGCTGAAGTTCCACGGGAGGGGGGGTACTTCTTTACTTTTCTTGCATTTTTACTTTCTTTAACTTTTATGTTCATGTTTTCTTTCTTATTTTTAGCTATTTCTATTTTATTTCTTTCAAAAGATCGCCTTTTCGTAGTTTTTATGACCGTGCAAAAAAAAAATCATGAAAAGCTTCGGTTATGGGGAAAACGGGAAAGTATATAGTGTTTGAGGGATGAAAGGCTAGGACTAGGAACATTTGGAAAGTTTGATAACTTAGGTATTACCCGAAAACCCTAGGTCCCCCAGAGTAGGACATGAGTCTAACATATAGATTTGTGCCATAGTACTCATCTCCATAAAAGAACCCTCTGATTAGTTTGAAATGAAAGTATAACATGATTTAGACTCGCGCACATGTATGATTGGTTGGGAAACAAATAATTTTGGGCACAAAATTGATGAAAAAACGATAAAAGGAAACTACACCTTCTAAGTTGGGTAACCCTCACCTGGTTATTTAGCCTAACGGTGGTTGAACCCCAAATGTCGTCCCAAAGTGGACCAATAAACTCACAAAACTGTGTAAATTCATCGGAAAAAGAAAAAATAAATAAAAAGGTGCCTAAAAAAGTTCGATGAGTCTTTTGTATGCGACGACAAAAATAAATAAATTTCCTTAATATTGATTGTCTGAATGAAAGGGGAAGGAAAAAATCAGAAAGGGAGACTTAAGCCCAAAGCATAGTTGGAGAGGTGTCTAAAAGGTAAACTTAGGTTTGTGGCTCTATTGCGGTTAATGTTCTTGTGGATACCTTTGTTGTCGAGTGATTACCAAGGGAACTAGGCATAATCAATCAGAACAAAAACTCACGTATGAGCACCATTGACTTTGTTTTCCTATATTTTTCACATGAAGTGACTTGCTTGATCCGAAAACTTGTAAATGCAAACTTTGTTGCTTGAGGACAAGCAACAGTCTAAGTTTGGGGTAGTTTGATAAGTGATTTGTATACCGCTATCTCTAATCATTTACTCTTAGTATTTCATTGAATTTCGATTGGTTTACTTCCATTTACCATGTTTTACACTTTGGTTGTGTTTTCTTGCTATTTTTAAGGCCTGATGACCATCCAAGACTAAGAGGTATCAAAAATAAGTAAAACAAGGAAAAAAGATAAAAGTCAATTTTCCCCCTAGTAAAACCAAGGGGCTACTACGGCCACCCGCAGCAGTTGCTACGGATCGTAGCATCAGAGGCGCCTAGGGTTTCCTTTGATGTTTCCCTAGTACATTCAGCAGGGACCTACTACAGCCACCTGTAGCAGCTGCTACATGCTGTAGCAGGAGCGCGAGGCCAATTTATTTTGTTTCCTTTTTTAGATTGATTCTCAATAATTGTGGCTCTTAGAAATTATTTGATTTGATATAATTATGATGTAAAAGGAATTGAACCAAAGATATTGTGCTAGTTTTACTTTTTCTATAAAACTCATAGCATGTTATGAGTTTTGGGGGTCCAAGTTTTATTCTACAAGTTTCTATGCATTTCTTATTTTTCTCTATACTCAAGTCTCCAAGGGAGAAAGATTGGATCAAAGTTTGACTTAAATCAGGTTTTCTTATTCGTTTTCTATTTAATTGCTTATGTATTACAATTGTTTATTATGAATTTGATGATGAATAGTGATTTAATTTTATTTGTCCTCACCATGAGTGAGTAGTTCATTAGGGACTAGGGGCTATGGGGATTATCTTATAACCTTTTATATGATCCGTCACATATCGATTACGAGAATTTTAGCTAAAACTTATTTTATAATTTGAGTTCATGCTTTCCAACTCCTGTACAAAAGTAAGATGTTCTCAGGTATCGACCGTAGTCTGAAAAGATATGTTCGATATTGGAGCGCAGATTCTTAAACAACTGAGTCTAATACAGCTAAAATTCTTGGACAAATTTAAGAAAACTATATAGATGAGCAAAAGTAATGAATCATTGACGAATAGTCCGAACATGCGAAAGTAGATATTCGTCATCGATAGGGAAATGCACTAGCAAAAGCAGGTATTACCCATATTTATCTATTTTCTATAATTTATGTGGAATTCTCGTAGTAAAAGTGACTTGGATCATGCGATTTTGTTAGAGTGTGAACCATGACCCTAGGTCTTGTTTTTCTCAATTAGACTTTTAGTGATTTTACAAATAAGTTGTTTTCATTTAAGTGTTTTTCTAATAAGTTATTTTCACCAAGATTCATATTTTCGACTTCTCTAGATGTACACCAATAGGACTAAATTTGATACTTAAGTCATTAGTCTTTGTGGTTCATATCTTTTTACTAATTCGCATAGTTGTGCACTTGCGGTGTGTCAGAAATCAACGGTAGTAAATTATGGAGGTTAGGGATTCAATACAATGTGCCGTCATTTTTAGAGATTTTTCAACATTTCACAATTATTGAACAAACCAACCATAGTGAAAGACTTAGCTTACAACTTTTCCTGCGGTTATACCTTCTAACCTTAGTGATATGTTCACATGAGTTTATTATAACTTATGTGGAATGCTTATGTTACTAATTGCTCAATAAATATATAATCTTTCGATCTGATTTAGAAATTAATAATATGACAAATTGATTTATATTAAAAGAACAAGTTACACTAATCAATGATTTTCGAGCTTTCTATAACCCATTATCCGTATATCGCTCTTTAATAGATAAAATTTGGATCAATGCTTATAATTATTCAACCGATATTTCTTTCTATATTAGTTCATTTTGCAAAGTATTAATAACTTTGCATAATAAACTAGTAAAAAATAAAGTGCTCAATGAAGAACTACTAGCATTAAACCAAATTCTAACGGTCAAAGAACGACATATGGATAACGGACTAAAAAAAGCTCCTAAAACATTAAACAATGTAAGTTGTTTTCTAGCATAACTTAATTTTTCATATTATTATTTTCTAATTCAATTTTGAAAGTTTATATATTCAATGACGGGTTGATAAAATACTCAAACCACATACAATATAATAAACTTATCTTCTAGGACGTGTTGGTTGAATGAAATTATAGCTGCAATATACTAGATAATAACATTAACAAAAACAAAAACAATAACATAAACAATAACATACCTATACAAACACATCATACAATAACAAAAACAACATTTATCAAACATACATCAACAACAACATTTATCAAACATACCTCAACAACAACATTTATCAACATACCTCAACAAAAACATCAACATACTTCAACAAAAACATTTAAATTAAAATAAACAATACCATTTATCAACAAAACACAACAACTTATCTTAACAAAATAACAAAATACCTCAACAAAAACAGCAACATACTTCAAAAAACATCTAAAATAGCACAAACAACAACATTTACGAACAAAGTCATAAACTTATCTTAACAAAACAACAACATACCTCAACAAAACATCAATGTATCTAATAAAAAAACATCTATAATAATACAAATAATAACGTTTATAAAAAAAATAAAATTTATATTAACATAAACAACAACTTACTTTAACAAAACAACAACATACCTCAACAATAACTTAAAAATTTTACTTATCTAAAAAAACAATAATATAAAACTTATTGTCTCATCTTAACAACACAAAAACAATATGTTGGATAAAGATAAATGTTTGACATAGATTTTGAACAAGATAAACAAGAAAAATAAGACTAATATTTTGAACAACAACAACATGATATCAAAACTCATAAAATGTTTCACATATGTACCTTTCCTTCATGGAAAATGAAGACAAAGATATGAGTTAGCTACTTGTTTCGTGGCACATTTCCTTGATTCATACTAGTTGGAGAAGTTATGTTGGAGTTTTTAATGTTATGATGGAATTTTGAGAGATTAGGATAAGGCGAGAGAATTTAGAGTTTTACATTCACGTAGTCTATTCTAAAGTGAATTAAGTGAGCTTATATAGGTAATCTATTTCACAAGGGTTGTTAAAAGGAACCGTGGTGATTTGTCCTGATATTTCATCATGGTTGTTAATCTAGACCATGGTGAAAAGTGTCTAATGTTTATTAAAAGATAGAAATTATGGGAAGACCCATTTTTTCTAATGAAAAACATAAAATTACAGGTGTTGGAATTCAAAGCGTGTCACTCTTAGCATATCACAACGGTTATTAAGTTTTACTGTTGTTATATGTGATTTAAAACTAAAATAAAAATGAAATGTGCCTAATGAACATATATTACTCCAGTTTGTTATAAAGTTATAGTAAGAAATGGTCACGAAATATGTTTTTTGTAGTAGCATAAATTCACTAAAGGGAAAGACAATTTGAATCTTTCGTTAGGTAACCAAATGGCATATTATAATAAGTTTGGTCTTAGTTATGAATATAAGAGAAATAGTAAATGTTTTAGTAGTATTTGAAATGTCCAATAAAAGTCTAATTAAAAAGCCTAAAATGCAATTACTGCAATAAAGACGGTCACATTGCCTTATTTTGTTTTATCAAAAAGAGTTATAAGAGAAAAGAAGGACATCCCCCTTCATACTTTTATAAATAGCACTATGAAATTAAAAAGAGAAAGATGTCTTCTCATAATATATATATTCCACTAACATCAAAGGATCCAAAAATATTTCGATACCAAAGATAGAAAAGTCAAATTGTGATGCAGATGACGATACCGATGATTGCTCTTCAAGCTACATAAGTGAAGAAACAAATATTCTCTATTTTTTCACTCATACGAGGGAAGAAATTTATTTCCTAATAACAACAAGACAAAATCATTGAATCTTTTAGTTTTTGTAAGATCCTTAATCTTACCCTTTAGTTGTTCTAATTAATTATAGTTTTATTGCACAAGTTACTTAATGTTATATTAGTTGTGTAACAAAGGTAATATAGTAGGTTTAATTCCTCTATATGCATGGCTTATAAAAATGTCAAAATCCTTTAAAAACCTATTTTTAAAAGTACCATGACTATGAAAGAACTCATACATATTACCTTTAGTGAACTAACCTCTAGTAGGTAGAAGTAGAGATTGTTACTTTTGCATGTGTTCCTTAAAGAACATCATTAGAATATGACAATCAATGGAAATAAAAATATCAAAGACAAGAGGAATTCAAAAGTCCAAATGGAGAGATTCAAGTTAAAGAAGTCAACTCAAGAGAATCAATGTCTAACTTAATAATGGAGGATCATTAAGGACCATCTCAATCAGAATGTTAATGGAGATATTTCTAAAGGAATTGCATCTAAACACTACTTTTGCAAGGTATGTATCCATGTGGTTTTTGTCTCAAAAATTGAGCCAAAGGAAATTTAGAAACTGTCATCAAAGAACATTGGTATCTTTCTATACAAGAAATATTAAATCAATATGAGAGAAACAACAATGAGGAACTCGTTTCTGAAGGTAATTGCGTGATTGGAACCTTAGTGGATCTTTCGTAACAAGCTTGGCATTTTTGGGAATGTTTTGAGAAATAAAACAATACTTATTATGAAAGGTTATTGTCAACATGAAGGCAAATATTCGCATGCATTATATTTCGTACAATCTTCCAGATGGATGTAAAGAGTGAACTCTTGAACTGTTACATCCATAAGGAGGTATATGTTGTGTTGGACTTAAGACTTCACACACAAGAAAGGGGTGAGTTTTATGGAATTGAAATACTTAGTTTTGAAAAAAATTGGGAGATAAAAATAGAGTTTAAAAATATTTTAAAACTTAGCAGTGGAAAAATAAAATGAGGAAAATAAATTGCGAAAATAAAAGGAGTAAAGGGTAAAGAGAAACACCCAGAATTATAGAGGTTCAGTCAAAAACAAAATGACCTACTTATCTCTCCAAGAATTGATCTTCAGAGTTTCCAATAATACTTTGATAGCTTTTAGCAGGAAAGACTCAGGAACCCCCTTATACAAGGAAATAGTGATTGATCTTCAATCACAATATGCAAGACTATGAGTATGAGCGTTTGCATCTTTTCTTCACAATAATCTTGAGAGTTAATGGCCAATTTTCCTTCTCAAATGGTGGATTAAAGCGGTTAGTCTTCTCTCCACATACACAGACCTTGGAGTAGTTAGTCTTCAAGTTCCATAATCTTTGAGCTTAATATCTTGGTTTTAATCGGGCTAACCAAAAACTTGTGATATTTTAACACCGAGTTGATCTCGAACCTGTGAAGCTTTTAAATACTGGGTTGAGCTTCACCTATCATGGTTTTAATATTGGGTTGACCAAGAACCAATGAGATTTTATCACAGATTGATCTCTAACCTAAACTAGGATTGAAATACCTAATCTCAAACAAAAACTTTTTACCGGTTTAGATTTAACACGTACAAATCCCTAATAGGACAATATTCAACCAAGGTATACACAAAAGGTTCATTTGGTGAATTTTACAATTCTACCCATTCCAGAATTACAAAAAATAATCTCACTCGCAAAAGGACTTTTCTCACAAAAGCACTTAGGCTAAAACATAGTGAGAGAAAGTTAAAGAAATGTTTAGAGAGAGAGAAAGAAAGATGAAAGTGTCAAAACATGATTTTGGATGCTTTGAAACGAAAAATGGAACCTCTATTTATAGGTCTGAGGTTGGCTCAAAAACGAATTTGAAATAAATGTATTTTAGCATTATCTAATTGATTAACACTTATTATGAATCAATTAGAAGTTGAAAATAACCATTTGTAAGTTTCATAAAAGGAAGGAAATTATATCTAGTAGTTGCACATCATTAAGGCACTGTCTAAATTGCTTGGGCATAAGTTTGAACTAAACTAGTCGACTGGACAAAGGACCTAAACAATTATATAAGCTAAATTTTTCCTTCTATCTATTTTAATAGCTACCAAAGCATCTGGCATAACATCAAGACACTTTTTAACATGTTTTCTTTGATAAAATAGTTTGAAAAATGTTTTTTGTGTGTGTGAGTGCTTTTAGCCATGCGCTTTTACGATAAAGTCATTTTGCCTTACAATCATTCTCTCATTACTAAAATAGGAGAACACTTTCACTAAGTTAGGAGATCACCATATTTCTTCAAGACTTTGTCGGATATTACTTTTTATGTTGACAGTTGCTTGAGTGGCTTAAGATGGGGCTTTAGTTGCATTCTTTGTTTTCCATCATTGGGTAGTCAAGTTCATCAAATCCTAAAGATAAGTTTTCATCTTTATCTGTTTAATCATTCATGCTTAACTTTTCGTAATACTTTAGTTGTCATCATTAAAAGTTAATCTCCTTGTTTAAAAGCATATCATCTGCAAAACAAGGTTCCATATTCTCCCTCTTTTTGATGATGACAACACATCTCTCAGAGGAGGTGGTATAAGAAACGGTATAGATATATTTTGAGTGATAACTCCGTCTGAATTAGATTGAGAGTATACCTTACTCCATGTGAGAGTATAATTCTCTCCCTTTGTCAAAATTAAAAAGGCGGGTAAAGATTCATTGCTAAAAGTAAATATGCAAACAAGGTCAATTTAGGCATTTTGAAAAGGGAAATACTCATATTATTACTACGAAATTCAACTTACAGGAATGGAAATTGCATGAAGGAAAATTGCAGAATTCAAATATATAATAACGAGAGTGTTGAATTAAAATTTTACGAGAAAACAGTAAATAACGGAAAGCAAATGAAATCACATAAGTGAGACTATTATATGCCATGAGTTCCACCATTCCTTGCTATGAACTTCTTCATATCCTCAACTATTATTTGGCAGAGCTTGAGAATTTTATCAGTCTTAGTGCTCTCGTCCTTAGTTGGTTCATCCTCTTATTCTTCTTCTTCATTAAAGGATGAGTCTTCTTCTATCTCTTTATGCTTAATGTGAACTCTCGTGCCTTTTAGGTAATTGTAGGTGATCATATGGTTTATGGGGTCCTCTACCTCGTCTATTGTATCAACATTGAAGGTGGCTAGCAGTTTTGTGATCAGTTGTCCATAGGGAAGCCATGCATACGAGTTTTCCTTACACCAAATCATGTAGTTGAATATGCCATCTACCTAATTAGTTTGGATTTCTGGGTTAGGAGCCATAAGGGTATCGTATCTTCCCTAATTACATAATTATGGTTTATTAATCTAGGAAATAGGATTCTAGTGAGAAGGTAGTGAAGGACTATGATCTTTGATTTTAGCTTTATGACTTTGAAGGGAAATTTCTTCTTCTCCATTGGGTTAATTACCATGTGTTTTATGGCAGTAAAATGTTTGAATTTCTTGAAGCTTGTTGGTCTGTCACCCCTTCAAATGGTAACTCAAGGATTCTCCTAAAGTGGTCTTTGTGTATAGCAATTCCAACTCCTCTTATGGATGATCTTAGATGTGTTCATACAAGTCTTAGGTTTGAGTAGAATTCTTTTATTATGTTATCCTATCAGGTAAGTTTATGAATATTTCTTTCAGGGGGCCTGTCAAATTTGGTGGTAGGGCTTGTGGCATTTTAGGAGGCTAGGATCAAGGAACCAGGGTTGAATAACCATTTTTTATTGGATCGACAATTTTTCTTCTTGTTTCCGATTTATTATTTTGGCAGAAATAGGATTCATTCTGCTGGAGGAAGCCATGTTGAAACTTATGGCAAGAAAAGAAGCTTACAAGAGAAAAGATACAAGAGAGTATGATATACAAGAGAAAGTGAGGAGATGTTTACCTATGTATAACGTGCTTCTTTTAGGATTTGAGCATGTAGACTAAGAAAACTTTAAGTGCGGATAATGCTAATAGAAAATCAAATCCAAATTCCCCTATTTGAGTCTCCTAATCGATTAGATTATGGCTCTAATTTATTCGATTTTCCAATATACCAATATTTTGCGAGATATTCATAAATGCTAAAATTTGGTTTTGCGAGATATCCAAATTTCCCCTATTTGAGTCCCCTTTTGAATATAATCTGAATTAGTTATTTCACGCTTTTCTAATCGATTACCAACTTGTGCTAATCATTTGTCCTTGCATACTTTTGCCTTCTTAGTGCAACTTAAGCATTATGTTGATTTTTCTTATTTTAATACCACCCGTTGTCATTGCTTGCACCCCTTATCTACAAAAACATTAAAAGGAACTCATCTTTATGGGTTAGAAGCATTTAAAATTTGATGAGTAAAATATTTTAAAAATATTATTTTAAGGTTTTAATCAGATTTCCCATATTATTTCAACCTTAAAATACTTTACCTCTTTTATCAAGAAATCTTGATAAACAATTCCCAACAGGGAAAACATCAAATGGTGTATCCTCTTATACACATTGTTGGATGCGAGAGTTGATAAATCTACAAACTTATTTATTCAAACTAATCATTATGGATCATATGCTTTAAGATAGTCTCAAAGAAATGCTTTGATCACAACTGTTGGCGTTTTCCATCATCATTCATCTTCGGGATTAAAGACTTTATAAAATATATACTTTTAAAAGTATATTATTGCTTTGCACTTCTTTCAATAATAATTGTCAATAATTCCAAGCGGTAAAGTCGACCTGCAAAACACTAAGGTTTTACCTTTGGTGCCCACATTTTCTTGAGCCCAGGTGCATTAGTCACATAAGATATAAGGTGGTTTATTTTAGATATTTTCAATTAAAATATATGCGTGTGTGTGTGTGTGTGTGTGTGCATGTGTGTGCATGTGTGTGTGCATGTGGGTATGGGTGTGTGTACGTGCGTATGTGTGTGTGAGTGTGAGTGTGCATGCGTGCGTGTGTGTGGTGCTTCTGTCTAGTTTCTATTGTTAAGGTTTATACTGTTTATTTTTAAAGAGCATATTTGACTAGATAAAAATGAGGTGAAATATCTTTTTACCTTGGGTGAACTTTCTTAAGCTTTCTTGTAGGCTAGTTACTTCTCTTTTTGTATCGCTTACATTCTCTAAGCTTAATTATCGTTATTTTTGAAGGAGTTGATCACCTTCTTGAGGTATCTCTAAGGATTCCTTATGACCTAGAGTGTGCTCTCTTCATATTCTTCAACTAAGTGATTACTCATTTTAAACAACTATGTATATGAAGGTTTGATGCCTGGAAAAGTGTCTTCCTTGTAGGGTGCCTTTAAGCACATTTTATTGTCTTTGTCAGAAGATGATTCCTTTAGATTTCTTCCTGAGGTTAATGTTTCTCCTCCTCTTCTTAATTCTAGTATTGAAGAAATTTCTTATTCTTCTTTATAATTTTTTGAATAAGAGGATCCCTCATTTGATGTTTAATCTTATGGGGATTGTTCAACTACTGAGTGTGTTCTTTAGAAGAATTTTCTCTTTTCCTCTTTGGTCCAAAGAAAATATGGTTTATCTACTATTTCACCATTCACTTTATGAGTAGGGATAAACTGACCTTTTGACGATAGTTTCCCTTAACTCCTAATTTATGTTTTGAAGAAAAAAATTTAAACCTAGCTTGCAAAAATAATTTTTTTTTGCTGTTTTTCAAGAAGTGGTGGTAAAAAATATCTTGTCATAAGTCATGGATATGATTAGTCCTTAAACAAAAGTTAGGCTCTGATGCCACTTATTGGACTTGAGACTTCACACACAAGAGAGGGGGCAGGGGATTGTGTGGATTGGAAAAACTTAGTTTTGAAAAACTTTGGGAGATAAAAATAAAGTTTAAAAATATTTTAAAAACTTAGCAGCGAAAAAATAAAATTCGAAAATAAAGGGAGTTAAGGCAAAAGAGGAACACCAAGGATTATAGAGGTTTGGTCAAAAAAAAAAGGACATACTCCTCTCCCCAATAATTAATATTGATAGTTTCCATTAATACTTTAAAATCTTATAGCAGAAAAGACTCATGAACCCCCTTATACAAGGAAATGGTGATTGATCACAATATACAAGACGGTGAATATGAGTATTTGCGTCTTTTCTTCACAATAAAGAGTGGAAGAGTCAATCTTTCTTCCTAAACGGTGGATTGAAGCGGTTAGTCTTCTCTCTACAGACACGGACCTTGGAGCGGTTAGTCTTCAAGTTCCATAACCTTTTAGCTCAATACCTTGGTTTTAACCGAGCTAACCAAAAACTTGTGAGATTTTAACACCTAGCTGATCTCGAACTTATGAAGCTTTTAAATACCGGATTGAGCTTCACATATCATGGTTTTAATATCGGGTAGACCAAGAACCAATGAGATTTTATCACAGACTGATCTCCAACCTAAACTAGGACTGAAATACCAAATTCCAAACAAAATCTTTTGATAGGTTTAGCTTTAACCCATACAAATCCCTAATTGGACAATATCCAACCAAGGTATACACAAAAGATCCCCTTAGTGAATTTACAATTTTACCCATTCCAAAATTACAAAAATAATCTCACTCAAAAAAGCACTTAGGCTAAAAACATAGTGAGAGAAAGTTAAAGAAATGTTTAGAGAGAGAGTGAGAGATGAAAGTGTCAAACATGATGTTGGATGCTTTGAAATGAAAAATAGGACCTCTATTTATTTGCATGAGGTTTTCTCAAAAAGGAATTTGAAATAAATGCATTTTACTGTTATCTAATTGATTATCACTTATTCCTAATCGATTAGAAGTTGAAAATAATCGTTTGTAAGTTCCATAAAGGAAGAAAAATATATCTAGTTACTGCAAATCATTAAGCCGTTGTCTAAATTGCTTAGAGTGTAAGCTTGAACCAAATTACTTGACTAGACAAATGACCTAATTAATTAGATAAGCTAAAATTTTCCCTCTAGCTATTTTAAGAACCCTTAAGTCATCAATAACAACTTCAAGACATTTTTGAAGATGTTTTCTTTAATAAAACAGTTTGAGATTTTTTTAGCATGCGTGCTTTTAGCCATGTACTTTTACGATAAAGTCATTTTGCCTTACAATAAAAAAAATCTCAAGAAAATATTTTGAAAAACACCTTGATGTCGTGACAGATGAATTATGAGATGTCATAATAGCTTTGGGGAAAGTTTTATCTTTGCCAATCGATTGGCACATTAACCTAATTGATTGGCTCAGTTCAAATTTAAGCCTTAAACGATTAGGGAAACCTCTTAATGATGTGTAAAGGCTTAATGTCATTTATTTTCTTTTTGAACTTTATAATCGATTCTTTTTTTTGTCATCTAATCAATTGCCAATGTGTGTTAATCAATTAACAAGTCTTAAAATGCATTAAAATTAATTTCCTTTTTTAGCTAACCTCTAGCCTAGAAATAGAGGTATCTTCCCTCATTTCAAATCATACAGAACCAAGTTTCAGTTTCTACTTCTCCTGCTCTCTCTAAAAATTCTCTTATATTTACTTTCTCTCACTAAGTTTTTATCCAAAGTGCTTTTCGAGAAAGTCCTTTTTGCAAGTGAGAAGTTGTAATTTTGCAAAGGTAGATTTGTAAATTCACCAAGGAATTTTTTTAATACCTTGATTAAACATTATATCCTTTTAGGGATGTTTTGTTTATGTTTGAAACTAAACCCATAAAATCTTTGGTTTAGGGATTGTATGATCAAGCCCTTGTTTGGGTTCGAGATCAGCTTGTGGTAAAATCTTATAGGTTCTTGATTAGCCCATGGTAAAATTAATGTTTAGTTAAAGCTTAGTACGATATTAAAAGCTTGATAAGGTTTGAGATTAACCCAGTGTTAAAATCTCGTAAATTATTGGTTAGCCTGTGATAAACCAATGTTTAAGGTTCGTAAGCTCAATCTAGTTTTAAAAGTTCATAAAGTTTGTTTAAAAGTTTGAAGACTAATCGGCCCAAGATTCTCTTGGAAAGGAGACTAACCGTTTTGATCCGCCGTTTGAAAGGAAGACTCACAACTTCACTCCACAATTTATTGTTTAGTTGAAGTTATGCTTAAATTTCATTTTTTCTAACCTACTAAAAACTCTCAAATTTGTTGGATACTCTCAAGATAAATTCTTGATGAGAGGAGTATGTTTTTTCTTGTTCGACCTAACCTCTATTAAAATTATAGAAATGTGTGGGATCAAAGACCGGTTTCATCTATGAGCAATAATATATATCATAATGTCAATAAGATGTTGTTTGGGCAAGTGACTTCGATCATAAGGGGGAGGGGAGGAATGTTGAATTGTGATATATATATATATATATATATATATATATATATATATATATATATATTAGATGAATGTTTAGTTTTGCGGCGAAAAAAATTAAGAAAAATTGATTATGATTAAATTGATTTCGATTAAAAATGAAAAAAGTGAGACTAATAACAAATTTGTATTAAAATCACATTTAAACTCAAAAATTACAAATTATATTTTCAAATAAAATTAATTTTATAACTAGAATAAATTCTCCTTTAAAATAACAAATACCTCATGTTACTTCATCTTCCTCATAAAAAAATAAGTTTTTCTTTTATATTTAAGTGGATTAGCATTTAAGCATTTAATATTTATAATTTTAATGGATTCAAAATTTCTTCAACTAATATTGAGTAGGGGTGTTCGCGGTGCGGTTTGGGCGGTTTTTGCGATAAAACTCACCCGAACCGCAAGAGAAAAAAGCACGCGGTTCGGTTTAGTTTGGTTGACTTTTAGAAATAAAACCAAACCAAACCAAACCAAATCAATGCGGTTTGGGTTGGTTCGGTTGGTTCGATTTTTTATAATATTTTTATTGAGCCATATATACTCCTATAAATAACGACATAACTTTGTGTTTAGTCATTCATATATTACTAAATAACATCAAAATTCATCATATTTAGACAAAAACGTTTCATTCAATATACAAAAAACCAAATTAGACAAAAGTGGAATAAAAGACAAATATAAATAGTAGCATAAAATAATATCAAAGACATTATAATAAAACATAAAAAAAAAAACATATAAGATGAAAGATTAGAGAAGATGAAAAAAAGAACATAAGAGATGCGAGATTGAGAAGAAAAGTGCAATAAAAACGTAATTGAAAGAGAAAATAGTAACATAAAAGATAAAAAAGAAAGAACATAATAGATGACTTATTAGAGTAGAATAGGCGAGACTTACATGGAAAAGAAGATGAGAAGAATGTGTGATACTACTATGAGAGATTTAAGAAGTTTGAAATTGAGACCCTAAGTGTGATTAAGAGAAAATCGTTTGTAATTGTAAGGTTAAGGCACACTAAGTTTGAGATTTGGGTTGGATGTGGGATAAGTGAATTTTAGGTTGTAACATAATGCGGTTTGGTTTGGTTTAGTTCGGTTTGCAAAATACAAACCGCAAACCAAACCAAACCGTGCGGTTTTATTAAAAAATGACCCAAACGAATCCGAACCAAATGCGGTTTTTTGCGGTTTCGGTTTGGTTTGGTTTGGTCTGCGGTTTTCTATTAGGTTGGTTTGGTTTTGAACACCCCTAATATTGAGTGTGAAAAAGCGTCGGAGAGTCATTTAAAAAAAACTGATGATTCGTGAGAAAAAAATTATTAAAAACTTGCAATCAAGGCTCAGAACAAAATAAAACAGATATGCATACAGATTCATGAGAAGAAAAAACTTATTAAAAACACTCGATATAACAACAATTGGAATTTATAGATAACTAATACTTATTGGCACAAAATCTCTATCTATATCAGTACAACAATTTAAATACATACGTTTAATTTCAGGAGTTGTAGGTCTATTGAATATAGAAAATTTTAGAATGATGAGAAATTTAGAGAAAACACACCAATTAATTTCTGGTTTTGGTAAACAAAATACTTCAATCTTCATGGTGGATTACCAAAACATATATATATAAAAAGAACCAATGTACTATATAGAATGAAGGATCTGTCTAAAAAATAGATATGGCCAGTAAAAATTGCTTCCTTCCATTATCAAAAATAATTCGTAACACCCAAAATTAAAGACAAAAAACCATAGTCATGACAATGTCTCATGTCAGAAAGGTAACCCAAAAACGCTGACCAATAAATATTCTAAAACAAGATTATAAAAATCAAAAGGGTCTTGAACAAAATACCCAATCTGCATCAAATCAATAACTTAGTCAACTTCCTCAATTTTGGGACCAGCACCACCTGCAGCTGGAGGAACTTCATCATCATCACCACCCATGTCCGGAGCTCCTCCACCTTGATACATCTTAGCAATGATTGGATTGCAAAGACTTTCAAGCTCCTTCATCTTATCTTCAAACTCATCTGCTTCAGCCAATTGGTTACTATCCAACCACTGAATTGCAGCCTCAATTGCATCATCTATCTTCTTCTTGTCTTCAGGGGAGAGCTTTGATCCAATTTTTTCATCATTGATTGTGTTCCTCATGTTGTAAGCATAGTTTTCCAAAGCATTCTTTGCATCAACCTTCTTCTTGTGCTCCTCATCTTCTGCCTTGTATTTCTCTGCTTCCTCAACCATCTTCTCAATCTCCTCCTTCGAGAGTCTACCTTTGTCGTTAGTAATTGTGATCTTGTTCTTTTGCCCAGTTGTTTTGTCCTCAGCCGAGACATTCAAGATACCATTGGCATCAATGTCAAAGCAAACAGTGATTTGAGGTACACCACGGGGTGCTGGAGGAATTCCAGAAAGCTCAAATTTACCCAACAAGTTGTTGTCTTTGGTTCTTGCTCTTTCACCCTCAAAAACTTGGATCAAGACACCAGGTTGGTTATCTGAGTAAGTAGAGAATACTTGTTCCTTCTTGGTTGGAATTGTAGTATTCCTTTGAATAAGAACAGTCATGACACCACCAGCAGTTTCTAGACCTAGAGACAATGGAGTGACGTCCAAAAGCAACAAATCTTGTACCTTCTCATTACCTTCACCACTCAAGATGGCAGCTTGGACAGCAGCTCCATAAGCAACAGCCTCGTCAGGGTTGATACTCTTGCATAGCTCCTTACCATTGAAGAAGTCCTGCAACAACTGCTGAACTTTAGGAATCCTAGTGGAACCACCAACAAGAACAACATCATGAACTGTGCTCTTGTCCATCTTTGCATCCCTAAGACACTTCTCCACAGGCTCCATACACTTCCTGAACAAATCCATGTTCAGCTCCTCAAACCTAGCACGTGTGATTGTGGTGTAAAAATCAACACCCTCATAAAGGGAATCAATCTCAATAGTTGTCTGTGCAGTTGATGAGAGAGTCCTCTTTGCTCTCTCACAAGCAGTTCTCAACCTCCTAAGTGCCCTAGGGTTTCCACTAATATCCTTCTTATTCTTCCTCTTAAACTCTTGAACAAAATGATTAACCATCCTGTTATCAAAATCTTCACCACCAAGATGGGTATCACCAGCAGTGGCTTTAACTTCAAAAATACCCTCTTCAATAGTAAGAAGAGACACATCAAAAGTACCACCTCCCAAATCAAAGATCAACACATTCTTCTCACCAACACTTGTAGCTTTCTTGTCAAGCCCGTATGCAATAGCAGCTGCAGTTGGCTCATTGATTATTCTCAGGACATTCAAGCCAGCAATAGCACCAGCATCCTTTGTAGCTTGACGCTGGGAGTCATTGAAGTAAGCAGGAACGGTAACAACAGCGTTCTTCACAGTAGAACCAAGATAAGCCTCAGCAATCTCACGCATCTTAATAAGCACCATAGAGGAAATTTCCTCGGCAGAAAATTGTTTGTCCTCACCCTTATAGTTTACCACAATCATAGGCTTTTCACCGGGACCAGCGATAACCTTGAATGGCCAATGCTTCAAATCACTCTGAACAGATGCATCAGAAACTCTCCTTCCAATCAAACGTTTTGCATCTGACAAAGTATATACATATTCAAATTACCAATCAGCACACAACCCTATACAAACCAAGCATATGTAAAGTAGATGCAGAAACTTAACACAAACTGCTATTTTACTATTATTCAATAGGATAGATTCATAAATCTTATAGATCCAACAAAACTATAGGTTTTTTTAACTAAAAAAATTAAATTAAATATATATGAAAATCAAGCATGTGGTGGTTAAGGTGAAGTTAGAGATCTTACCGAAGACGGTGTTAATAGGGTTCATGGCGACCTGATTCTTAGCGGCATCACCGATCAATCTTTCACTGTCAGTAAAAGCAACATAAGACGGCGTGGTACGGTTTCCTTGATCATTGGCAATGATCTCGACTCGGTCGTGCTGCCACACGCCGACGCAAGAGTATGTTGTACCGAGATCGATTCCGATCGCTGGACCTTCTCCTTTTCCGGCCATCGTCGAACAGATCTTGAACGCTAGGGTTTGGTTTTGTGTAGAAGAGGCGCAAGAAAAAAAAGAGTTTGTTAGGGTTTCGAAGTTGTGATTTGTGAATGATTTTGTAGAATGAGTGTTTGATTTTTATACAGGTATTTTTGTATTCTAGAATGTTCTATTAGTTCCGTTGGTGGAATATTGGGACGAATGCGAATAGTGTCGACACACGTTTATAAGCTGTCTGCTTCTGGTTGCTTCCAGATGCTACTTTCTTCTATAAGCACTTTTTAAAACTTTAGGCAGAGTTGTACTATGAAATTAGTTAAGTTAGAAACTAATTAATTATTTTCACACTAATCAAATTATTTTGTGATGTCATTTTTTTAAGTTTGTTTTTATAGGTATTATTATTTATCTGAAAAATTGAAAGGATGAATAAAAAGAATTATTTAGTGGTAAGTTATATAAGCACAGTTACTTCAGATTTTTGACATGGACATTAATGGTAAGTAAGACATAAGGGCATGTCACGGTGAGCTTTGGAATTAAACATGGTCGGTCGAGATTATAGGATGAGTTGATACATTTCGACTCGTCGAATGGTGGTTTGGGAGTTTGTCAGTCGAATCTTGTAGTAAGGATAAAAGAGTCTTTCTGGAGTTTGGACTTAGTGAAATTTCCAATATTTGAGTTGGTTGTTTTGATTAGTCGAATGAGGCAGATTTAGATAGAATCGGGTGGTTATTCGGAGACACGTGGAAATCTGTCGAAGATAACGATTGCATGGAGGCGATACGTGGCGCGATGTGTCTAGTCGACCATTGTGGATAGTTATTTTAGACTAGTATATAAGTAGATGTTTGCTTATGCTATAGGGGTCCGCAATTGTACTAAAAATCCTGCAAACTCAAAGTATCTGTGTATTTGAGAAATGAGTGAGGAAATATGTACATATGCGTTCCACATTTATAAATTTCAAGTATTTTACATTCAAGTCATTCTTGCATTTAAAATACTTTATGTCATTTTTACCTTTAAACTCTTTACGTTTTGATTTTAGTCACTTTATTTGCAAAACTTTTACATTTCGATTTCACTCAAGTTCAAAAGTCATAATTCACACAAATATGTTATAGGATATTTTTGAGATTGATCATTTAAGTATTAATATAAACTTGTCTTGTTTACCAAATTCACCAGTAAACGAATTGGCACACCTGGTGGGACCATTTTTTGTGCGAATTTCTAGTTTTCATTTTGAAAGTATCATTTTTAAGTTCTTCATTTCATTAACTTCTCATTATGTGAGTGTGCATGAGATTGAAGAGTGGTAGGATAACTAAGAGAAAAGTTAGGAAACTGTCATACCCTAATTTTTAACCCTAAGATCCCACATGTCATCGGCATCATTTGCACACAAACAAGGTCACATCTTGGTCCTTCCCTTTATCCATCTTCGGGTTTGCTTCTTGTAGGGATCACCAAACACCTCTTTGTTGTTGCTTTACCTTTGTGTTTACATGATTAATTCCTTATCTAACCACTAATCGAAATACCAAAAATACGTCTTGTTTCCTTTAAGTTTATTATGCAAGGTAAGGGCTTTTCAATCAAAAGCATCTCAAAGTTTTGTGGCTTACTTCTCAAAGAAAGTCAAAGGTTCATGTGTTTATTTTCATGCCTTCTTCAACAAGAAACTTCAAGCTCTGAGTAATTTAATCAAAAGGTAATCAAGGACACCTTATTTTGAGTTTATATGATCACCCATATGCTTTGAAATGGAAGGAAAGTCCAAGTACACAAGCTTATTCCAAGTGGTTTGACCAAAAAGTCAATATTTTGAAGCCAAAATTCCAAGGATTATAACTCATATAGTTCTCAATATTTTTTAATGCTTCTTTTTGCATATGACCCTTCTCAACATCCTATGCAACTTCTCTTTACATAAAAAGAGTCAATTATGATTGGAGGATCATCAAAAGTTTGGAGACATTATAGGTCATTTGTGGACTTAGTGAAATTTGACCTATTTTCAAGTGACTTTTCCCCAAATTTAAAGATTCATAACTTCTCCAATTTTTAACATACGGGGCTGACTCTTTTTGCACAATGTCATTTGTGATTCCCTCTACAAGTTTGCTTCAAGGATCAAGGTCAGAATATACTTGGAAGGCCGTGGAATTCATTGAAACATTACAGGTCATTTTCAGCCATGAAACACTCAAGTTTTTCTAAGTTATATGATCAGTTTTTCATGTCAACTTCAACATGACATAACTTTCTGCTCGAGAATCCAAATGTAACCTTTCTTGGCACATTGTAATATTTCCCATGATGTTAACACATTGTGAAAAGAATAAGATCAAAAAGCCTCATGAGTAGAGTGTCCCATTTGGTTGAACATGGTGACTTGCAACTAAAGAAATTCCCATTGCCCGAGTTTTGAACTTCACTAATCTCAATTCCAAGTCAAATTAGTGTGTGTTTTGGACCTAAACATGTTTAAACAAGTCTCTAGAAGTTAATTGACCCTTAAAACGCATCATTTGGCTGAGTTTTGATGAGTTTCAAGTCACACTTTTCTCACATTCAGATCAAATTTATTTTGCACAAATTATGCATCGTTTCACACATATTTGGTTCCAAACACATTCCCTATAAATAGAGGAAGCTATTTCATTCATTTACAAGATTTTGAGAGCCAAGAAATCCATGCTACAACTTGAAATTTTTCCAGAAAATTCAACTATCGTGTTTTGAGTTTCAGCTTGTTTCAATCCAATTTCTTGATTCTATTAGCACCTTCGGCATCCTCTAAAACTTTTACAACAATTCCCAGGCTTTGAGACCTTCTGAAATGCTCTAACCAGATCGAGCTTCATCAACTTCTGATCACCATTTGGACAAGGTAGTTTTAAGCATCATTTTAACTCAAACAAGTTACCACAATATAGTCATTTACTCTCTGATGCTTTCCCCTAACTTATATGGTGTTGATTGATCGTGTTCAACATTTAATTTTATTTTTCGTGGCTTGCTTGTTTCTGAAACTTCTCCGAAACTCCCTTTACTCAGTTTATATAAATGAATTTAGAGCATGAGGTTGAATTCGAGATGAGAAAAGAATCACAATGTTGGTGGTCTCGTGTCTTGATTTTACCAAATGATGAAACTCCGGTGAGAGCTCACCGGAGAAGACGACCGGAGTTTGATCAAACACGTCGGAGGAACGAAATGTTCGGATTGGTTGGATTTAAACTAGATCATGTGTTTGGTTTGCAGCGCGTTCCATCATGTTCTCTAACATATGGAGTGTTGGATCTGCCACATCAATTAATGAGGCATGATCCAACGCTCCGTATTTTTTCTGATTTTAATTATTTTTCTTTTATTAATTTTAATTGCTTTTTCTTTTAAAATTCATAGGAATTTCTTTTTTTATCCAAAAAATCTCAAAATAATTTCTAAAATTCTCTTTTATTTTTCTTCATCTGGTTTTTACTTTTCCATATTTTATTTCATTGGTTTTCTATTTTTCATGAATTTTCTCTTTTCTTCTTTGTTTTAATTAGTTTAAAAATACTTTTCTGCATTTTTAAATTCTAAAAAAATTATTATATGTTTCTTATTTTATTTCTAACCTTCCATAATTTTCTTGGCCATTTATTTGGTGCTTTGAAGGACTTTATGAATTTTCCATTTTATTTCTATTTTAAAATTCATTTAAAAACAATTTCGGTGCATTTTTATTTTGTGTGACCTTTGTGAACTTCTCTTGGCCTTGGATCATGATGGTTTGGACCTTAAGTCTCATCAAACTTAATGGATCCTGGTTGTTGATGGGGTGAAAACTCTAATCTAGCAAAATGGATGATTGATTTTGATGATGACTTGATCAAACTTTTGTTCTAATTTGGGTGTGACTTCTTTTGTTTCTCTCTTCTTCATCTCCTTATTTTCCCATTTGATGAATTGGATGGCTTATGTCCATCTTGTTCATGGTGTATGAATTGATATTTGATGAACTTTCATCATTTTAAATCTACCTTCTAAGTGATCATGGATCATTTAAGGTACTTGGATTGATGCATAAGTTTATCCTAAGTATCATGAAGTATGGATTGAAGTAATGGATCATCCTCCTAGTCTTTGTGCTTGATCATCCCTTTTTTTTGTGGCATGTCTTTAGGAGAACGATTTACATACCATTTATCTAGCATGTATTAACACAAACATTATATTGATCGGCCTCAGATAGTTATGACTTCTACATAAGTCCAATTATAATTGTTTAACATAGCGTTAAATTTGTCCCAAGAAAAACAAAAGACATTTTAATAAGTGAGATTGTAAGTCTCTTATTCCTCATGGTATTGTGTGAAAAATGTTGCTCCTTTTTCCATTTGTGAGAGCTAGTGACATACTTGTTAATTTTATCCAAGTTAGAGCCCTTCTCATAAATGATATATAGGTTCATATTTTCATACTTGTGAGGGGTTAGTTGAGTGTTCTCCAAAAAATGACCAAAGCATCTTCCATCTTTGATTACTAACATTTTATTGTATTAACTTTTACTTCAAATTTCATTTAATTTATGCTTTTATCTTTATACCATTTACTTTATACTTTATGTTAGCATCTCACATCATATTATTTGTGATTTTGTCCTTTGTCCTTTGTCCATTTGGGTTTTTCTTTTATATCATTGTAAAGAAGACATTAATAAAGAAAATACCTAAAAAGAAACTTGGTTATTCTGATTCATGGACTTGTGGTTACTATCTTTGGCATCATTGTAGAGTTATGGACTTAGAATTAGGATGTTGACCTTTGCTTTGGGACTTGTGATTTGAGACCCTAGAATTCATCCGGTACCTTTAACTTAGGATTTCCTTTTGAAGACTTGGTTGAGTTACTTTGGTTTCATCTGATACATGGATTATTATTTTCTTATTCTGGATTGCTTGAGGCTTAATCCAAAGTAAGGAATTCTTGCTTGACTTATGTCATAAAGCTTGTTATTTTCTTGGTTAGATCTTTCCTATCTTTGCTTTTACTTTATGCTCTAGGATAGTCTCTTTTTCATCTCCCCTTCTTTAATTTTCAAAATCTTCTCTCTTTTTTCAAAACATTCTTGTTTTTTTAACCTGAACTACTTTCTCAATAAACCTTGACTCTTGTCAAGATATTTTCAAAACCTTTTTCCAATAAATGTTAATCCATTTTAAGCATGTTTAGACCAATTTCAAAAGACAAAAAAATGCATAACTCATTCAAATCATTTTGTGCCTTTGTGCTCTTTTCCTTTTAAAACTTTTCTTAAGGCATTAGACATAAGTCATTTCCATAGTTGAGATATAATTCTTTTATCTCCATAGTATTGATGATAATTATTTTTCCATTTGTGGGAGCTAGTGGCATACTTGTTGATCCTTATCCAAGTTGGAGCCCTTCTCATGATGATACAAAGTTCTCATACTTGTGGGTGACTAGTTGAGTATTCTCCTTAAAATGACAAAATGTATTCTCATTAAAAAATGAATCAAAACAAACTTCTTTGTTATTTTTACCACGAACTACGAGGCTACGAGGTTTTGATCCTCCATTGCACTTTGTTGGTATATAGACATGAGACTTCAAAAGTATTGGCAAACACAAAAAAAATCATAAAAATATTTCTTTTCCCACATCTCCAATCTTTTACAAACAACACCCATTTTTCAAACCAAAAGACACATTTTCAAAGAGGGTCTCATGGAGTACGGATCCGCTGTTGCACACGGGTCAAAAACGAGTAATTAAGAACAGTAGTCTAGAAAAGTGACACTCGAGTATCGTATCGCAAGGACTCTTGATAAATTAACCAAATAAGAAAATGAAATAGGGGGTTATGATTCGATTAAGAATAAGTGATTATAAAATGTGATTATGAAAAGTGATTATAAAAAGTGATTATAAGAAGTGATTATAAAAAGTGATTATAAAAAGTGATTATGAAATAAGTTGATCTACTAGTTTGGTTTCCTAACTTATCATTGGTTAATATAATTTTCATGCCCTAAGCGGATTCTAATCCCTTTTCAATTATAGTAACAATAACAAGCGCATTGATACTAATATATGATATGTGTTCCTAATTTCTGAATTAAGCAAACAGATTCCGAATTAAGCAAATGAGTTAAGCACACGTGAATTAAGCAAACGCGATTATGGAACATATATCAATCAAAATTAATCAACACATATTCTATAGAACTTGAATAAAACATACAAGACATAGAATAAAATATTGAAAGGGAAAAGACATTTGATTGAAAATTAGGAAACCTCAAAGTATCGGCGGAAACCGATTACAACAGATCAACCTTGTGAATTTTAGTTCTCCATGAAATCTTCTTTACAATATTGTATCATCAAAATTCAGAATAGGATTCATGTAGAATTGAAAGAGCTAATATAATAAAAGGTAAATTTGGGCTCTTATGGGATCCGACCCGAAAATTACAAAAACCGGCTCAAACTAACTATTTTAATTAAGTCTGGAACTTCAATGAATTATTCGATCTTTCTTCATTCCGAATCTGCTTTTGACTTCAACATGAAACTTGTAGTTCTTTCTCATATCTTTCCAACACATATTAGAACATGTCAATCCGACTCCAATAGCTCAAGTTATGATCTACATAGTGATAAGGTATAAAATAATTATTTATGCTGAAAATAAAGTACGAAAATAAAATAAAGGCAAAAATAAACTTAAATATAAAAATACACTAAAATATTAAAAATAATAGAATAAATTATAGAGTTGCCTAAGTGGAATAGTAGAATAATATGCATCAAAATGCACTGATCAAATTCCCTCACACTTGAACTTTTGCACTCCGAGCAAAATTATAAATTCAAAACTCAAAACAGAAAAAACAAGAACAAACAAAACATGCAATTCCAAAGGTTATCAAGATACAAGGTGTTGAAAGTATATTTCGTGTCGGGTTTTTGTTATCGTATCCACAGGGATTGTAAGATATCACCGCTGTTCGATGGTTGTATTAATCTTAGCTCAATGTAACAATAGGGTTTTGGTTTTAATCAAGTTATCTTGCATGAAAAGTAATAAATTGCGGTAAAAGTTTTGGTTTGAATAAATGAGAAATATTGCCAAAGTTAGGTTTCAATGATCACTTTGCATGTATTTGCTCGGTCAACAATCTTATAAACTCCTTTAGATGATAAATCATTTCACAAAGTCCTCTCAATATGTTTCTCTCGAACACACATTGTGAGTTTTGCCATTTTGATCCATTGTTTCTCTCGAACACAATCTATCAAAATGACAACTTTTTGGTTCAACCTTATGGTGAACAAAATCATTCATTACTATCTCTAGCTAACAAACAAGTTTGGATGAAAACCTAGGTCAAGAGTCGGTAAACATCTCTCGATCATAAACCAACACAAAGAGTTTTAAATAGAAACAAAGTTTTCATCATATATTTACCATTAAAGAGTTTACATATGAGGATCCTTACATTTACACACAAAGCTAGTAATCACCTACATCTAACCTTGACAAGTGGATGACTTAGCTACTCATTTTCATGGTAGCTTGGTCGGCAAGTAAGGAAAGAAGGTTGATCAACATCCAAGTCGGATAATCGAAGTTGGATGGGAATCCACCTTCTTTTTGTAGAAGATGGTTCTAAGATGAAGAGAAATGAAAATTAGGGCATAAAAGATCCCCTAGAACAATGCTGTAAAATATCTCTCCAAAGTACAAAAGTGGAAAAAGTTGGTAAAAATGAGGTATGGTGCTCAAAAGTGGCACCTGCTACTTATAGACCTCTTCTGGGCTGTCATGCTCGCTAGGCGAGCAGAATGGCTCGCCTAGCGAGGGTCTAATATGGGCACATAAGGCACTTGCGCCCAGAGAAACAGGGTCTGCTGAACTGTCATGTTCGCCTAGCGAACATACCTTCGCCTAGCGAAGGACACGCTCCAACCTTCGCCCCAGCGAGGTTGAGAGGTTTTGCTACTGGAATGCTCGCTGGGGACTCGCTAGAGCTTCGCCTAGCGAGTGAGTGCTGGCTGCGCTTTTCACCAAAACTGAACGAACTCGCTACCACCTTCGCTAGGAGCTTGCCTAGCGAATTTATTGACAATTTACTGGAGCTTTTCGCTTGGAGTTCGCCTAGCGAAGCAGTGCTTCGCCACAGCCCTCGCCTAGCGAGCAGGCTGATGAAATGCTTGTATTCATTGGTTCCTTTGCCACTTTTCTTGTGTCTTCATTTTCAATTAGTTCATGCCTTTTTCCTGCACAATAACACACAAATCAAAGGCACCAAGCTTGTTTATCAATGTAATGCATTTCATGTAAAACAAATGTGGTTTTGACAATTCTAGCAAGGAAATAGAGTGAAAGATACCCTTAATTGATGGCTCAAATAAGCACTTTTGGGTATCTAACACAAGGTACAAGAATAATTATAAGTCTAAGCTTCAAGAATATGGTGTTAGTGAGCAACTTCTTGTGACATTCAAAGAAGATAGGAAAATCGATTACTAAATAGTACATTAAAAAGCAGTTAGATCCTCACAGGATAAAATTCACTCAACTCTTAAGTGTTTAGGTTAACTGTTTACACTCAAAGCACAACGTGAAAGTTAGTACTACCATAAGCTTGAAAATACTCTAACATCCACAATTTAAATACATGCACATAACGATCAAAAGAATTTTTATTTGGTTGTAATGTGGCCAAGGTAAGGGTGAGATAAATCCTAAGGGGGTATTAGGCTAAAATTTAAAGAGACAAAAGAGACTTGAAAGAAACTACGGGAGTTGAATTTACAAAAATTTCATTCACTTCAACAACTCTATAGCAACTGTTTTCTCTTCTCCTTTCTCTTTTTTTCTTTTTCAGAAGGAGTATTGTATTCACATGTATTGACATCCTTCTATTTTTTTCATTCATTTTTTTTTCATTTTCTATTTTATTTTTTTATTTTTTTATTTTTCTTTTCTTTTTGTGCCAACTTCTGAAATATTACAAACATAATTATTCAACCCCACACAACTCCAAACAAGACTCTTTCAACCCTTTGAATAGGGTGATAACATTTTTTTTCACTTCTCGGTTTGTAATGAGTTTTAAACAAAAAAAGGATAGTAGGCTCAAGGGGATTTCAAATAAGGGATGATATTATTCAGAGTTAGCTTTTTGGCTAATGGCTAAAAAAATAAACAAAACAAAAATAAGTTGCCTTTATCATATCAATGTGTATAAATAAACAAAAAGTTTCAACAAGAGTCAATTCAAGTTCTAGAGACTAACAGACATGAGTGAAATCACACAAGGAAAAAAAAGAGATGGATTTTTGAATGTTATCCATTAAAATGCTCAAAATCTCACAAGGTTAATTGATCTACCACAAATGGTGTACAATTTAGAGTTTAGTCCTACCTATCATACTAAAAATGCACATCAAATTTTTCACATCACACCACAAGACTTTAGTCAAGAGAACTAAGAAAAATACTCATAACTGTAACTCAAAAACCAAAGGAAAATGCATACAATTTTTTTTATTTAAGAAAGCAAACAAAAACCAAAACAGAGAAAAACTGAAAATAAAACAAAGAAAACAAAATAAATAAATGGTTCCCTCCCCCACACTTAAAATATACATTATCCTCAATGAAATAGCATAAATATAAAATAAAAGTGAGAGAAAGGAAAGAACGCACCCGAGGAGTCAAGGCAGATTAATGATCGCATAAGCAGCATTTCCCAAAGAGATCTCTTCTTTAGTCTCTTCTTCCAAAGTTAGGTTCTCATGGAACAACTTTGGATAGTGTCCATTGACCTTGAAAATTTGATTAGTGCATCTGCCTTATATTCTAGGATCAAAGAAGAATCTTCGATAAGTAAAATTGTTGAATGGGCACGTGAAAGTGATATTCTTTTTCACAACATCAAGAACCAAAGGGTTATGGGGTTGCCTCACTACTTTTGTTTCATCTTTAAGTGAGATATTATGCATACCTATGGATAGGCTAATATCACGAGTGTCAGTCAAGGTCCATCCAATTCCCTTCTTATGTTTCTGTTTAAGTTGAAGCTTTGATGAATAATATGAATCCCCGGGAAGTGTTTTAGGCTCTAAAGAAGGTGGTTGTTCAATGGATGATATGCTTGGGGCAGCCGGGATATCAAGAGCTTTAGTTACATAAACAACTTCATTTACACTGTCACCCTACAAGGCATCATCAATCTCAGCACATACAACATAAAGGTTAGTGTTAGTACAATCATCACATGAGTAAATATCATCAAAACTAGAAAAAAATTATAAAATCAACTAAAAACAAATCAGAATAAGCTTCATCAACAACTTCAGAGAGAAACTCTATTTGAAAAATAAAATGCTCTTCCTCGTCAATCTTATTATTTTTTAGTATTCTTTATGGGAAAGGGATTGGTGATACATAATTTTTTCCAGCCTCAACAACAATAGAAGGTTCAGGTTTATTTTCAAGTGTTATGCTAATAATTTTTTATTTTTTTCTGGGGCTAGTTCTGTAACTTTTTCGGATCTCAAGGAAATTGCACTCACATTAGGGTCTTTTGGATTAACTACTGTTTGGGCAGGTAGTTGGTTTGATCCTTGAACTTGTTGCATGGCATTCCATGAAGTGACAAGTTGTCCAATTTTTGTTTGCAAAGTCTGAATACTATAATCTATTCGTTGCTGAAATTGGAGACTATTTACAACCATTTGCTTGACAATTTCCTCTAGTGTAGGTTCAAAAGGTAAAAATGTGGTTACTTATTGAGGGTTATATGGTGGCGGTGGTGGAAGGGGTAACATCAATTGTTTCACTAAAGAGGTAAGTTCATTAATTCTGGTTTCTAGAGCTTTGTTGGAAGAAGAAGCATGAATCTCATTTACACCTTTTGCTTGGACCATGGAATTATCCCTTGTTGTAAATTGTTGGCAGTTAAGTGACATGTTCTCAATCAAGGATTTGGCAGCAGTTGGAGTCTTATCAACAAGTTCTCCACCACTAGCAGTATCTAAAATGTTTCTTTCCATTGGTAGCAATCCCTCATAAAAGTATTGTATTAGCAATTGTTCAGAAATCTGGTGGTGAGGATAACTCGACACTAACAGCTTGAATCTCTCCCAATATTCGGCCAATGATTCCATGTCAACCTGACTAATACCACATATTTCTTTTCTGATTGAAGAAGCTCTTGAAGCAGGGAAAAATCTTTCTAAGAAGATTTTCTTCATATTATTCCAACTTGTAATAGAATTTGGCTCAAGATAATATAACTAATCTTTTGCAGCACCTTGTAGTGAGAATGGAAATGCTCTAAGCTTGACATGATCTTCAGTAATTCCTTGAGGCCTCAATGGTGTAAAACACACAACTTGAAATTCTTTTAGATGCATATGCGGATTGTCACCTTCAAGACCATTAAACCTTGGCAACAAGTGTATTAAACCATATTTCAATTCGAAAGGTACAACAACAACATGATATTCAATACACAAAGCATTATAATCAACATCAGGGGCAACAAGTTCTCTCAGAGTTCTTTGGTCAGTCATGTTAAACTCAATAGAAAAGAAAAAAAAATCAACAAACAATGAGAAAACACATAACTAATTCAGCAATGCAGCAACAAATAGGAAAATACCGACAATATCCATATTAAGCAAAAACAATTGAAATACAGAAAAAACGATTAAACAGAAGAAAAAAAATACAAAAATACAAAAATTAATCTAATAAAGTCAATTAAGAATTTTGAGATTTTTTTCGGAAATTTATGAAACTATCAAAAGAGAAAAAAAATCATAAAAAGTAAAAAAAAAAAATCATATTTTTAGGGCGACATTCACTATTTAGTCTTTAAACAGAGGCTTTCGATCCTTGATTTTTTTCTAATGAATCAATAAAGAATCGGAATAATCTGAGACGATTTTCTTAAAAACATATTTTTTTTTGCTAAAACATGAAAATGCCATAACGCAAGAACGCTGGGGCAAGAACGTTGAAACACAACACCTATGACTATAATATTTGTTAAAATTTACAAGAGTCCCTGACAATGGTGCCAATTTGATCCGCTGTTACACACGGGTCGAAAATGAGTAATTAAGAATGGTAGTCTAGGAAAGTGGCGCTCGAGTATCGTGTCGCAAGGACTCTTGATAAATTAACCAAATAAGAAAATGAAATAGGTGGTTTTGATCCGATTAAGAATAAGTGATTATAAAAAGTGATTATAAAAAAGTGATTATCAAATAAGCTGATCTACTGGTTTGGTTTCCTAACTTATCATTGGTTAATATAATTTTCATGCCCTAAGCGGATTCTAATCCCTTTTCGATTAGAGTAACAATAATAAGCGCATTGATACTAATATATGATGTTCCTAATTTATGAATTAAGCAAACAGATTCTGAATTAAGCAAACAGGTTAAGCACACGCGAATTAAGAAAACACAATTATGGGACATATATCAATCGAAATTAATCAACACATATTTTATAGAACTTAAATAAAGCATACAAGACATATAACAAAATATTGAAAGGGAAAAGACATTTGATTGAAAATTAGGAAACCTCAAAGTATCAGCGAAAACCGATTACAACAGATCAACCTTGTGAACTTTAGTTCTCCATGAAATCTTCTAAGAAATATTGTATCATCAAAATTTAGAATAGGGTTCATGTAGCAGTGAAAGACCTAATATAATAAAAGGTAAATTCGGGCCCTTATGGGATCCGACCCGAAAATCGGCCCAAACTAACTATTTTAGTTAAGTCTGGAACTTCAATGAACTATTCGACCCTTCTTCATTCCGAATATGCTTTACACTTCAACATGAAACTTGTAGTTCTTTCTCTTAGATTTCCAACGCATATTATAATGCGTCAATCTGACTCATATAGCTCAAGTTATGATCTGCATAGTAACAAGGTATCAAATAAATGTTTATGCTGAAAATAAAGTACGAAAATAAAATAAAGGCAAAAATAAACTTAAATATAAAAATACACTAAAATATTGAAAATAATAGAGTAAATTATAGAGTTGCTTAAGTAGAATAGTAGAAGAATATGTATCAAAATGCATTGATCAAGTACCATGGATGTTTAGGATACTAATACATTCCCTTTGCATAACTAACCTCTGAGCCCTTGTTCTCTTTTTTATTAGTTTAGTTTTAAAACTTCTTCGGGTTTTGTTCGTACTTTTTCCCTTTTCCTTTGGAAACAATAAAAGTGCGATGGTGACTCTTGTTTTATGAGTTAAGTTAAGTGATAGCTTAACCTCAAAAAATTTACCACTACAAAAAAGTGGCGACTCTGTTGGGGAATAATCCCTAATGGGTTAAGCCCATCTTTGTTTTTGTGCATATATTATGTTTGTTATTGTTTGTTCTGTCTGGTGCTTGGTGATCTCTGTGTGGTGAGATAAGTCATATACACAGACTTGAGAGCTTTTATGATATGAGGGTGGTATAGTCATGTTTTGCTTACGTGGAGTTAATCCTTAATAAGTTGACTTGAGATCCCCCACTTAGTGGAGGCCCCTTTGGTATTACTAATATCACATGAGTAGTCGTAGTTGGTATTACTATTTCCGTTTATGATTATTGAAATTATATTTCTGATTGTAATCCTTTACACTATTAATAAAATGAGATTTTTAGTACATCAAAATGTGTTATTCTTATTATGATATTTGCAATTTATATCTTAAAGTTCCTTGGAAAATAATAATAACAACATTCACATTCACATTTGCATATCATGCATCATGTTGCATCTTGGTCTTGCTTTGAGTAAGTTCGTCAGGGGTCTTATTTCTTTCTTGGGTCTTCATTAAGATAAGTTGTCTCACCGGTACAATACTCGAGCTAATCACTTGAAGAAGATGGACCTCCTAGAGCAAGAGAATCATGAACTCCGTGAAGAGGTGACAACCTTGAGGGACAACTATGAGAGGCTTACTGCTATGATGGAAGCTTTGGTGGCTGCTCAGAATCAGCCACCTCCTCCTCCTCAGACTCCGCTTCAGAGGACCATTATTTTCGAGATTGTCTCTACACCCATCTTTGTGGCTCCCGTTAGTGCTTCGTAGCACCACATGCCTTCTGGTTTCCCTTGGAGCATGCCTCCTAATTTCGTGCCTGAGGGGTATCAACCTATTGTTGACGTTCCTATGGCTCAACCTCTGATGTCAGTACCACCTCCCGTGGTTCATATTGTTCCTTGTGTTGAAGAATCTGTCTTTCATGTTGACCAGAGCAAGACTATTGGTGTTTATGAAAGAATGGACGAGTTCCAATATCAGTTTCAGGCTACGAAGAAAGAGATTCAAGCTTTGAGGGGGGAGATCTATTTGGGAAGAACGCTCATGATTTGTGTTTAGTTCCTAATGTGAAGATTCCACACAAGTTCAAGGTTCCAGATTTTGAAAAGTATAGAGGGAACTCTTATCCTCTGAGTCATCTAGTGATGTACGCTCGTAAGATGTCAACTCATACTAATAACCATCAACTGTTGATCCATTACTTTCAGGATATTTTGACTGGTGTTGCTCTGAAATGGTATATGGGGCTTGATAGTACTCAGATCTGAACATTCAATGACCTAGGCGAGGATTTTGTTCGCCAGTACAAATATAATATCGACATGGCACCGAACAGGGATCAACTCCGTGCTATGTCCCGAAAAGATAAATAAACTTTCAATGAATACGCGCAAAGATGGCGTGAGATCGCTGCACAAGTTAGTCCTCTGTTGGAAGAAAAGGAGATGAAAAAGTTGATTTTGAAGACGTTGAGTCCATTCTATTACGACCGGATGGTTGCGAGTGCGCCTAGTGACTTTACTGAAATGGTAAATATGGGCTTGATATTAAAAGAAGGTGTCCATGAAGGATGATTGAAAGAAAATGGTTCGACCGAGAGTTCTAGAAAGTATGTGAATGGGTTACCCAAAAAGAAGGAACATAATATTAACGCTATCTCGCATGAGAAATGTAGGAGGCTTCCAAGGAACAATCAATGTCATTAGCATGTCACATTTGTAACTCCAGTTATTAATTATGCTCCAGACATTCAAGCAGTACTGAGTTATCAACCGCATTTTCAGCAACGTACAAATCAACAGAATCGTGCCTAGAGGCTCGTACAATTTGACCTAAATCCAATGACTTATATAGAATTATTTCCTGCTATAATTCAGAAGAATTTGGTACAAACAAGAATCCCACCAGCTCTTTCGAAAGAGCTCATGTGGTGGTATAAACCCGATCAACATTGTGCATTCTACAAAGGAGCGCCTGGCCATGATATTGAGAATTATTTCGCTTTGAAATCTGAGGTGAGAAGGTTAATGCAAAGTGGTATCTTGTCGTTTGAAGACTCTAGTCCCAATGTACAAGCTAATCTTTAACCCAAACAAGGCAATGCAACTGTGAATATGGTTGAAGGATGTCTAGGAAAGTACCGAGTTTTTGACGATAATCTAATCAGAAGATCCTTGGTTTAAATGCATGCAATGAATTGAGCTATTATGAGAATGACCAGGCTTCTTTCCAAGTTTGTTCCAGAAATCCCCAAGGATATGTTGTTGTGAAAAGGGACTTACAAGAAATGCTGGATCAAAACCTTATTCAGGTTACAAGGGATATAAATGAAGATGAGTATGAGTTGAACGTCATAGTTCCCCGTTTTAATCTCCCATAACCAGTGGTGATTGCATATGATGGTTAGAAGACTATTGTTTCTCTGTTGGTTATTCGTTTTGCGGGTCCTATGCCTTACAAGTATGATAAAGTTGTGCCTTATAAGTATAATTCTACTATGGTAGAAGACAGTAAAGAGGTGCTTATTCCTTATTTTTCATTTGTTGTGAACATTGTCGATGTAAGTGGTGTGACCCGAAGTGGTTGGATATTTGTTGTTGCAGCTCCTAAGAGAACTGAAGATGTGGTGATTGTAGCGGTAAATTCATGACCATCAAGCTATGGATAAACTTGTCGTCAATAAAACCAGAGTCGCCACCGCGCTTTTATTGTTTCCCAGGGAAAAGGGAAAACTACGAACAAAACCTAAAGACAAGAAGTTTTCAAATCAAAACTAATAAAATTCCAGAGATCACAGGTAAGGGGGTTGGTTACACAGAGGGAAGGTGTTAGCACCGAAAGTGTCCTAGGTACACCTAGGGAGCCTTTTTTGTGTGCAAGTGATTTGGTCTAAATGATGTTTGATAAAATATAGAGTGAGGGGATGAGAAAAAGAATTCATTTATTATATTTTTGTGTTTGACGAGACTTTTGGTCTTATGCCTACGCACCAACATAAAAATGAGGGATCAAAATCCCGTAGTTCGTGGTAAAAATTTCAAAGAAGTTGGTGAATTGATTTTAACAAAGGTTTAAATCAAAAGGCACAAAGGGCCAAAAGATTTGAATGAGTTTGTTATTTCTTTTTGTCTTTTTTGAAATTAAAGTCAATATGGTTAAGTTTATTTACAAATTTGATTAAGGAAAAGATTTGAAAATTCAATGGCCTAAGGCCAAGGTTTCTAATCATTAAAACATGTCTAAGTTTGAAATTACGGGTAAAGAAGGTTTTTGAAAAGAGGGAGAAATTTTGAAATTAAAGAAGTGGGAGGAGATGAAGGGACTATCCTAGACAAAAATTAAAAGTTAAGAGTTGAAAAGATCTGACTAATGGGATGCAATCCAACAGACAAGAATGCCATATAGAAACCCATTTTCCTTTGGACTTTAGCAAGCAACACGCATAAGCAATATCCCAGCAAACCATGTGAAGATGAAGGCATCAAATAAAGATAGCCATAATATCCAAGCAAGCACTCCAATAGCTAGCAGTATTCAATATCTTCCTACTGTTAGTGTTTGAATGACACCTTGTGAAGGCATCAAATAAAGATAGCCATAATATTTGTTGTAGTGAACTTGAATGAAACGATTTCTTACTGTTAGTGTTTGAATGACACCTTATGAATAGTTTGTATGCTAAAATTCTATGTATACTTATTTTTTAGTGGAGTTGAAAATATGAATTGGAATTGTTTGATGGAGTTTGTATTAAAAAATCATGTGGATTACCATGGAACAAAATCAATCAACTAGTCATGTTTGACTTGTGTTAAGTGTTGTGACTGTATGGAAGAGCATAGAAAAGTGTTAGAGTTTATGTGATTTTTGAATTTGATGTAAATGCTTGTTAATTGGTTAATTGATGGTGAATTGGCTTTGTTTGTTGCAGGTAACTATATGGCACCTTGATCATGAAGATGTTAGGCATGTCATGGTATATCAAAATGGTGGTTTGGAAAGCACTCAAGCTTCATGAAGAAAAATTTGGGACTAGGACTTAAAAATAGGAGTAGACTTTGCTCAAGTGTTTGACCAAAGTCAATAGTAGGTCAAAAATTAGTATTTTGGTGTATAATTGTAATTGGATGTTATGTGGATTTTTTGTGATGTAATTGGATATGTTAAAATAAAAACGGCTCTTTGGATGAATGTGACTTGTTCCTTAAGCAACAATGCCTTCTTTCCAAAATCCAAGCTTGAAATATTGAATCTTGCACTTGAATTCTTTGAATAAAACTTGACCTTGAATTTTGAACATGAATCGTGAATCTTAAATATGAATCTTAAGTGGACCACAATGTCTGTCCTTGAATTCAAACCAAACAAACAATGAACTAAAGTAATTAACAAGCCTATAAACAAATTTAACCAGTCATAGTCAATCTTTCATGGATGACCAAGTAAATTAGCAATCCATAATCAAATTCAATGTCAAGAGGAAACCCATATTATCCATAAGTTCCAATAATCAAGTTGGGGTTTCATGGTTTTGGGTTCAATAGAAATGTTAGTCCACGTATTATAGGATTCCCCATATTTGGTCCTCGGGGAAACCCTAGCTCAATGTTAATCATGAACACCAAAAGTCCTTTGAATCAATGATGTTTACTTCAAAAATGCAATGCTAAAATGAGTGTCTTATGATGCCAATAATTAAGGCATATGGATATGAAGATTCAATGAGCAATAAGCCAAACAAAATTGAAAATAGGAGGTCAAATTTTTGGGTATGATACTATGACTACTAGAATCAAAGGTGCTCTCATAACTTCCAAACATAACTATTTTAAGAAGCTTTTAGTTGATTTTTTTGTCAAAACCACAAGAAAATTGGAAAATTGCGATTGTTCATTTTGGCATGTTATGACGGTTAGAACCGCCGCAATTGGCATGTTACGATGGTCGCATCTCTTTCCCAGAAATGTGCATCGCGAGGCTCTATTACGACGGTTTGTAAAAATGTCGCTCCAAATGTCGTAACATTCCGCAACGATTTTGAAACTGCCTCCAATATATTGTTGCGACAGTTGTAACCGCCATAATTGTATAATATATTTCATTAAAAATTGCGACGGTTTAGAACCACCGTTAATTGTATTGTTTTTTTTAATAAAATAAAAATTGCTACATTATCTCCTATCTTCATGTTAGTAGAATACCAATGCTATTACAATATTAAATTCTAACAAAATAAAATACCATGAAAAATTAAAAATTGACACCATACAAGTAATACACAAACAACTCCTAATTTTTCGGTAACGTGTGTGATAATTGTTTATAATAAATTGGGATTTAGAAGTTGGGAGCGTAATGAGCCAAAACATTAACCAATATAACAAAACTCAAAACATAAGTAGACATTCCATCGCCTAAATGCAACTAACTTCTAAGAAGATTGAGACGACAATTTAAGACATTCACTTTGGCATCTCCTAAGACATATGTCATTCCAACTAGGCACTTGATGTTGGTTAACACAAACAGTGTGAGCACAAGCATCATCACATGCATCAAGATCAGACACACCATAAATAGTAACACAATTATCAGGAATGGGATCTTTTGAGAAATAAGCAACCTTTTTCAACATCCGATTTGAAGTACAGACCTTTTCGCAGACGAAAAACTCATCGAAACTCCTTTCTCTTCCCCTTGTGCTTGCTAATATCTATTCTTCCGCATTCTGAGTCTGATTTAGTTTATTATTTCAAACACTTCACTCTTGATCCTCTTTAGAAGATGGAGTTGTGTATTGCTCCTAACTTCAGCAGAAGCATATACCTGCAATGAACAAAAACTGTTGAATCTTTTAGGGAAACATATAACCTTTCAAGAGACACTTAATGATCTTTGGATTCTTAATGAGTTGATCCTGCATTATAAGGCAAGAGGACCTGAAGACTAGTTGGGGAAACATATTTACTTCTCTTTATCAAACAGTTTAACAAAATCAAAACAATGACGAAAAAAGTTTGAGAAATCCCATAAGCTTCCATAAAAGAAAAAATGCAAATATTTTGGTCTTATGAACTTAACATCAGAAAACGCCTTCAAGTAAATTCAATTAGAGTAAAATTCAACATGTCTAACATCAACACCTTTAAATATGACCATATAAAACATCAATGTAAATTAAACATGAACAATAGTAAGTAGACATATTGTTTCTGTTACTTATAACCTTATTTTGATTTTTAAATTTTCCAAACAATCATAGAGCCTTGAGAAAAACAAGTAGTAATCTACTGAAACCCCAGATTACATAAAAAAAATTAAATAATTACTAGATCAACAATAATAGTTGGTTTGCGAGGAACGGTTCAGCGATGGTGTGAAAGGAACGATTCAGAGGTGGTGTGTCGGGAATGGTATGGAGACACCGGAAAACCCTTCAATCTGGACAACAAAATAGGATATGAATAAGTTATAGTGTTCTAGGAAAAATTCAGACATCAAATAAATTATAATATTTTACAAACCTGAAACAAGTAGATGAATGTTTTTTCAAAAATTGTTCCTGTAAGGATATAGAGTAATAGTATTCTTATATGTCAATTAAAAAATCATAACACAAAACATGGTTTCAGAAACAGGTTACACAAAAGAACAAATTTAATAAGCATGTCACATCATGATCTGACAATGACCTTAACATAAGGAAGAAATGAGAGTGAGATTGCAAAATAAGACTAATCATTTGAGAAAGCTCTAATGTGGCGAATTCACTTTGGGTACACTTGTTGAAAGATCTCATATGTTCACTATCCATCAAAGATGTCAGCCCAATAACCTGTAAATTGGAAAAATATTTAGTTCATCATTGTATAATTTGAACAAATCCAATTCAAAAATTAACATTCAAATAAACAATAGTAAAAATATGCATTCACACAAAGGCTAATATATAGTTTTAAAACATAAAAGCATATTTGTTACATACACAATCAGAGACATTGAAAAGTTCTTGTTTGCTTCCCATCACTGTATACAGTCAATGGCACTTTGCAAATAGCCTAAAAACATGGAAAAAACAACATAAGAACATAAAAACCTCTCCCATGGTAATTTAAAGGGGAAAAAAGAAATAATGAAAGAGAGACACCCCAGTGCAACAAAATTTATAACAATGGGAATTAACTTGTAAATTGGAAATGTAGTGAGCCCTGCAATAATCCATTTTGAAAAAACATTAAAACTCTGAAAAAGAAAATGCAACATCAACAAGGGGAAAGAAAATACAGAGGCAGAACAAAATTCCACTAACTTTCCTTGACTTATATATGCTTGACCATTGCAGATGCAACTTTACAAATTGTTGTCTATGTATACATGACTAGGTTTTTGTTGCAGAACAGAAATCAAAACACGAATATTTAAATACCTTTAAATTCAAATAGGAACCTTGAAATGTAGTGAGCCAAAAATTGAAATCGAAATCAAAGTGCCGCAACCTAATATTTAAATACCTAAGTGTCGCAACCTAACTGGCGTATTTTGGTGCAATATTCATGTAATTTTGTGAGTTCCCTACTATTGGAAGGTTTAATCATATTACCCCTCACGTCTAATTCCCTAATGATCACCATTTTTTAGGGAAATGAGGGTGAAGAAATGGAAGAAGAACTTATACTTGTTTTCAAAGAAAGAGAATGAAGCTAAGTTTTAGATGGTTTAAATGTGACTTTCCCTCTAAATTTAAAACTCTTAAATAACTTGGATGAAAACTAAGTTGAGGTTCTCCTCTTATAGGACCAGGACCCTAGGTCACAGGCTATGATGGCCTCATCCCTAAGTGCACGCCAATGGTTTCAAGGTGGAGCTCCAAATGCCTCCCATTCTAACAGTATGAGTGAAGGAGAATAGCGATCCAAAACGCAGTAGATATTAAAAAAAAAATCCTTTAGTGATCCTTACGAATGGGCATGATCAGCGATAGAATCGTTAGCTCTTGTGGCGATTGAAACCCTTGATGGAGATCGAAGGAGTGATCGCGAATGTTGAATGGGGACAACGCCTCTACTCAGTCCACACGAACAGATTCCTTCAGTCTCAATGCTAGCTGTTACGAATGAAGGCTTTGAGTGAGAGAGAGAGAGAGAGAAACAAAATTTTCATCTACACAAATGCTTCTACACAAGCGTTCTATTTATAGAACCACTTGTGTGGGTTGTAAGCTAAAAAGCTCACTTAAGTGCATGTGGCCCATATCTTATGATATACCAAAATCACTTAAGTGTGTGGTACCTTACCATATTTCATATTCTACTTAAGTGCACCGTACCTTACGATGTCCTACAATTCACTTAAGTGCATTGTACCTTACAGTGTTCCTTATTTACTCTATCTCTCATCAATCCGTCCTTTTGTGTATGACCCTGTAGGTTCTCGCGGGCATTGGAAATTATATTAAATCACATATTTAATATAATAAACAGTGAGCGGTGTAAGACCCCAAATTTTGACCCTAAGGTCTCTCATGTTATCTCTTCATATGCATTGGCATTGGGATCACACCTTGGCATCCTCCTTACCCCTCATTCATTGGGTTTGTATTGGGAGAGATCACCAAGCACACTTTTGATTGTATCATAATTTATTTTTCATTATTCACTAACCAAAATACCAAAAATATGTCAATATATAGTTTGTTACTTTTGTAGGTAGTGTGTGTGTTCACTCATGTTATATCAAGCCTATATCTAGGGTTTGAGACCCTCAATGCAAGAAGTTCAAAAAAGAAATGGATCACATTTGCTCTAAGCATCATATATGGATACTGTAAGACCCCAATTTTGACCCTAAGATCCCTCATGGCATCATAACATTGCATTTGCATTGCCTCAATGATCATAAGCATCTTGGCTCCTTACCTTTGAGTGGGATCTTTTGAGAGTTGGTTTGAGATCACCAAGCATGCTTGAATTGTATATTATTTATTTTCTCATTTTTATTTACTAACCAAAAGCATAAAAATATGTCACTAACATCTTTTGTTTGTAGCTTGAGCAGTCACAAGGTCCAAAGCCTCTAGGAGATCCTATGTGCATTGATAGGGCCAATTGAAGAAGAAGGCAAGCATGGAAATGGTTCCCAAAGCTCTCATCCATCAAATATTCCTCCCAAGTATCTCAATTCATCATTTTTATCAAAGCAAATCAAGGGGTTTGAGGCTTGTTTCCCAAGGAAACCCTAATTCATCTGTTCATCAACTGTGCCTTGCTCATGAAGCAACCTCAACCCATGATCAAATGCAATCAAGAGAAGTTCTTTAATTAATAATTTCCTGCATATTTTAACTTATTTTAGTGTCCTCAATCATCAATTCATCAAGATATGAGTTTGGGACTTGAGAAGTTGATCAGTCAATTCATCTAACTATTTTGAAATACACTGAGACCTAACTTTTGATGTGTTTGTCTAATGGAGATTACCCCAAGAGAAAAAATGTTATTAAGGACTATATGAACAACTTTCATGTTCATCAAAAATTTATTTGAAGCTTGTAAGGTCATCATCCATTCCAAGACATTATAGGTCATTTTGACTGAAACCCTAATTTTGGGTCAACTTCCCAAGGACATAACTCCTTAATTTTTCATGGTTTTGAGGTTGGATAAAATGCATTGGAAATATTAGGATGTCTAATTCAAATTTTATGTTGATAAAAATTTCAAAATCTCAAAATAAATACATGTGATAATGCAAAACATTATAGGTCACTTTGGACCAAATGCATTGAAATGTGAAAAAGTCCAACTTCAAGTGCCCATAACTTCTTTATAAAAAATCCAAATGATGCAAAATTTAAGTCCAAATTGATTGCGTTGAAAATATATACAACTTTTATATTGAATATTTTTTCATTTGGAGCTTTCATCATTGAAACAGAAGGGCTTGAACTTTGGCCAATTTTGAAAATCTCACATGTGCATGTTTTGCACCCTACACTTCATGTTCATTTTTCATCAATTTCCAAGGCTCAAATGGAGTTTTGATCAACATAACAAATGATCCTTATGAAAAAATATTTCCAACCATTACTCATGAGGTGGTGTTTCAAGTTTGGACATAGCATTTTCGAAGGCTTGAACATTATGGCACATTTTGGAAAATCATTAAAATTTGCATTGCATGAACCATTATTACATAAGTTGCACGTCCAAATTGCTTCTATCATGCATCAGCTACCAAATCCAAATGGAATTGGACCCTCCATGTGCCTGTACAGGCCCATGCATGGAGGCCTTTTCCATTCATGCAAGTTTGTGATCACACACTTCAGCCATGCCTTGCCTATAAATACAATGCATATGAGCTTCATTTTACTAACCTGAAGGCGCCCCAAATGCTGTGAAATTGAAACCTCACCCTCACACCAAAGGAACTATCTCACTTTTCTCTCATTTTTCAGATCTGAATTTTGATTTCCTCGATTGAAATTTCAGATCTAAAAGTTCCTAAACCTCTTCACCTTGATCCATATAGTGAACTGTAAGCATTAACATCAAGGAATTATGACTCCAAGCCCTGTAAATCAGAGGTTTACCTCAACTTTTATTTTCTTCGAATCAGCTTGCATATTGCTTATTTCTTGTTGTTGTTGTGTGATCTGAAGTCCTCTGCATAGAGGAAACACTATTGAGCTTTCAATTTTCAAAAATCATGAAGTTCATTTGAACACCACAGATCTTCCATCTCTGATTTCTCTCAATGTAGAAATCTAGAGTGGACTTGGTTGGTACAGGGGTGATGTACATCACCCCAACTTTCGATTGATGCTTGGATCGTAGCATTTGGTTAACTTTCATTTCTCTGCAATTTGGGACTTGGCCGGAGAAGACGGTGGCGCTGGCCACCGTCTGGTCTCCAGATTGGATCTGAGTCGTCCATCTCATCTTCCAGATCTAATCCCATGCGTCCATTGTTATGACTCTATTATTGGCTTGGTGCGCTTCAGTTGACTCATGCACATGGTAGGCGCGCATTTCTTGACCTCATGATTTGCCAGCTCAATTAATGAACTCAGATCAAACGGTCCACGCATTTTCCTTTTTTTTTAATTTCTGATTTCTATTTCTTTTATTTATTTTAATTCCATTTCTTTTTAAAAATTCATAACTCCTTTATTATTGGTCCAAAAAATGTGAGACCAATTTCATTTTTCTCCTTTTAATTTCTAGTTTCTAAAAATGACTTTTAATATTTTTTATTTTATTAATTGATACTTTTTAGCAATTTTCTATTTGCTGGTTATTTTTAATTCATTTAAAATAGTTTTTGATATCCAAAAAATACAAAAATATTTTTCCAACCTATTTGAATGATGATAGATCTATGAAAAATATTCTCATCAATTTATTAATTGATTTGAGATTTATTTGAGATTTTAGTTCAATTAGGTTATTTTTATGCATTTTTAATTGATTTAAAATAGTTTTTGACTTCTAAAAATGCTGAAATTTTTTGTCAAACTTTGTTTGACCTTGTTGAACTTGGGATAATTCACTTGGACTTTTCAAAGTGAGTTTGAAGTTTGACCTTTCTTTATTATTTTAATTCAAGTTTTATTTTAATATTGAAAAATACCAAAAATATTTTATTTGTTTCTTGACTTCTAATCTTCATTTTGCTTCTATTTTCTATTGTTTGACCTTGATCTTCTCTATCTTTGGTCAATGCTTGCTGATTATCACATTCTATTTCCATTAATGTACTTTAATATTCATCTTCTTCTTCTTCTTCTCTTCCTTTTTGATCAATGAGTTAAAGATTGGTGGTTAGCATAGATACATGGAGGTTTAACCTTCCTTGATTCAAATCTAATTCATCTTGGTCATGGATCAAGTGAATGGATTTGCATTAAGGATATGTTGCTTCCTAATCATGTAAAGAACCTAAATCAATACAAGATCATTTCTCATCTTCTTTTTGGCATGACAAGTTATAGGAGTTTGATTCACTAATCAAAATCTCTAATTTGTATTGTTGCCTACATTATTATTGACCGACCTCAGATAGTTGTGACTTCTACATAAGTCCAATTACGATTGCTTAACATAGCACTAAATTGCCTTATGGCACACTAATTCTAACACTAACCATTAACCATTAACATTTAATTCTTGCTCTTTACATTTATGCAATTTACTATTCTTGTACATATTATTCATTTGCTTTTGCTCTTTGCTCACTTGAGCACATGTTTATGTTAATGCAATTTGCCTTTTGCTCACTTGAGCACATAATTGTGTATATATTATTGTGCTTGTGTTTTGTTTTGATTGTTGTGGACCAAATGCAAAAATGGACAAATGGACTTAGTTTCTAGGACATTCCCTATGAAAAATTGGAGTAAAAGGACCTTAATGTTGAAGATGGATTAGAAAGACCAAATCTCTAAACTCACTCTTGTCCATTCTTGATTTACTTCATAGAACTCTTTGATGTGTGTTATTTTGTGCTAGGGAATCCTATTTGAGCCAAATTGAAGAACCATTGCCATGTTCATCCAAAGTGAAAGATACAAGAGCCATTGGGGATCTTCTAAGAACTTGTTTGATTATGATGATTGCTTGAGCTTATACTTATTTTGCTTGCATATTCCAAAGGATGAGAGCTACTTGGATCATCAATATGATCTCAAGAGAGGAACTCCATTTGTGGTCTTGTTTCTTATCCTTCATCTCTTGTATGATTAGGACTTTAGCCATTCTTCTTATTCCCTCCACTCTAACCCAAGCCAAAACTTTTTGTGCAAACATTAACACTCCTTTTTAAACATTAGAAACCTAAGCCTTATGCTTTTGATTTTCAAACTTTCTTTTCATAACACTTATTCTGAATTGAACCTTTAAGTCAACTTTGACCATATTTTGTAAATACTTTTCATTGTTAAATATAACTCATTCAAATACTTTTGTGGTTTCAATGGACACTTTCTTAATCAAAAACCTTTCATAACCTTTAGCTATTAGGTTTGAGTTATCCTTGAGGTAGATGTAATACTCACCTATATCCTTAGTGATGGACAATGAGTCTTCCATGCTTATTATAGGGTTAACCCCTCACTAGCATGTTGAAGTTATCCTCACATGGTGGATTTGTGGTTTTAGGTTGAGTTTTCTCCCTTGGATAACAAAAGACCTTAAGGCTTTTGGATCAATCAATTCACCAACTTGTTTTGAGATTTTTACCCCGAACTACGAGGTTTTGATCCTAATCTTTTTTAAGATGGTATGTAGGCAATGGGTTTATCCATCCAAACACAAAAATTGTAAATAACTTGTATATTCTTTTCGCATCTCTTCAATCATGTTTGCACAAATAAATTTTCACAAAATACCAACCTTACAACAAGTGTGAAAAGGGCTCCCTAGGAGCACCTAGGATGTTTTGGGTGCTTAAAACCTTCCCATTGCATAACCAACCCCCTTACCCCGATCTCTGACATTTTTACTAGTTTTTGATTCGATAAAACTTTTAGGTTTTTGTTCGCTTTCTAACCATTCCTTTAGATAAATAAAAGTGCGGTGGCGACTCGACTTGTATGGTTTACCTTGGATTTAGTCAATATCTCTAATGGTAACGAATACCCCGCTACAGATACCTACGTTTTCACATATGATTTTGATTAAGAAATCATCAAGAGTTTGGAGTTTGTTTGCCTTGGAAACCCTAATTCATCTGGGTATCTTGTGTGACTTCTTCAACAAGTTTATTCAACAATTGATCAAATATTTCAAGGGATATTTCATGCTACCTCATGTTATGCGTATTTGATCCTTCATGAGTTCCAAAAGTCAAGAGAATATCAAGCTAGCAAGTTGGTTCATGGTGGTTGACCAGAGAAAGTCAACTCGTCAAAACTGGGGTTCTCTAGACCATATCTCCTACAACTTATGTCATATGAAAATGATTCCAAGTGAAAGGTTACTCAAAGTAACATTCCAAACAACTTTCATGTTGAAGTCAAGAGCTAGGTTTGCTTGGAAAGTCATTTTTTATGGTGAAAGATTACAGGTCAATTTGTCTGAACCCTAGTTTGGAGGTCAACTTCCTAAGACCATAACTTGCTAAATTTTTATGAGATGAAATCCATTCAAATTCCATGATCAAATTCAAGATGTCTAATTCAACTTTGATGTTTGGAGGAAGTTCAAATTGAACTTACAATTGCATGTGACAAGAGGAAACATTATAGGTCATTTTGGGCCAATACCATTGAATAAGTGATTTTCCTCAACTTCTAAAATGCATAACTCCTTCATGCCAAATCCAAATGAGGTAAAATTTATGACCAAATTGAATATATTTGAAAGAGTTACAACTTTGATGAAGGAACTGTTTATTTTTCAACTAAATAGAATTGAAATTTTATGATGATAGTTTTGAAATATTTAAATCAATAAAAATAAAAATCATTTTTTCTTAAAATAATAAAAGTAATTACTTTTAAAAATAAATCGATTTCATTAAGGAATATCAACAACAGTATGAGAATAGGTAAGTCTTGAAAGTGGGGAACATTGTTGGTCTTCCCCAAGCAGTTGGTTTGATCACTTTTTCCTCCCCAACAACAATTCAGTTTCTTCAATCGAGTTTCGTAATCGCCTCCCCAGCTGAGTTGTAGGCGTATATTCTCAACGGTTTGCATAAATCCAACACAGGATTTTTTTCCCCTCAAGTCGCCAGCGGAGTTCACTCCTGATCCCTTCCAGCACTGATTCTTGAGCAGTATTTTTGGTCCTTTGATCTAAAATTCCCCACAGAGTTGATGAATCAGATCCTCAGCAGATCTTTTCTCCTTCGTCGGCAGAATTTGAGATATTCTGAGATGGATGATTTATTTTCATCCCTAACTTTTTCTCCAGTTGATGCCTCCATCCTGTCGAGATTAGTCGAGTGTTGTAGTGATGATTCAGATCAGTGACATATGTATCCTTTGTGATTGTTTTGTCAGCATAATCATCAATCACACATACATATACACATACATTCATACATCGGATATTTCATTATGCATTATTATCGCATTTTTTGATTCCTTATTTTTCTGATCCTCTGTTATGGTGACATTATTCTTCCTCATACAGATTTGGTGCATCTGTCCTCCCTCAATTGTAGAGTGTCATCCCCTTTAGCAGAAAGAATTTAGCCTTTCTCATTCCCCACTGAGTTATTTCCTCATGGATGGTTATTATTTCAACTTCCTCCCCAGTTGATTATATGGATGGAACCACTCCCCCTGAGTTATATCCTCACTGGGTCGAGTCTTTGTTTAACCGTTTCTTTCTAGCTCTTACCTAGATAGATGCTTTAGTCCCTTTAGAGTCTATTATCCAGTAACTGGTAATATTCTTCTCGATTTGCGAGTACCTTACTCTTTCCCAATACCCGGTAAAAGTAATCTACTTCCTCAACTTTTTTCCCCAACTGATTCGTTTTACGTTTCCTAGAGAGTTAATTCTTGATATGTTCATCCTAAAACCGATGACGTATTTTCTCCTCTTTATGGTTTTCTACCCAGTAAAAGGGTAGTTGTAATACCTATTTCACTTCCCAGAGAGTTAATCCTTGATATGTTCATCCTAACCGATGACAGATTTTCTTCTCTTTGCGGTCTTTTGCCAAGTAACCGGTAGTTGTAAATCCCGCTTTCCCCTCTGAGTCTATCCTTGATATGTTCATCCTAACCGGTGACGAATATTCTATTTTCGGTATTCTATCCAGTAATTGATAGATATAATTCCTACTTTTCCCCGTCAGTATATCATTGATATGTCCATCCTAACCGATGACGAATATTCTTCCTTTGAGTATATCATTGATATGTTCACTTTAACCAGTGACAAATATTCTCTTTCTTTGGTCTTTTTCCCAGTAGCTGGTAGTTGTAAATCCTATTTTATATTTTCCATAGCAGGTTGTTCTTACCCAGTAGCCGGTGACGAACATACCTTATTTCCTCAGCGAGTCATCCTTGAGATGTTTACCCTAACTGGTAACAGATGTCTCTCTGTCAGATTATATTATCCTCCTATCCAGTAGGTCTCTTAGGGACCAAAATTTGTTTCTATATGTTGTTATTTAAGCCCATTCTACTGAGTCGATACGAAGATTTTAATCTTCGCCTCCTTAGCTAGAATGTCCTTAAATAGGGGCAGCTGTAAGAACCCAAATTTTGACCCTAAGGTCCCTTATGCTATCTCATCATATGCATTGGAATTGGCATCACACCTTGGCATCCTCCTTACCCCGCATTCATTGGGTTTGCATTGGGAGAGATCACCAAGCATACTTTTGATTGTATCATACTTTTTTTTTCATTATTCACTAACCAAAATACCAAAAATATGTCAATATATAGTTTGTTACTTTTGTAGGTAGTGTGTGTGTTCACCCATGCTCTATCAAGCTTATATCTAGGGTTTGAGACCTTCAAAGCAAGAAGTTCAATAAAGAAATGGTTCACATTGTCTATAAGCATCATATATGGATCCCTATGTTCTTCACATATCATTTTTATCAAGAAATTATCAAGAGTTTGGAGTTTGTTTGCCTTGGAAACCCTAATTCATTTGGGTATCTTGTGTGACTTCTTCAACAAGTTTATTCAATAATTGATCAAATATTTCAAGGGATATTTCATACTACCTCATGTTATGCGTATTTGATCCTTCATGAGTTCCAAAAGTCAAGAGAATATCAAGCTAGCAAGTTGGTTCATGGTGGTTGACCAGAGAAAGTCAACTCGTCAAAACTGGGGTTCTCTAGACCATATCTCCTACAATTTGTGTCATATGAAAATAATTCCAAGTGAAGGCTTACTCAAACTGATATTCCAAACAACTTTCATGTTGAATTTCAGATCTAGGTTTGCTTGGAAAGTCATTTTTTATGGTGAAAGATTATAAGTCATTTTGTTTGAACCCTAGTTTGGAGGTCAACTTCCCAAGACTATAACTTGATCAATTTTTATGATAGGTCATTTTGAGTCAATACCATTGAATAAGTGATTTTCCTCAACTTCTAAAATCAATAACTCATTCATGACAAATCCAAATGAAGTCAAATTTATGATCCAATTTTATATATTTGAAAGAGCTACAACTTTGATGAAGGAACTTGTTTCATTTGAAGTCCATAGAAAAAGTTATTCAAGGTGGAAGAAAGGAACATTTGACTTGGGACTTAGAATTTTTTTAAATATGTTTGATCTCCCAAACTTACACGTCAAAATTAATCATGATCCAAGCTTCAAATGAAAAGTGCTCAACAAGAAAGTTGTTCCCCTTGATCTCACCTTTCCAAAAAGTCCAAAATCACCTCATTTGGCCAAAGAATGAAGGACTTGCGCATGGGTGCAATGTGAGGTGCCATTTGGATGATTTTCACTTCCACATTTCATACACAAATGCATGGCCACATGACATGATTTCAGCATGATTCTCACTCATTTTTGGACCTGAATACATCACTTGATGGGCCTATCACACGCCCATGCAAGCATGCAAAGAGAATTACTAAAATTGGAAATTTTTGGAAGTGTGTGGAAATGAATATCTTTGGCTATAAATACAACCCTCATTGCTCAGAATTGAGGACCTCAGGCCCAAGCTTTGAACCTACAATCCAAACCCTCACCATTAAAGGATAACCTTGAAGGTTTTCATTTGAAAATCGAGCTTCAAATCTCCATCTGTTTTGAGATTGAAACTCCAAGAGTCCAAGCCATTTCTTGATCCTAATCACTTCCTACAAGCTTCTGAAATAAAGCCAATCACAATTAGAATCAAGAAAAAGAAAGTTCGAAGCTCCCTAGAAGGTAATTTTCCAGAATTTTCATCTCTTCGATTCTCCCTCAATTCTTCACTATTCTTTGTGATTTTTGGTTGGCTGAAGTCCTACCAATGTAAGCAAGAAGATGAAGTTGCATTGAGGTTAAATCGAAGCAACTCAGTTCATGATCTTCAAAATTCAAATCCCTGTATCTTTTTATATACTTGGAATTGGAGAAAATTGAGGCCAGATCCGAGCTCCTGAGCATTTTTTTTCTTTGAATCCATGTCCTTGTTTTTCATTTCGGTGATGGTTGATGGTGGACCAGTCTGGTGAGGTCCACCAGAGAAGAAGACCGGAGTCCTAGCTCCGGTGGTGTGCTGTCACACCTCTCAGTCACAGGATCCATTTAAATTGTTTTGATCTTAGCCCTTGGTTCTGATTACCAAGTGTGTGACGCGTTGACTGCAGTGCATCATGGAACGCGCGCGCTTGGCCATCAGATCTGCCACCTCAATTAATGAGGGAGATCTGATGGCCCTTGTTTTTTCTTAGTTTCTAATTTTTCATTTAATCCATTTATTTTGATTAATTCATATTAATTTCATTTTTAATCCAAAAAATATGGAACTTTCACAAAAAATCTTTAAATACTTTCCTCTTTCATTTTCAGAATTAAAATTATTTTTTGGATTAATTTTGATATTTTTCATGATTTAATTGTTTTTGTGTATATTTTTAATTATTTAAAAATACTTCTGATTTTTTAAATGTTTTGAAGAGGTTTTAGGTTTTAACCAAACTAAATTTAATTTAAATGCATTTTTTATTTGATTTTTAATTGATTAATTGTATAGAAGTTATGTTGAGCCATTCTTATTGACTTGTGATTTTTGACTATGTGTTTGAGCCTTGGTCAAGGTTGATTTGACTTTTATTGAGTTAAAATCATTGGATTTAGGGGATTGATGAAATGTACATTTTATCTCCCAAAGTGAATGAATGATTTTAATTTGATAAAATTCCTCCCATGACCAATTTGTGTTTCTCTCACCTCCCTTCCCTCTTCATCTTCAATCCCATTCTCTCCCATCCTTTTCATTGACCAATGATCTGTCAATATCCTAAGGCTAATTGGTTCATCAATAACCTTGTGTTAGATGAACCAATACAAGTATGGATGAGATAGGTCCATCCTTTCATCCTTTTCTTTTTGTGTGTGGTATGTCTTAGGTGTTTGGTTCATTATACCATATCTCTAACATGCATTAACACCAAAATTCTATTGCCCGGCTTCAGATAGTTGTGACTTCTATATAAGTCAAATTACGATTGCTTAACGTAGAGCTAAATTTTGACCCTAAAGGCATAGCATTCTAGTAAGTGAGATTGTAAGTCTCCCCCTTTCATGGTATTGTGTGGAAACTTGACCTTTTTTCCTTCCTTTAGAAAATGTCTTGGTTCAAGGATTCATGCTTGTGAATAGAGGGTTGAGTGTTCTCTAAAGAATGACTTTATCAATGAAAAAGCAAAACTCCACTAACATCTAATTAACTTTGATTAACACTAACTATTATTAACCTTGCTTTACTTTCAAGTCATTTACTTTATGCAATTTAAATTCAAGACATTTACCATTTCATTTTTCATTTTAAATATCATTTAACTTGTTTATGTTTATGCCATTTTCACTTTGCTCATTTGAGCATATATTGTGATTGTATATATTTGTTTGAATATTTTGTTTGTGTTTGTGGTCTTAGGACCTTAAAATACTTAATAAGCAACAAAAATCCTAAAAAGTGTTTGTGTGGACTGTTGGATTTGATTCGAACCTTTGGACTTAGACTTAGGTAACATTTCATATGCAAGAAGGACTTGGCCAATGCCAACATTTCTGAGACCAAGTTATTGTGATTTGAGCTTCCATCTCATGCAAATCTTGGGATTCATTTGATTTCATCTGCCATATGGTCTTGATGCAAATGTTACTTTGAACCTATGTCTAATACCTTATTCTGAGCAAAGCTAAGGAGTATGTAATCTGATACTTAAGAAGATAAAGAAGACAGTTAGCTGTGAAGTTGCTTGCTTGGATGTGGCCATCTTTATTTGATGCCTTGCTTGATATTGCTAATTACTTACTGATTATTGCTTGATTAGAAGTCCAAAGGGAAAGTAGGTTTTCTATATGACATTCTTGTCTATTGGATTGCATCTCATTGGTCAGATCTTTTCAACTCTTAACTTTTAAATTTATGCTTAGGATTAGCCTCTTCATCTCCTCCCATTTCTTAAATTTCGAAATCTCTCCCCCTTTTCTTAAAAATCTTCTTTGCTTGTTATTTCAAACTTAGACTTTATTTCAAATTAGAAACTTTGGCCTGATGCCATTGCATTTTTTTAAATTTTTTCTTAAATCAAACTTGTAAATGAACTTAACCATATTGACTTAAAATTTCAAAAGACAAAAAGAACTATCACTCATTAAAACTTTTGGGCCTTTTGTTCCCCTTTTTAACTTAACTTTTGATTAAAAGCAATCCACTCATTTTGAAATTGATACCACGAACTACGCGGTTTTGATCCCTCATTTTTATGTTGGTACGTATGCACAAGTCCGAAGGTCTTGTCAAACACAAAAATATAATTAATGAATTGTTTTCTCACCCCCACACTCTATTTATTGCAAACATATTTTATACCAAAAACACATACACACATAAAAAAGGGTTCCCTAGGAGTACCTAGAACACTTTGGATGCTAACACCTTCCCTCTGTGTAATCAACCCCCTTACCTGTAATCTCTGGCATTTCATTAGTTTTGATTTGAAAACTTCTTATCTTTGGGTTTTGTTCGTACTTTTCCCTTTTCCTTTGTAAACAATAAAAGCGTGGTGGCGACTATGGTTTTATTGATGTTAAGCTTATCCATAGCTTGATGGTCATGAATTTATCACAATAGACATTAAGTGGCGACTTTGCTGTGGGTTTAGCCTACTTTTTTATGTGTATATAATTGTATATTTGATTGTTTGTATATTTGTTGTGTAATATAATTTGCTTGTTGTGCTTGATGATCTCTGAGTGGTGAGATAAGTTCTAACCCGAACTTGAGTGCAATTAAGATTGGAGGATGGTATAGTCATGTTCGACTTGTGTGGAGTAGTCCTTAATAAGTTGGCTTGAGACCCATCTACTCATTGGTGACCCTTTTGGAGTTACTAATGTCACACAAGTCATTTATGGTTAGGCATTACTTTCTCTGATTTGGGGTCTGAGAAGCTGAGGATTGTAGAACATTTAACCCAACTTGGCCTATTTAGGATGTAGTGTGGAGACTATTCAGGTGTAGACTTGATAACAGTTGTTACGCGATACTACACTCAGACGAGTTTCTCTTGAGAATATTATGGGTTGATGAGTCAGTCATCCTAACCTGTAATATCCGATAGATAGAATTAAGACTCTGGGAACTCTTTAGAACATGATCTACATGTTTTTATCCTTAGTACACTCCTTTGGGATGGTTCTTAACCTGACTTCATGCTCGTGACTCACAATAAACCCTTTGATTCTTGGTTGATCCAATCAAGTCTTGTCAATATCAATGGAACTTGGGTGTTGATAAGGTGAAAACCATAATCCACCAAAATGGATGATTGATCTTGACAAGGACTTGATTCATCCCTTGACCTTTGTTTATTTTCCTTGTGTGTGATCCCTTATTTATTATTGTTGCATCCATGCATTCATGTGCATCATGACATTCATCACACAAAAATAACTTCAAGGAACTGAGGTCTTATTTGCAAATATTTTCAGACCATGGATTGTGGACGAAGGAACACCAAGAAGTACAGTTTCAGATGTCCTGATTTGAAAGAGCTAAGAAATTTGTCATCCTTTGTATTAGATCCCTTGGAATTCAAGCAACGCCATGGGAAGCTTTTATCTGTGTTATCTACTGATATGGTTGAAGGACTCTTGAGTGTGTTAGTTCAGCTTTATGATCCTCTCTACCGTTGCTTCATTTTCCCGATTATCAGCTTATGCCTACATTAGAGGAGTACGCACATCTCTTGGGAATACCTATTTCTGACAAGGTTCCTTTTAGTGGATTGGAGGAGATTCCCAGATCTCATATTATTGCTGAAGCTCTTCATCTGAAGAAGTCTGAGATTGAGGCTCATTGGGTTAAGAAAGGAGGAATGTTTGGGTTGACTTCTGCGTTTCTCATTGGGAAAGCTATTGTCTTTGCTCAAGCCGGTAGTGTGGATGCTTTTGAAGCTATCTTTGTGTTGCTCATTTATGGTTTAGCTTTGTTCCCTAACATTAACGGTTTTGTCGATGTTAACGCCATTAGATTCTTCTTGATTGGGAATCATGTGCCTACTCTGTTGGGTGATATGTACTTCTCTTTGCATCTAAGGAATTCTAAAGGTGGTAGGACTATTGTCTGTTGTGTTCCTCTTCTGTACAAGTGGTTTATTTTGCACTTTCCTCATACGCCTGCTTTTGTGGAGAACAAATAATGTCTACGGTGGCCTCAAAGACGTATGTCCCTCACCAATGATGATATTGTTTGGTATGACTCTGCATTGAGTAGTTTGGATATTATTGATAGTTGTGGTGAATTCTCTAATGTGCCTCTCATTGGTACACAAGGAGGAATTAACTACAACCCTGCTTTGGCTCGTCGTCAACTTGGGTTCCCCTTGAGAGATAAGCCTAATAATACTTAGTTAGAAGGTCTTTTCTATCAAGAGGGTAAAGATCCCCAACATTTGAAGCATAAGATGGTGCATGCTTGGCATAATGTGCATAGGAAAGGAATATTCGAGCTTGGTCCGTGCAACTGTGTAGCTTTGGAAGCTTACACTACTTGGGTGAAGAAGAGAGCTTTGGAATTAAAGATGTCGTATGCATGTGAGAGACCTATGTCTTTGGTTGTGGCTGAGACATTAACTCTCCCTAATCAAGATATAGAGGAGTTGGAAGACGCACTCGCCAAGATGAAGCAAGAGAGAGATATGTGAGAAGAGGGTTCCATGCTTTGAGTCGAAAGCATGAGGAGTTGCAGCTTGAGTCGAGGGACAAGGACACGCTTATTGAACTTCTTGAAGACCAAGCAGTGAAGAGACAGAGAGAGCCAGAGGGCCCATATTCCTCTAGTATGCCTCAACCTTCCGGTGCTTGGAAGAAGATTGTTGATCAGCTAGTTCTTGAGAAGGCTCAGATGCAGACATCTTTTGAGTCCGAGATCCGAAGCATCCGAAGGAAGTACACACCAGCGGCCAGATCATCTGACATTGTTGTTAGGGGATCCTTAGGATGATTAGTTTCCTTTTCTCTTGTATTTGTACTTTGGTTTCTGAAATTGTACCCAGTGTAATCCTTCCAAATTATATAAATAAAATAGATTTTTATGGTCAATCAAATTGTTACTATTATTATTATGAAAATATTTGTAAATAGAACTTTGTATGTTCCTTGAAATAAAATAAACAAAAACCTTGCATTTCATGCATCATTTGCATAACAGGTTTTCTTCTGCCAGATGTCTTATCAGTTATTCTTTTGTGCTTCAGCCAAGCTGACTCACCGATACTACACACGCGCCAATCAACCCAGAATTATGGAGTATTTGGAACAAGAGAACAGAGATCTGAAGGATGAGATTGCTCGGCTGACTGCCATGATGGAGTCTGTTCTTGCTGCACAAAATCAGTCCTCACCAACTCTCGCAACTCCTCCCCGAAGGATTGTTATCTCTGAGGTTACTACCTCAACCATGTCTGTTGCTGCTACTCAATCCGGTCCAACTATGCCTGCTGGATTCCCGTGGGAATGCCACCAAATTTCATGCCTGAAGGGTTTGCGCCTACATTTTCTTCTATGCCGACATCTAGCCCGGTCATGTCTGTACCACCTCCAATTGGTCATATATTACCTCGTGTTGAGGACAACATCTACCATTCTGAGTCGTCTGAGGGCCCAAATGTTTATGATAAAATGGATGAAATGAAGGATCAAATCCTTGAGCTGCGAAAGGAATTGAAAAATTTGAGAGGAAAAGACCTGTTTGATAAAATTACTGCTAAACTTTGCTTAGTACCGAATGTGAAGATCCCGATGAAGTTCAAAGTCCCCGACTTTGAAAAGTATAAGGTAAATACTTGTCCACTAAGCCACCTTATTATGTACGCTAGAAAAATGTCAACTCAAATTGATAATGATTAGTTATTGATTCACTACTTTCAAGACAGTTTAACTGGCGTTGCTCTAAGATGGTATATGGGGCTAGACAGTGCAAGTGTTCGTACGTTCAACGATTTGGGTGAAGCTTTTGTGAAGCAGTATAAGTATAATGTGGATATGGCGCCTGATAGAGACCAGCTGAGGTCTATGTCTCAAAAGTATAAAGAGACGTTTAAAGAATATGCTCAAAGATGGAGAGAACTTGCTGCTCAGATTAATCCTCCTTTGGAAGAGAAGGAGATGATGAAGATTTTCCTGAAGACCCTGAGTTCGTTTTATTATGAACGAATGATTGTCAGCGCCCCTAGTGACGTTACCAAGATGGTAAATATGGGGATGAGATTAGAGGAAGGAGTCTGTGAGGGACGTCTGTCTAAGGAAGAGGTGTCATCCAGTATGAAGTATGGAAGTGGTTTTGCTAAAAGGAAAGAAGGGGAAACCAATGAAGTATCCGTGGGGAGGCAGAAGAGGCCTCATGTCAGAAGAAATCGTCAACCGTGTCAGCATCAACATCAATTTTCATCAATAATTCCAGTGTTTTCTAACAATTCCAACAATCAATCAATGTCAATTCAACAACAACGTCAACAACAACCGCAACAAAGAACCAACTACAACAACAACAACCAACAACAAAACTTCGAGAGGAAGAAGGTCTCTTTTGACCCTATTCCTATGTCATACGTTGAACTCTACCCATCTTTGGTTCTCAAGAACCTACTTCAACCAAGAAACCCACCTCAAATTCCCGAGCCACTTCCATGGTGGTATAATCCTGAACTTCGATGTGTCTTTCATCAAGGAGCTCTCGACCATGATATTGAGAACTGTTACCCGTTAAAGTACGAGGTACAAAAACTTATGAAAAAGTGGGATGGTGTCCTTTGAGGACCATGCACAGAATGTAAAAACCAATTTGTTGCCCGCCTATGGTAACTCATCTGTCAACATGGTAGATGATTGTCTTGGAGAATATAAGGTTTATGATGTTCGCCATATCAGATAGTTTTTGGTTGTAATTTATAGAGATATTTGTTTGGTTAGGGATTGTGAGCATGACCATGATGGTTGTGTGATATGTAGCAAGAACCCTCGAGGATGTGTCATTCTAGAGAGGGACATTCAGAGATTGATGGATGAAGGGCTTATCCAAGTTTGTCAGTCAAGGGAAGTATATGATGTCAATGTAAATGTGCCAGTGTTTAAGACCCCTGAGCGGGTAGTAATTCAATTTGATAGTAGCAGCAGCAACAACGTCAATAGACCGGTATCGCTGATAGTAATACAGTTAGCAGGCCCCGTCTTGTATGTATCCGATAAAGTTGTTCCTTATCAGTATAATGCCACCATGGTGGAGAAAGGTCAAGAGGTTCCATTTCCTATGACAAATTATGTTATGAATATAGCTGATATCATAAAGGTGACCCGCAGTGGTCGTGTTTTTGGTCCCGTCTTTTCAAAGGATGTAGAAGAGGCTGCAGTCAATAAGAAGGTGGATGTACCTATGGTAAATCCGGTTAGTGCTCCAGTTTGTCATTCTGGTGAATCCAGCAAACTAAAGCATAATGATGATGATGAGATACTACGATTAATCAAGAGAAATGAGTTTAATATGGTGGAGCAGCTGCTCCAAACTCCGTCGAAGATTTCAGTGTTGTCTCTGTTGATGAATTCTAAAGCGCACAGAGAAGCATTACAAAAAGTGTTAGAGCAAGCCTATGTTGAGCACGACGTTACTGTGGATCAATTTGACCATATTGTGGTTAACATTACTTCTTGTAACAATCTGAGTTTTTGTGATGAAGAGCTTCCTGAGGAAGGTAGAAATCACAATCTAGCATTACACATTTCAATGAACTGTAAGGAGGATGCGTTGTCTAATATGTTGGTAGATATCGGTTCTTCTTTGAATGTACTCCTAAAAACAACTCTATCCAGATTTTCCTATCAAGGCACCCCAATGAGGTATAGTGACGTAATTGTCAAGGCGTTTGATGGTTCTCGCAAAACCGACATTGGAGAAGTGGACCTCCTAGTAAAGATAGGTCCGAGTGATTTCCAAATTACTTTTCAGGTAATGGATATCCACCCGGCCTATAGCTGTTTATTGGGAAGGCCATGGATCCATGAAGTTGAAGCTATAACATCTACTCTGCACCAGAAATTGAAATTTGTGAAGAACGCAAAGCTTATCATTGTTGGTGGAGAGAAAGCGCTCTTGGTAAGCCATATGTCATCTTTTACATATGTCGAAGCCGATGAGGAGGTTGGAACTCCGTTCCAAGCCTTGTCTATTGCTGAAGTGAAGAAAACGGGGGCACCCATGTCTTCTTTCAAAGATGCTCAGAAAGCTATTGAGGTTGGCTGCACTTATCAGTGGGGTCGTATGGTAGAAGTTGCAGAGAACAAGAATAGGGTCGGATTAGGTTTTCAACAAGGGTCATTCAACGTCAAAGCTAAAGAACTACAACCAAGTTTCCCTAGTGGAGGGTTCATTCATGGTAATGAACAACATTCAACTGTTGTAATTGAGGATGATGAAGACGAAGACTTCACCAACTTTGTGATGCATGGCCAGACTTGCAACAATTGGGTTGCTGTTGATGTTCCCGTTATTGTCCATCGCTCTAGGTAATTTGTTTTTCATGTTTTAAAAAAAAATCATTCTCCTCTGCCTAAGGAAAAAGTGAATATTGTTAGGCATTTCTCAATTATCATTAATAAAATACAATTCTATTCATCCACGTCTATGATGTTTTATTTTACTTTTTGCCTTTCTTAAAATGGTAATCACAAAAAAACATAAATAAATAAATAATAATAATTGTCCATGTGCATAATATTTGGTCGCAATTCATTTCTCTAAAATCAAAATATCAAATTATTATGCAGGTTGGTTCCCAAACCCATTGAATACAATGATCCTACTACCTCTACAAACTTTGATTTCCCTGTGTTTGAGGCTGAGGAAGAGACTGATGAAGAAGTATCTGATGAATTATCTCGTCTACTTGAGCACGAGGAAAAAGCCATTCAGCTGTTCGAAGAGTAGATTGAGTTAGTCAACTTGGGTTCCGAAGATGATGTGAAGGAAGTTAAGATTGGGTCTCAACTGTGTCCAGAGGTTAAGAAGAGTATGATTGATCTTCTTCAAGAATATTCAGATGTGTTTGCTTGGTCCTATCAAGACATGCCTGGTTTGCATTCTGAAATTGTAGAGCATAGATTGTCGTTGAAGCCAGAATGCCCGCTGGTCAAGCAGAAGTTGAGGAGGACTCATCTTGATATGGCAGTAAAGATCAAAGAGGAAGTGCAAAAACAGATTGATGTTGGTTTTCTTGTTACCTCCGAGTATCCGCAGTGGGTGGCCAATATTGTGCATGTTCCGAAGAAAGTTGGAAAAGTCCACATGTGTGTTGATTAAAGAGATTTGAACAAAGCTAGTCCAAAAAGATGATTTCCCTCTGCCACACATTGATATGTTGGTAGACAATACAACTAAATTCAAAGTTTTTTCGTTTATGGACGGATTTTCCAGTTATAATCAAATTAAGATGGTGTAAGACCCCAATTTTGTCCCTAAGATCCCTTATGGCATCATAGCATTGCGTTGCATTGCCTCAAGGATCATTGAGCATCTTGGCTTCCTTTCCCTTTGGGTGGGATCTCTTGTGAGTGGTTTGAGATCACCAGGCATGCTTGCATTGTATATCATTGCTTTTCTTGTTTTTTATCACTAACCAAAAGCACAAAAATATGTCATTAACCTTTTTGTTTTGTAGCATCAAGCAAGCACAGGTCAAGCACTTTAAGAGCATCCTTTGTGCAAGAGCTGAGATATTCTCCTTGGTATAAGGACCACATGATCATTATATTGAGCTTACATGATCTAGAGTTCCATTTTGGAGCCATTTCATCAAGTGGTAAAGGCCCAAATTCATCAAAGCATTTCCAAGTCATCTGAGGACCAAATCAGTCAACTGTGCAAACAACTGAGGACTTTGAGGTTAGGGAGATGAATTTAAACACCTCATTCATGTTTAAATGAAGTCCATTTGTCATTTCAAACATCTATCTTGAAGATTTTGAAGTCATGGCAAAAGTTTCCAAAAATGGAAAGTGACATGTAATTTCAAGTTTCCAAAAATGGCAAGTTTCTAGTCCATATTCAACTTGACTTTTCAATATCAAAAAAGCTTCAAATGGATTTTTGGTGAACATGAAAGTTGTAGATCTTTGTCTCCCATTTCCAAAAAGTCCTATTTCATGTTCATATGATGATTGGTTGAGAAGTTATGCCCAAATGATCACAAGGTGTGCATGGAAGTTCAAAGTGACATAACTTTTGATTCAAAACTCCAATTTGATTCATTCTTTTTGCAAAATACTCGTCATGACCAATACTTTTCAAACAAGCCTTGCCATTCATGGAAAAAGTGTGTATGATCATCATTCCTCAAGTGTCCATTTTGGAGGGAAATTTTACAATTCAAAATTGGCTTAAGCTACAAGCAAAATACCAATTCCATGCTGATTATTGGTGGATTTTAAGTGAATTTCAAGCTTGCATGGGCACTATTCACGTGTAGCATGTGCATGGAACCTCATTTTTCATTTTTGCATTTTTACTTCATATTTCACTAATCATGTTTAGCCAAGGCTTAATTGTGATTTCAGTGTCATTCACAGGTCATATATAAGCCAAACCCTAAATGTAATTGAAGGGGATAACAGAATTTAGATCTCAAATTTCCAAATTCCCTCCATTTTTCTCTCTCTTTGAAATTCAAATTTCTTCACACAATTCCTCAAAATTCTTGCATAATCTTGTTCATCATGCATCATTGAGTAAGAATCAACCATTGGTTTGAAGAATTCAGTCCAGATTTGAGGAGATCGAGTGCATCTTCATGTTAATGGAAGTTTGGAATTGAGCTAGATCCAAGCATTTTCAGTTGATTCTTTTTGCTCAAAGCTTCAAGGCAAGGAAAGTAGAGTAGATCTGGAGCTTGTGGACACCTGAGGACACGATTTTAGAGCACTGCAATTCCAAGTAGGTTGAAATCGATTCTCTCCTTTTGCAGTTTTATGTATATAATTCTGTAGATCTCACTTAGCTGAGCATGCTGATATGTTTAAAATTGAAAATGGATGAATAATGAGCTTGTATGATGAACTGGAATTTTTGAGCATGATTATGTTTCTCTTCGATCCATGAATGTTAGGGAGAATTAGATAAAATGAATATGATATTTGGACTCCTAGTTGAATGCTGGTTCGACCGGTGTATCATTTGCCAAATTCTGGAAAATTGTTGTTGGATCTCCGGCGGAGACGGCCGGAGAAGATGATCGGCTCCGCCGTCTGGTTCGGTTAGGGTTTAGTCCATGTTGGATCCACGTGCGCGCTTGTTTGTCTAATTCATTGGTTGTGGATGCTTTGACCGTGCCATGTGTTACTTGACTTGATGAGTGTGCTGCCATGTAATAAATGAAACGATGCGTTTTACTTGGCCTTGCTGGATGCTGATTGTGCTGCATGCGTGTGTATTCCATTGGTTCTCATTTATTTGACCGTGCCATGTGTGTGCGTTGAATCTGACGTGTACGATGACTGTTCTAAGTGATGCTATGCGTTTTGCTTGTTTAAATTTGGTCCGTTGATGTGATTCTCGCGCCTGATCCAATGGTTCTGATTATTTCTGGCTTCAATTCAAATAATTGTTTTCCCTCCATTTCATTTTAATATTCCATTTGTTTCATTCATCTTTGAAAAATCATTAAAAATAGTAAAATAGTCCAAATTGACTCTAACTTTTTTTCATATTTTTGTTTTAATGTCTAGTTTTTTATAGGATTAATTTCATGAATTGTTTGTTTCTGGATTTTTATTTTGGAATTTTTGTTTGGACACTATGTTATTTTGATCATGTGCATTCTATGCTTTGTGAAATGCTATGTGTTGATCCATTTGATTTGAATTTTTGCATGCTTGATATTCACATGTGATATGAATTTTTGAGCACTGGTTTGAATTTTTTCTCATTTGTATTCATTGCTTTTGACACATGAAGGTGTAGTGTGACAATTTGTGTCACATTTTTGACCTTGCATTTGTGCATTTTTGATCACCTATCATTTGAGCTCTTATGGATCTAATTTTTTGCACATTGCTTGTTCATGACATGAGTAGCTTGCATAAAAAATCTCAAGGCCATTTGATGCATTTCTGTTTTAATTTGGATTTTCTAGTTTGGATGTCCATTTTGTGCACCTTTGCTTGCCTTTGCTTTACATTGATCATTTGATGCCTTTGCTTTGTGCATTGATGTTGGTCCTTTTGAGGACATTTTCTTAATTGTTTGAATGTGCAATATGTGAAAGATTGACTTCTGTTTTGATCATTTGGTTTGGTTTTGAACCTAGTCTTTGCACTAGTGTTTTGTACATGAACTAACCTTGACTTGTGTTTCAGGTTTGGACACTTAGCATAAATGGTTGAGTTACTCACCTTTTGAGATGCAAATTGGATTGTGTTCTGACTTCTTTGTGTTTTGTAGGATCCTAATTGACCTCTTGAGCTCATGTTTGCTTGACCATTGCTCATTGAATTGTGTATCAGTTGGACTATTTGTCTGAGATATTAACTGTTTAGATTTTGTACAGGTACATTAGTTGATAGCTTTTAGCTCTTGCTTGAGCCTTGGATTGTGGTTGATACACCACTTAGGTAGCTATTCTCTTACTCCATGTAGTCTGGAAGTCCTGTCACCTTTTTGGCAGGCATTTGGCTGAAGTCCTCCTTAAGAGGCTCTGTTTGTGATTGTTTACATTTGTGCCAAAGACCTCAAAGTGAGGCATGTTACTTGATAAGTCCTCCTAAGTGAAGAGGCAATTGACGGATAGAAGGGATTAGTAGCCAATCCCCCGTTATTCAGTGAGTCGTTCATTATGCTCGCACTACATGCTGATGCTCTTGAACATGTACCCAAGATCTTTGTCCAGTGTCTGTCAAGTGGAATAGGATCCCTCTTTCTGGATCCCCACGCTTTCTTTATCATGAGCTCACCCAAGCCAGGGTTAAGAGCATGAGGTCTCATCCTCATTTCCATATTTGATCAGTTTCACCCTAACTCTCAATGTTAGTGGTTAAGAGCTCACAGATTACCTGATACAGTTTGGCTTGTTTGTCGAGGTTGATATGACCCCTCTTGACTAAAGCTCACCCCTTGGTTTGAAGTCTCTTGTTTGTGTATAGTGTGTGATGATTGTTTGCATTGTTTGCTTTTGGCATGTTTGCTTTTGACATTTGTTTGTTGTTTGGAGTCGGATCTAAGTCCATATATTGGCATTCTGTTTTCGTTTTGTTGTTTGGAGTCGGATCTAAGTCCATATATTGGCATTCTGTTTCCGTTTTATTGTTTGGAGTCGGATCTAAGTCCATATATTTGCATTCTGTTTCCGTTTTGTTGTTTGGAGTCGGATCTAAGTCCATATATTGACATTCTGTTTCCTATTTGTGGCTAGGAGTTGGATATAAGTCCATATATTGGCATTCTGTTTCCTTTTATTTGTGGTTCTCTTATTGAGACTTGCTTTTGCTTTGTGCTTGCTCATTCCAAAGGAACTTACTTGGATCATCTCTGTGATCTCAAGAGAGGAACTCCTAGTGTGGTTTTCATTTCTTAACCATCACCCTTTCCTTTTCATTTCTCCATCCTAACCCAAAACCAAAAAAATATTTGTGCAAACATTTGACTTGTTTTCAACATTAGAAAACTAAGCCTTAGGCTTTTGATTTTCAAACTTTCTTTTCATAATACTCATTTTGAATTGAATCTTTAAGTCAACTTTGACCATTTTTGTACATACTTCTAATTGGTAAACGTAACCCATTCAAATGTGCTTCTTTTGTGGTTTCAATGATCAATTCTTAATCAAATTTTTCATAACCTTTTGCTATTAGGTTTGAGTTATCTTTGTGGTAGATGTAATACTCACCTATGTTCTTAGTGATGGAGAATGAGCCTTTCATGCTTATTATAGGGTTAACCCCTCACTAGCATGTTGAAGCTATCCTCACATGGTGGACTTGTGGTTTTTCAGGTTGTGTTTTCTCCCTTTGATAACAAAAGACCTTAAGGCTTTTGGACCAATAAATCCACTCATTTGTTTTGAAATTTTTTACCCGAACTACGAGGTTTTGATCCTAATCTTTTCATAAGAGGGTACGTAGGCAATGGGTTCATCCATCCAAACACAAAATGTAAATACTTGTATATTCTTTTCTCATCTCTTCAATCATGTTTGCACAAATAAAATTTTTCATAAACAATAACCTTTGCAACAAGCGTGAAAAGGGCTCCCTAGGAGTACCTAGGATGCATTGGGTGCCTAACACCTTCCCATTGCATAACCAACCCCCTTACCCAGATCTCTGTCTCTTTTACTAGTTTTGTTTGTAAAACTTTTAGGTTTTTGTTCGCTTTCTAACCTTTCCTTTGGATAAATAGAAGTGCGGTGGCGACTCGACTTTGTATGATTTACCTTGGATTTAGTTAATATCTTCAATGGTAACGAATACACCGCTACAGAAAAATGGCGACTCTGCTGGGGACAGAACTCCCTGGTGGATTTTGCCAACTTTTCACACTTGTTGTATTATATTGTTTATGACATATCTTTGTGCAATTTGGGATTACTGTATTGTTTGTAATGATTGAATTGCTTGATATATCAATTGCTTGTGTGCTTGGTGATCTTTGTGAGATGAGTTCTGTACCCGAACTCGAGTGCACTTAGGATAGGAGAATGGCGTAGTCTCGTCGACTTGTGTGGACTTATTCCTTAGCAAGTTGACTTGCGAGTCCATTCACTTGGTGGAGGTCATGTTGGGATCAATAATGTCACACAAGTAAGTTGTGGTTCGACATTACTCTTTCCAATATAGACCTTAGAAGCCAAGGACCTTAGTTTACCAAACCCATCTTGGCCTATTTTTAGGACATAGTGCGAAGGTTGTTCAAATGTAAGATTTGATACGATTGTTACGCGATACTACACTCATAAGAGTCTCTCTTGAGAATATTTTGGGAATACGAGTAGTCGTTTCTCTGATAATATTCGAAAGATGGGATAATGACTATGGGAACCTCTGGTAGAACATGATCGGCAGATTTAAACCCTAGTACACTCCCTTTGGGTGGTTCTTAACCGAGACTCCATGCTCGTGACTTGCAACAAACCCTTGATTCATGGTCGATCCGTTCATATGGCCTTAATATCAATGGAACTTGGGTGTTGATAAGGTGTAAACCATAATCCACCAAAATGGATGATTGATATTAAGGACAATATGATCCATCCCATGACCTTTGTTTGGTGTGCTTTGCTTGATCCTTGAGTGTGATTGTTGCATTCATGCATTCATCTGCATCCATATCATCAGATAAAAAAGAAAATTTTCAAGGAACTTAAGGGGTTTATTTGCAAAATTTTCAGACATGGAAAGGCAAAGAAGGAATACAAAGAAGTACAACTTCAGACAACCCGATTTGAAAGAGTTAAGGAATCTGACATCCTATGTATTAGATCCCTTGGGTTTCAAAGCTCGTTTTGGGAAGCTTCTTCCTCTTCTGACTACTCGGGTGGATGAAGGGTTGACGAGCGTGTTGGTGCAGTTTTATGATCCTCTGTACCGTTGCTTCACGTTTCCAGACTTCCAGCTTTTGCCTACCCTTGAGGAGTATGCTTATCTCGTGGGTATACCTATTCTGGATCAGTTGTCGTTCAGTGGCTTGGAGAGTATTCCTACTTCTCGAGAGATAGCTTACATGTTGCACATAGATGAATCCCTGGTTGGTGCTCATATGACTACCAAAGGTGGAATTCAAGGTCTCCCTTCTGAGTTCCTCATTGCTCAAGCTACTGTTTATGGGAAGGCCGTGAGTGAGGATGCCTTTGAAGCCATATTTGTACTTCTCATCTACGGATTGGTATTGTTCCCCAACATCGACAAGTTTGTGGATGTGAACGTTATTAGGATCTTCTCTGCTCTTAATCCCGTTCCGACTCTGTTGGGTGATACCTATTTCTCTTTGCATATGAGGAATGCAAAGGGTGGTGGCGCTATTGTGTGCTGTTTGCCTCTGTTGTATAAGTGGTTTATTTCTCACTTACCTCAGACGATCGCTTTCAAGGAGAACAAGGGATGTCTACGGTGGTCTACGAGACTTATGTCTCTCACTAATGATGATATCTCTTGGTATAACCGTGTATATGATGGTGTGCAGATTATTGACTCTTGTGGTGAATTCTCCAATGTTCCTCTTCTTGGTACATGTGGTGGGATTAACTACAACCCTGTGTTAGCACGTCGTCAGCTTGGGTTCCCCCTAAAGGATAAACCTAATAACGTTCTGTTAGAAGGTGTGTTCTTTCAGGAGGGTAAAGATCCCCAAGGCTTGAAAGCCAGAATGGTTCTCGCTTGGCGCAAGGTGCATAAGAAAGGAAGGAATGAGTTGGGTCCTAAGAATTGCATTGCTTTGGAGCCTTATACCGCTTGGGTAAGGAAGAGAGCATCTGAGTATCTCATGCCTTATGATTATCCGAGACCTACACCTTTGGTTGTGGCTGGGCCTTCAACCCTCCCTAACCAAGGATTAGAGGAGTTGAGAGACGAAGACCTATCACGTGCCTGGATCCGTGAAAGGGAAGAGTTGCTTCAGCAGATTAAGGAGAAAGATGCTCTGATTGAGTTCCTCGAGCATCAGGTTATTGATGATCCTGATGATGCATGGACTTCTCTACTTCCTCAGTCTTCCAAGTTCTGGAAAAGGAGGTATGACCGACTCGCCAAGGAAAAAGCCGATATGGAGGCAGCTTACGAGAGAGAGGTGAAGAAGCTTCGCGTAGCTTATCTTCCTGTATCTCGAGCTTCTAGGGATCCATAGGATGATTATTTTCCTTTTCTCTTGTAAATGAATGACAATGTTGTACTTCTTTTCCTTGATATATTTGATGAGATATTTCCATATGCGATAAAATGCTTAATATTTCCAAAATTTGCAAATAAAACCCTAAAGTTCCTTTAAAATAAAAACAAATCATATGCACAAACATTGCATGCATCATATGCATAAGCAGGTGTTGTTCTCAGCCTCTGGTCTTGTGGTCTAACTCTGTGCTCTTCATTTATTTTGAAGACAAGCTGACTCACCAGTACTACACCAGAGCTAACTCTTCCAGATTGATGGATCATCTTGAGCAAGAGAACCGTGAACTCAAGGAGGAAGTCGCCAGACTGAGCGCTTTGATGGAATCGTTCCTGGCTGCTCAGAATCAGTCGTCTCCAACACCTTCAACTCCTCCCCAGAGGACAGTCATTTTTGAGATTGTTTCCTCAACTGTGCCTGCAGCCAGTGCACATTTTGCTCTGACAGCTATGCCAGCCGGGTTTCCGTGGGGGATGCCTCCCAACTTCATGCCTGAGGGCCCTGCTCCAACTTTTGCTTCTATGCCGGCATCTAGCCCGGTCCTTGTTATTCCTCCTCCCGTCGTGCATACCGTGCCTAGAGTAGACGACACCATCTATCATTCTGAGCCGTCTGAGGGCCCAGATGTTCATGAGAAGATGGACGCTATGAATGATCAATTTCTTGAGCTGTGCAAGGAATTGAAAACCCTTAGAGGAAAGGATCTGTTTGGCAAGTCTGCTGCCGAGTTATGCTTGGTTCCCAATGTGAAGATTCCGGTGAAATTCAAAGTCCCTGACTTTGAGAAATACAAAGGGAATACTTGTCCTCTCAGCCACCTGGTCATGTACGCCAGGAAGATGTCAACTCAGACGGATAATGACCAGTTGCTTATCCATTACTTTCAAGATAGTTTGTCCGGTGCAGCTCTGCGTTGGTATATGGGGCTTGACAGTGCGAACATCCGTTCCTTCAATGACCTTGGCGAGGCCTTCGTCAAGCAGTACAAGTATAACGTGGATATGGCTCCCGATAGAGATCAGCTCAGGGCCATGTCTCAGAAGGACAAGGAAACGTTCAAGGAGTATGCCCAGAGGTGGCGAGAGTTGGCAGCTCAGATTGTGCCTCCGCTAGAAGAGAAAGAAATGACCAAGATCTTTTTGAAGACCTTGAGTTTATTCTATTATGAGTGGATGATTGCTAGCGCTCCTTCTGACTTCACCGAGATGGTGAACATGAGGATGTGTCTAGAAGAGGGGGTTAGAGAAGGACGTCTGACCAAAGAAGAAGGCTCTTCTTCCGAACGATATGGGGCGTTTGCGAAGAAGAAAGATGGAGAGGCACATGCTGTGACCTCCCATGTTAAACCCAGAAGACCCTATGTGAAGAGGAAGCCTGTGCGTCCTGCCAACAATCAGCATCAGGTGGCTCATATATCACCTGTTTTCAGAGATAATCAGCAATATCAGCAACATAACAATCAACAATCATCTCAGCAATATCAGCAACAACATCGTCCTCAACAGCATGCCTATCAGCCTCGCAACAGTAATCAAGCCAGCACGAGTTATGAGAGGAAGAAGATCACTTTTGATCCGATTCCGATGACATACGCAGAACTGTATCCCTCTTTGATAGAGAGGAAGTTGATTACTCCGAGAGACCCACCAGCTATTCCTGCTAACCCTCAGTGGTGGTATAAGCCGGATTTGCATTGTGCTTATCACTCTGGTGCTCCTGGCCACGACGTGGATAACTGCTTTCAGTTGAAGACCAAGGTTCAAGACCTTGTGAGGTGTGGTATTCTGAGTTTTGAGGACGCAGGTCCTAATGTTAAGAAGAACCCATTGCCCGAGCATGAGAAATCTGTCAACATGGTCCAGGGCTGCCCTGGCAAGTACAAAGTCAAATATGTTAGCCACATTCGACAATCTCTGGTTGAGTTGCATCATTTGTTGTGTGATTACAGTCACTATGAACACGATCATGACAGATGTCGAATCTGCTCTGTTAACAGATTGGGTTGTCGCCAAGTGCGCAGAGATCTTCAGGAAATGCTGGACGAAGGAGTTATTGAGATCCTTCAGAATAGGAATGTTGACAAGGATGAGCCTGAGGTCAACGTAATCTCCCCAGTGTTTCAGATACCTGAGCCTGTTATTATCAAGTACGATGGTAGCAAGCTGAAGGTTTCTCCTTCCCTGATCATCAAGCCTGTCGGTCCTGTGCCTTATTCGTCCGAAAAGGCAATTCCCTTTCGATACAACACTGTTGCTGTAGAAGATGGGAAAGAGGTGACTTTGCCGTCCTCCTCTGTTGTGAGTATTGCTGATGTAAGTGGTTTGACCCGCAGCGGTCGTGTGTTTTCTACACCTTCGAAGCCTTAGGCTAGAGCTGATTTTGTCTAGCGCCCGATTGGGACTACTGTGCGCACCCCAAATTCGGCACTTGTTGTTAAACCCTCCTCTGTACAAAAATCTCCTACTTCTGTTGGCCCTAGTGGCAATGTGAATGAAGACTGTGATGAGATGCTGAAGCTCATCAAGAAGAGTGAGTACAATGTTGTAGATCAGCTTCTACAAACGCCATCCAAGATATCCGTGTTATCTTTGCTTCTGAATTCAGAATTGCATAGAGAGGCTCTGCAGAAAGTTTTGGATGTGGCATATGTTGATCATGATGTCACTATAGAACAGTTCGATATCATTGTTGCAAACATTACTGCTTGTAACAATTTGAGTTTCTGTGACTCTGATCTCCCTGAGGAGGGAAGAGACCACAACTTGCCTTTACACATTTCCATGAATTGCAAAGACGACGCCATGTCCAATGTGCTGGTGGACAATGGGTCATCCCTGAATGTATTTTCAAAATCCACTCTCTCTAGACTGTCATTTCAAGGGCCTCCCATGAGGCAGAGTGGAGTTGTTGTGAAAGCTTTTGATGGGTCGCGTAAGACTGTGATTGGGGAAGTTGATCTCCCAATCAAGATTGGACCAAGTGATTTCCAGATTACCTTCCAGGTTATGGATATCCACCCATCGTATAGCTGTCTCTTAGGCAGACCATGGATTCACGAGGCTGGTGCCGTGACATCCACCCTACACCAGAAGCTGAAATTTGTGAAGAATAAGAAAATGGTAGTGGTAGGGGGAGAAAAGGCTCTCCTGGTTAGCCACTTGTCTTCCTTCTCATACATAGATGTTGAGGATGAAGTTGGAACTCCTTTCCAAGCTTTATCTATAGCTGAGCCTGTTGAGAAGAGAACTCCTTCATTTACTTCCTATAGAGATGCAAAATTGGCCATGGAATGTGGTGCAATTGCTGGTCTAGGAAAAATGATTGAGCTGGAAGATAACAAGTCTCGGGCTGGCATATGCTTTTCTTCTGGGGTCTTCAACGAGAAAGGGTTGTTCAAGAGTGGAGGTTTTATCCACACTGGTCAGGAGGAAGAAGCTGCTGCTATCTTGGAAGAGGATGCAGAGGATTCTGACAATTTTGTCATCCCTGGAGGGATCTGCAACAATTGGGTCGTTGTGGATATTCCTACAGTTGTCCACAAGTCAAAGTAATAATCACTTTGTTTGAAAACCCTTCTCCCATGCCAAAAGGAGAAGTGATGACATTGTTGGCAACATAAATACAATGATATTTTCATTCAATAAATTCATATTAAATGTTTGTTTTTCCAATTATTTTCCCTTTTCGTTTTTTTGCATGAAATTGGTGATCACAAAAAACCCTAAAAAAAAGAGAGAATAAAATCAATCTTTTCATCTGCATAATGATTTGCTTGTTTGATTTCTAAAAGCTTTTTATATCCAAAATCATTATGCAGGTTGATTTCTAAACCCATTGAACATAATGATCCAACGCCATCTCCCAATTTTGAGTTCCCTGTATTTGAGACAGAGGAAGATGATGTTGAAGAGATTCCTGATGAGATTACCCGTCTACTTGAACATGAAAAGAAGATCATTCAACCGTATCTTGAGAATCTGGAAACAGTCAACTTGGGGTCTGAGGATTGTGTGCGCGTAGTGAAGATCGGGGCACTCCTGGAAGAATCTATCAAGAAGGGGTTGATCAAATTGCTACGAGAATATGTTGATTTCTTTGCTTGGTCGTATGAAGACATGCCAGGTCTAGATACAAATATTGTGCAACATTTCCTGCCTTTGAAGCCTGAGTGCGTGCCTGTGAAGCAGAAGCTCAGAAGAACTCATCCTGATATGGCAGTGAAGATCAAAGAGGAAGTTCAGAAGCAAATTGATGCGGGGTTTCTGGTGACTTCTACATATCCTCAATGGGTGGCCAATATTGTGCCCGTGCCCAAGAAAGACGGAAAAGTCCGAATGTGTGTGGATTATAGAGATTTGAATAAAGCTAGTCTGAAAGATGATTTCCCTCTACCACACATTGATATGTTGGTAGACAATACAGTTAAATTCAAAGTCTTCTTGTTTATAAATGGATTTTCCGGATATAACCAGATTAAGATGGCACCCGAGGATATGGAGAAGACAACATTCATCACACCATGGGGAACATTCTGTTATCGAGTGATGCCCTTCGGTTTGAAGAACGCCGGAGCCACGTATCAACGTGCTATGACTACCTTGTTCCATGATATCCCAATATCATTGTGATGCGCTTGGATAGACCAGCTCATGTATTTGCAGTTGAAGAGGTGAAAGATGATAAGCCTTGGTATTACGACATCAAGTGTTTCCTCCAGAACCAGGTTTACCCGCCCGGGGCATCTGTGAAAGATAGGAAAACTTTGAGAAGATTGTCAAGTAGTTTCTACCTCAATGGCGAAGTGCTTTACAAGAGAAATTTTGACATGGTTCTGCTCAGATGCGTGGATAGACACGAAGCAGACCTGTTGATGACTGAGGTCCATGAGGGTTCATTTGGTACTCATTCCAACGGACATGCCATAGCCAGAAAGATGTTGAGATCAGGCTAATATTGGCTGACAATGGAGTCTGACTGCTGCAAATATGTGAAGAAATGCCATAAGTGTCAGATTTATGCGGATAAGATTCATATTCCTCTAACACTTCTGAATGTGATTTCATCACCATAGCCTTTCTCCATTTGGGGAATTGACATGATTGGCATGATTGAGCCGAAAGCGTCAAATGGACACAAGTTTATTCTCGTAGCAATTGATTACTTCACCAAGTGGGTTGAAGCTGCATCATATGCAAGTGTGACTAGGCAGATGGTCGTGAAGTTAACCAAAAATCAACTCATATGCCGTTATGGTGTGCCAGATAAGATCATTACTGATAATGGATCTAATCTGAATAACAAGATGATGGAAGAGCTATGCAGTGAGTTCAAGATTGCACACCATAATTCTTCTCCTTACAGACCCAAGATGAATGGGGATGTTGAAGCTGCTAACAAGAATATCAAGAAGATTATCCAGAAGATGGTTGTTACGTACAAAGATTGGCATGAGATGCTGCCATTTGCTTTGCATGGATATCGTACATCCGTCCGCACTTCAACAGGGGCAACCCCTTTCTCTCTTGTTTATGGCATGGAGGCCGTACTCCCAGTAGAGGTGGAGATCCCATCAATGAGAGTCTTGATGGAGGCCAAGTTGACTGATGTTGAATGGATTCAGAGTCGTTATGACCAACTGAATTTAATAGAAGAGAAAAGATTGACCGCCATGTGTCATGGTCAGTTATATCAGCAGAGAATGAAGAAAGCTTTTGATAAGAAGGTAAAGCCTCGTGTATTCCGAGAAGGTGACCTTGAGCTCAAGAAAGTCTTGTCTTTCGCGCCCGATTCCAAGGGCAAGTGGACTCCAAACTATGAGGGTTCATATGTTGTTAAGAGAGCCTTTTCAGGCGGTGCTTTGATACTTACAACTATGGATGGGGAGGATTTCACTCGTCCTGTGAATTCAGATGCAGTCAAGAAATACTTCGCCTAAAAATAAAAACAGAATAGCTCGCTAAGTTGAAAACCCGAAAGGGCGACTTAGGCAAAAATGAGCGTCTCGGTGGATTGAAAACCCGAAAGGGCGATCCAAGCAAAAGTAAGAGACATGAAAAAAATGAATATTTGCATCCTGCTAGATTGAGTACCTCATCCTGGGGCAATCTAGGAAAAAATTAGGGATTTGGCAAGTAACTGCATCCTGACAAGACTGTGTTCTACAACTGTCATCCGTCAGAGATTCTTGTCCATTCGTCGTCAACTGAAGCTTCGAATACATCGAACTCAGAATTGGTGGAGAAATGGTCATTATGTTCATTGTAGCCCTTTTCCAATATATATCACCAATTTCAAACTTGTAAAAGATCTGTGGAGTCTTGCCATTTGCAGACTACCATTCCATCAAATAAGTTTGAGCCTTTATCCAATTATTTGCACTCTTGTTTGTTTCTATTCAACAAATGTTTTGCATGTTTTAATTGATAAAATATCATTGTTTTAAACAAACAAATTTTTTTCATAAATTGTTTTTAAAACAAAGTGAACGTTCACAATGATGAAAGGATACTTAAGGAATTCCCAGTGCTCTCCCAAGGGTGGCATGATTTCCAATAGGGTAAGACATTGGTTCATATTCCTGGCATGACTGTATCCTCTTTCTCTAGAATATTGTGTTGTGGGTTTTCTCCCCATCAGAGTGTCTTTCTTGGCTTCTTCCCCTAAGTAGAGTGTTGGGAGGATTTATTCATCCCTTTTTCCTTCAGCAGAGTAGTGGTTTTCCCTCCTCAGCAGATGTGTCCTCTTTAGATGGTTCGGTATTTGGTGGTTGATCCCCAGTATTCCTGCATATTCCTCAGGTAGATCCCCAGCAGAGTTGTTGTTGGTGGATTTTATTTGTAGAAACAATTTCCCCAACCAGAGTTGCTTTTGCGGCGGATTCTATTTGTGCGTTAAGCTCTTCTCCCTAGCTGAGATTTATAGTTCATCCCCAGTAGAGTTGTTGGTGTGGTGGATTTTATTTGTGATTGATCCCCAACGGAGTTGTTGGTGTGTTGGATCTTATCCATGATGATGTTATCTTCCTCAGATAGATCCCCAGCGGAGTTGTTGGTGTGTTGGATCTTATCCATGATAATGTTATCTTCCTCAGATAGATCCCCAGCAGCGTTGTTGGTGTGTTGGATCTTATCTATGATGATGTTATCCCCTGTGGAGATATTGCTGGCATATCTAATCCTCAGTAGAGTTGCTCTTATGGCAGATTCTACTTGTGCGATCTTTTCTCCTCAGCAGGTATGATTTCCTTGGTGAGTTTGGTCCTTGGTGTTGGATCACCAGATTCCTTCATCTCCCTCAGATGGATTTCCCCCGTAGAGTTGCTTTTGTGGCAGTTGCTGCCTGCACAATGAACTCTTTTCTCCGGCTGTGAACTGTTTCCTCCGGAGCCGTTTGTGTTTTTCCTCCAGAGCAGAGTGTGTGGTAAAGGTATTTTAGCCTTCTTCCTCCTCAGCAGATGAGAGATCTTGGTTCGTTTGACCTTTGAGAGCTTCTGGTTGGTGGTTGTATCCCCACAAAGATTTCTCACTCTCTTTTAGAGTTCACCGGCGGAGTGGTTTCCCTAGCAGAACTTGTTTGCGCCGTGATCCGGTTCACAGTTGGAATGATTATTGTTCATTCCCCTGCAGAGATTTTTATGATATCTCTGACTCCCTAGTAGAGTTGCTTTTGTGGCAGTTTCTGCCTGTGCAATGAGCTTTCCTCAGCTGAGACTGATGATTCATCCCCCAGAGATCTTGTGATTTCCTGGTATCTCTGATTCCCCGGCAAGGTCTTCGTTTCCTGGCATCTCGGATCTCCATCAGATTGGATATTCTCCGGTGATCCTGGCTTTCTCTCTTGAGATGTAGTACCGGGTGGTTTATTCCTGGACCTGTTTGTGTTAGATATGTCTGTTTGTCAGCATTCATCAAACATAAATCACGCATATACATGCATAATCATAACATTCAGATATTCATGTTGCATTCTTTGCCATATATCGTTGTTTGTTGTCTCCTGCTATGTGGTGATATATCTCCCCAAGCAGATGTCGGTGTCTGATCCCTCCATGTAGAGTCAGCCCCTTAAGCAGAAAGTGTTTATCTTTCCTGCCATTTCCCCACTGAGTTATATCCTCGTGGACGACGGTTGTTTCCGTTTCCTCCCAACACATATATTGGGATGGGTTCCCTATTGAGTTATATCCTCATTAGGGTGAGTCTTGACTCAGTTTGCCTTTTTGGTTTGATCCTAAATTGGCCTTTTGTGACTGTCTCTGGCATTTTCCATATGATAGATGAGTAATTGCTCATTAATCGGCAATCATTCGCCCTATCCCCAGTAAGGTCGCCAATGATTATTCACTTTATCCTCAGCAGAGTTTGTGGTTTTCTACCCAGTATTCGGTAGTTATAAATCCTATCTTTCATCCCCTAGAAGAGGTGACCATTGTGGTTCATCCTGGTTGATGGCGAATTTTTGTGGTCTTCTACCCAGTATCCGGTAGTTGTAAATCCTATTCTTCCCTCCCCATCGGAGTTTGTGTTTCCCCATGGTATAAATGGATAATTGCTCAATAATCGGCAATCATTCATCTTATCCCAAGCGGAGTTTGTGGTTTTCTACCCTTATACCGGTAGTTGTAAACCTTTTTGTTTCTCCCCTCGTAGAGTTAACCTTTGTTGTTCATCCTAGTTGATGACAGTTACTCTTCCGTGGTTTCCTACCCAGTATCCGGTAGGTGTAATCCCCTCCTTGGTGGTTATCTTCATCCAGTAGTCGATGTTGATATTCCCTCTTTTTCCTGGGTAATTGCCTCGCGCTCGCAATTTATCCCCGGCGAGTCATCTTTCGTCTACCCTGTTGTTGTTGGTAACGATTATTTCTCCCCTGAATTGGTCATCATTATATACCTAGTTTTGGTATCCCGAGGCCTTTTCTTTTTCGGTTGATTTATCCTCTTAACCCAGTAACCGGTTGTGGATAATCTTCCATGCGAGTATACTATCTACGTTCTGACGGCAATAGATAATATATCTCATGCACTCTTCGGTTGAAGCCTTATGTCCTTCCTCAGTCGAGTAAGATTCGTATTCCCTTTGTGGAGTAGAATGTCCATCCTATAAACAAGTTTGCGTTTCTGCTCTCTTCAGGATGATGAGTGTCTTGGGAATATAAAGCCCAATTCACTCCTCGGTTGATTTATCCTTTATTAACCCAGTAACCGGTTATGGATAATCTTCCATGCGAGTATATTATCTACGTTCTGACGGCAATAGATAATATATCTCATGCGCTCTTTGGTCGAAGTCTTTTGTTCTTCTCCATTCGAGTAAGATTCGTATTCCCTTTGCGGAATCGAATGTCCATCCTACAAACAAGTTTGCGTTTCTGCTCTCTTCAGGATGATGAGTGTTTTGGGAATATTCCCCGATTCACGTCTTGGTCGGTCACCTATTATATGCCCAGTAATCGGTATCCCTGGTGTTCCTTCCTTTCGAGTATATTATTTACGTTTTGACGGCAATAGATAATATATCTCATGCACTCTTTGGTCGAAGCCTTTTGTCCTTCCCCATTCGAGTAAGATTCGTATTCCCTTTGCGGAATCGAATGTCCATCCTATAAACAAGTTTGCGTTTCTGCTTTCTTCAGGATGATGAGTGTTTTGGGAATATTCCCCGATTCACGCCTTGGTCGGTCACCTATTATATACCCAGTAACCGATATCCCTGGTGTTCCTTCCTTCTGCTCCCTATTATGACCTCGGTCCCCTGTGGAGTCAGATTTTCCTGAGTCGAGATATACCTTTTTTAGGTCTTCCTCAGATGATGTTGGTTGATTGATATCTCTCACCCTTATACCGATCTTAGATATTCATTCTTCCCGAGCTTGTTACCCAGTAAGCGGTAACACCTCATCCCTTTGCTTCCCCTGGAGAGTCTTTTTAGATTTCCCAAGCGGAGTTTTTGTTGTTGATATCCTTTTGCTGTGTTGGCTTTTTCCCCAATACATGCATTTTCCCCGGCAGGGAGGTTTTGTTCGTATCTTTCCCCAGCCTGAGTCCGGATTTTTATCCGAAGTATCCGTTGCAGATAGTTTTGCTGTGTTGGCGTTTTCCCCAATACATGCATCTTTGAGTCAACTTGTGTCTTTCCAATGGATTAATTCCCTCTGGAAACTCTTTTCCCCAGTTTTGAGTCGTGACCTGTTCACGCGGTGTCAGTCCTTTACTCCCTAATTCTGAGTCGTGTCCTGCTCACGCATTTCTTTTCTATCCCCATGAGAGTCCCCGTTAGAGTCTCTGTTCCTAGTGAGTGTATTACTCCTAAGGATTGTCTTTTTCCCGATGTTTTTTTCTTCTTTGAGGACACATATCCCTAGAGTATTTGTTTGTTTTGCATACATACATTTGCATCATGAGGTCTCTTAGGGACCAAAATTTGTCTCTTTGTTATTATTTAAGACCATTCTATCTCGTCGAGACGAAGATTTTAACCTTCACTACTCCGGCTAGAATGACCTTAAATAGGGGCATCTGTAAGACCCCAATTTTATCTCTAAGATCCCTCATGGCATCATAGCATTGCATTGCATAGCCTCAAGGATCATTGAGCATCTTGGCTTCCTTTCCCTTTGGGTGGGATCTCTTGTGAGTGGTTTGAGATCACCAGGCATGCTTGCATTGTATATCATTGCTTTTCTTGTTTTTTATCACTAACCAAAAGCACAAAAATATGTCATTAACCTTTTTGTTTTGTAGCATCAAGCAAGCACATGTCAAGCACTTTAAGAGCATCCTTTGTGCAAGAGCTGAGATATTCTCCTTGGTATAAGGACCACATTATCATTATATTGAGCTTACATGAGCTAGAGTTCCATTTTGGAGCCATTTCATCAAGTGGTAAAGGCCCAAATTCATCAAAGCATTTCCAAGTCATCTGAGGACCAAATCAGTCAACTGTGTAGTCAACTGAGGATTTTGAGGTTGGGGAGATGAATTTAAATACCTCATTCATGTTCAAATGAAGTCCATTTGTCATTTCAAACATCTATCTTGAAGATTTTGAAGTCATGGCAAAAGTTTCCAAAAATGGAAAGTGACCTGTAATTTCAAGTTTCCAAAAATGGCAAGTTTCTAGTCCACATTCAACTTGACTTTTCAACATCAAAGAAGCTTCAAATGGATTTTTGGTGAACATGAAAGTTGTAGATCTTTGTCTCCCATTTCCAAAAAGTCCTATTTCATGTTCATATGATGATTGGTTGAGAAGTTATGGCCAAATGATCACAAGGTGTGCATGGAAGTTTAAAGTGACATAACTTTTGATTCAAAACTCCAATTTGGTCCATTCTTTTTGCAAAATACTCCTCATGACCAATCATTTTCAAACAAGCCTTGCCATGTATGGAAAAAGTGTGTATGATCATCATTCCTCAAGTGTCCATTTTGGAGGGAAATTTTACAATTCAAAATTGGCTTAAGCTACAAGCAAAATACCAATTCCATGTTGATTATTGGTGGATTTTAAGTGAATTTCAAGCTTGCATGGGCACTGTTCACGTGTAGCATGTGCATGGAACCTCATTTTGCATTTTTGAATTTTTACTTCATATTTAACTAATCATGTTTAGCCAAGGCTTAATTGTGATTTCAGTGTCATTAACAGGTCATATATAAGCCAAACCCTAACTGTAATTGAAGGGGATAACAAAATTTAGATCTCAAATTTCCAAATTCCCTCCATTTTTCTCTCTCTTCGAAATTCAAATTTCTTCACACAATTCCTCAAAATTCTTGCATAATCTTGTTCATCATGCATCATTGAGTAAGAATCAACCATTTGTTTGAAGAATTCAGTCCAGATTTGAGCAGATCGAGTGCATCTTCATGTTAATGGAAGTTTGGAATGGAGCTAGATCCAAGCTTTTTTAGTTGATTCTTTTTGCTCAAAGCTTCAAGGCAAGGAAAGTAGAGTAGATCTGGAGCTTGTGGACACCTGAGGACACGATTTCAGAGCACTGCAAATCCAAGTAGGTTGAAATCGATTCTCTCCTTTTGCAGTTTTATGTATATAATTCTGTAGATCTCACTTAGCTGAGCATGCTGATATGTTTAAAATTGAAAATGGATGAATAATGAGCTTGTATGATGAACTGGAATTTTTGAGCATGATTATGTTTCTCTTCGATCCATGAATGTTAGGGAGAATTAGATAAAATGAATATGATATTTGGACTCCTGGTTGAATGCTGGTTCGAATGGTGTATCATTTGCCAAATTCTGGAAAATTGTTGTTGGATCTCCGCCGGAGACGGCCGGAGAAGATGATCGGCTCCACCGTCTGGTTCGGTTATGGTTTAGTCCACGTTGGATCCACGTGCGCGCTTGTTTGTCTAATTCATTGGTTGTGGATGCTTTGACCGTGCCATGTGTTACTTGACTTGATGAGTGTGCTGCCATGTAATAAATGAAACGATGCGTTTCACTTGGCCTTGCTGGATGCTGATTGTGCTTCATGCGTGTGTATTCCATTGGTTCTCATTTGTTTGACCGTGCCATGTGTGTGCGTTGAATCTGATGTGTACGCTGACTGTGTTAAGTGATGCTATGCGTTTTGCTTGTTTAAATTTGGTCCGTTGATGTGATTCTCGCGCCTGATCCAATGGTTCTGATTATTTCTGGCTTCAATTCAAATAATTGTTTTCCCTCCATTTCATTTTAATATTCCATTTGTTTCATTCATCTTTGAAAAATCATTAAAAATAGTAAAATAGTCCAAATTGACTCCAATTTTTTTTCATATTTTTGTTTTAATGTCTAGTTTTTTATAGGATTAATTTCATGAATTGTTTGTTTCTGGATATTTATTTTGGAAATTTTGTTTGGACATTATGTTATTTTGATCATGTGCATTCTATGCTTTGTGAAATGCTATGTGTTAATCCATTTGATTTGAAGTTTTGCATGCTTGATCTTCACATGTGATATGAATTTTTGAGCACTGGTTTGAATTTTTTCTCATTTGTATTCATTGCTTTTGACACATGAAGATGTAGTGTGACAATTTGTGTCACATTTTTGACCTTGCATTTGTGCATTTTTGATCACCTATCATTTGAGCTCTTCTGGATCTAATTTTTTGCACATTGCTTATTCATGACATGAGTAGCTTTCATAAAAAACTCAAGGCCATTTGATGCATTTCTATTTTAATTTGGATTTTCTAGTTTGGATGTCCATTTTGTGCACCTTTGCTTGCCTTTGCTTTACATTGATCATTTGATGCCTTTGCTTTGTGAATTGATGTTGGTCCTTTTGAGGACATTTTCTTAATTGTTTGAATGTGAAATATGTGAAAGATTGACTTCTGTTTTGATCATTTGGTTTGGTTTTGAACCTAGTCTTTGCACTAGTGTTTTGTACATGAACTAACCTTGACTTGTGTTTCAGGTTTGGACACTTAGCATAAATGGTTGAGTTGCTCACCTTTTGAGATGCAAATTGGATTGTGTTCTGACTTCTTTGTGTTTTGTAGGATCCTAATTGAGCTCTTGAGCTCATGTTTGCTTGACCATTGCTCATTGAATTGTGTATCAGTTGGACTGTTTGTCTGTTTGTTTTCTGTCTGAGATATTAACTGTTTAGCTTTTGTACAGGTACATTAGTTGCTAGCTTTTAGCTCTTAATTGAGCTTTGGATTATGGTTGATACACCACTTAGGTAGATATTATCTTACTCCATGTAGTCTGGAAGTCCTGTCACCTTTTTGGCAGGCATTTGGCTGAAGTCCTCCTTAAGAGGCTCTATTTGTGATTGTTTACATTTGTGCCAAAGACCTACAAGTGAGGCATGTTACTTGATAAGTCCTCCTAAGTGAAGAGGCAATTGACGGATAGAAGGGATTAGTAGCCAATCCCCCGTTATTCAGTGAGTCGTTCATTATGCTCGCACTACATGCTGATGCTCTTGAACATGTACCCAAGATCTTTGTCCAGTGTCTGTCAAGTGGAATAGGATCCCTCTTTCTGGATCCCCACGCTTTCTTTATCATGAGCTCACCCAGGCCAGGGTTAAGAGCATGAGGTCTCATCCTCATTTCCATATTTGATCAGCTTCACCCTAACTCTCAATGTTAGTGGTTAAGAGCTCACAGATTACCTGATACAGTTTGGCTTGTTTGTCGAGGTTGATATGACCCCTCTTGACTAAAGCCCACCCCTTGGTTTGAAGCCTCTTGTTTGTGTATAGTGTATGATGATTGTTTGCATTGTTTGCTTTTGACATTTGTTTGTTGTTTGGAGTCGGATCTAAGTCCATATATTGGCATTCTGTTTCCGTTTTGTTGTTTGGAGTCGGATCTAAGTCCATATATTGGCATTCTGTTTCCGTTTTGTTGTTTGGAGTCGGATCTAAGTCCATATATTGGCATTCTGTTTCCGTTTTGTTGTTTGGAGTCGGATCTAAGTCCATATATTGGCATTCTGTTTCCTGTTTGTGGCTAGGAGTTGGATATAAGTCCATATATTGGCATTCTGTTTCCTTTTATTTGTGGTTCTCTTATTGAGACTTGCTTTTGTTTTGTGCTTGCTCATTCCAAAGGAACTTACTTGGATCATCTCTATGATCTCAAGAGAGGAACTCCTAGTTTGGTTTTCATTTCTTAACCATCACCCTTTCCTCTTCATTTCTCCATCCTAACCCAAAACCAAAAAAATATTTGTGCAAACATTTGACTTGTTTTCAACATTAGAAACCTAAGCCTTAGGCTTTTGATTTTCAAACTTTCTTTTCATAATACTCATTTTGAATTGAATCTTTAAGTCAACTTTGACCATTTTTGTACATACTTCTAATTGGTAAATGTAACCCATTCAAATGTGCTTCTTTTGTGGTTTCAATGATCAATTCTTAATCAAATTTTTCATAACCTTTTGCTATTAGGTTTGAGTTATCTTTGTGGTAGATGTAATACTCACCTATGTCCTTAGTGATGGACAATGAGCCTTTTATGCTTATTATAGGGTTAACCCCTCACTAGCATGTTGAAGCTATCCTCACATGGTGAACTTGTTGTTTTTCAGGTTGAGTGTTCTCCCTTTGGTAACAAAAGACCTTAAGGCTTTTGGACCAATCAATCCACTCATTTGTTTTGAAATTTTTTACCCGAACTACGAGGTTTTGATCCTAATCTTTTCATAAGAGGGTACGTAGGCAATGGGTTCATCCATCCAAACACAAAATGTAAATACTTGTATATTCTTTTCTCATCTCTTCAATCATGTTTGCACAAATAAAAAATTTCATAAACAATAACCTTTGCAACAAGCGTGAAAAGGGCTCCCTAGGAGTACCTAGGATGCATTGGGTGCCTAACACCTTCCCATTGCATAACCAACCCCCTTACCCAGATCTCTGTCTCTTTTACTAGTTTTGTTTGTAAAAAATTTAGGTTTTTGTTCGCTTTCTAACCTTTCCTTTGGATAAATAGAAGTGCGGTGGCGACTCGACTTTGTATGATTTACCTTGGATTTAGTTAATATCTCCAATGGTAACGAATACACCGCTACAGATGGCACCCGAAGATATGGAGAAGACCACATTCTTTACACCCTGGGGAACATTCTGTTATAGAGTGATGCCTTTCGGTTTAAAGAATGCTGGTGCAACGTACCAGAGAGCTATGACCACTCTTTTTCATGATATGATGCATAAAGAGATTGAACTCTATGTTGATGACATGATTGCCGAATCGAGTGATAAAGAAGAGCATGTTTAGCATTTGTTGAAGTTATTCCAGCGTTTGAGGAAGTATAAACTCCGCTTGAATCCCAATAAGTGTACTTTTGGTGTTCGTTCTGGTAAGTTGTTGGGATTTATTATCAATGAGAAGGGTATTGAAATTGATCCTACCAAGGTCAAAGCAGTACAAGAAATGCATGCACCCAAAACTGAGAAGCAAGTCAGATGTTTTCTCGGACGCTTGAATTATATCTCAAGATTTATGCCGCATATGACTGCCATGTGTGCACCTATATTCAAGCTTCTTCAGAAAGACCAGTCTTGTGATTGGACTGGAGTTGCCAGAAAGCTTTTGACAGTATCAAAGAGTATTTGCTTGAGCCTCTGATTCTGTCTCCGCCTATTGAAGTAAGACCATTGATCATGTATTTGACTGTTCTTGAAGAAAGTATGGGTTGTGTTCTTAGTCAGCAAGATGAAACTGGAAAGAAAGAATATGATATTTACTACCTCAATAAGAAATTCACCGATTGTGAGACTCGGTCTTCTATGCTTGAAAAGAGTTGTTGCACATTGGCTTAGGCTGCTAAGCGTCTGCGTCAATATATGTTGAATTATACTTCTTGGTTGATATCCAAAATGGATCCAATCAAGTACATTTTTGAGAATCCTGCTTTAACCCGGAGGATTGCCCGATGGCAGATATTGTTATCCGAGTATGATATTGAATACCGATCTCAAAAAGCTATTAAAGGTAGTGTCTTGGCTGACCATTTGGCTCACCAACCGATTGAAGACTATCAGTCAGTGCAGTATGATTTTCCTGATGAAGAGATTTTGTACTTGAAAATGAAAGATTGTGATGAACCACTGCTTTAAGAAGGGCCAAAGCCTGGTTCCTGTTGGGTCATGGTATTTGAAGGAGTTGTTAATCAGTATGGTAATGGCATTGGGGCAGTGATTATTACTCCTCAAGGCACTCATTTTCCATTTACAGCTAGATTAACTTTCAAATGTACAAACAATATGGCTGAGTATGAAGCTTGCATTATGGGGCTTGAAGAGTCCATTGATCTCAGAATCATACATTTTGACGTCTATGGAGATTCAACTTTGGTTGTGAATCAGATCAAAGGTGAGTGGGAGACAAATCAACCCGGTTTGATACCATTTAGAGATTATGCGAGGAGGATTTCAACTTTCTTTATAAAGGTTGAGTTTCATCATATCCCTCGAGATGAAAACCGGATGGCAGATGCTCTTGCAACGTTGGCTTCTATGATTGTGGTAAAATTCTGGAATGAAGTCCCTAATCTGACTGTGATGCGTCTTGATAGGCCAACTCATGTGTTTGATGTTGAAGAAGTCAAAGATGAAAAGCCATGGTATTGTGATATTAAATGTTTTCTTCAAAGTCATATTTACCCGCCTGGGGCATATTTGAAAGATAAGAAGACTTTGAGAAAATTAGCTGGCAACTTTACCTAAATGGTAATGTGCTTTACAAGAGAAACTTCGATACGATTTTGCTCATATGCGTGGACAGACACGAAGCAGACTTATTGATGACTGAAGTCCATGAAGGTTCCTTTGGTACTCATTCCAATGGTCATGATATGGCTAAGTAGATGTTGGGAGCAGGTTACTATTGGCTGGCAATAGAATCTAACTGTTGCAAGTTTGTGAAGAAATGCCACAAGTGGCAAATTTATGCAGATAAGATTCATATTCCTCCGACACTGTTGAATATCATTTCCTCTCCATGACTCATCTCCATGTGGGATTGATATGATTGGTATGATAGAGCCCAAAGCTTCGAACGGACATCGTTTCATTTTGGTGGCTACTGACTACTTCACAAAGTGGGTTGAAGCAGCATCGTATGTGAATGTAACCAAGCAAGTTATTGTGAGGTTTATCAAGAATCATATTATATGTCGTTATGGTGTGCCAAGTAAGATCATTACTGACAATGGATCGAACTTGAATAATAATATGGTGGAAACCCTTTTCAAATACTTCAAGATTACACATCATAATTATTCTCCCTATAGACCTAAGATGAAAAGGGTTATCGAAGTTGCAAATAAGAACATTAAGAAGATCATTCAGAAAATGGTTGTGACATACAAGGATTGGCATGATATGCTCCCATTTGCCTTGCATGGGTATCGTACATCCATCCACACTTCAATAGGGGCAACCCCTTTCTCACTTGCTTATGGTATGGAAGTTGTACTCCCAGTAGAAGTTGAGATCCCATCATTGCGTGTTTTGATGGAAGCCAAGTTGATTGAAGAGAAGAGGTTGACTGCCATGTGCGATGGTCAGTTGTACCAGAAGAGAATGAAGAAAGCATTTGATAAGAAGGCCAAGCCTCGTGTGTTTAGAGAAGGTGACCTTGTGCTCAAGAAGATTTTATCTTTCAAACTAGATGCTAGGGGAAAATGGACTCCTAATTATGAAGGCTCATATGTTGTTAAGAGAGCCTTTTCAGGCAGTGCTTTGATTCTTACAACTATGGATGGTGAAGAGTTCACACGTCCTGTGAATACTGATGCAGTCAAGAAATACTTCGCCTAAAAAGAAAAGAACAACTCGCTAAGTTGAAAACCTGAAAGGGCGGCTTAGGCAAAAATGAGCGTCTCGGTGGATTGAAAACCTGAAAGGGCGATCCAGGCAAAAATTAGAGACATAAAACAGAAACATTTATCCCGATAGATTGAGTACCCCACCTTGGGGCAATTTATGCAAAAATTAGGGATTATGGCAAGTAATTACACTCGATTGATCTCCGGTCTTGAGCAAGTCAATCAACTCGGATTCATCATTCTCAACCGAAGCCAAGAGCATAGTGGATATTGAACTCAGCGAAAGGATTAGTGATCATTGTATTCAACGTAGCCCTTTTCCATGTAAAGTACCATTTTTCAACTTTTGTAAGGATCTATGAAGTCTTGCCATTTACAGACTACCATTCTATTAAATAAAGTTGAGCTTTTTATCCAATTTGTTTCAACTCTTGTTTATTTTTCAGCTAAATAGAATGGAAATTTATGATGATAGTTTTGAAATATTTAAATTAATAAAAATCAAAATCATTTTTTCTTAAAATAATAAAAGTAACTAATTTTAAAAAGAAATTGATTTCAGTAAGGAATATCAATAGCAGTCTGAGAACAGGTAAGTCTTGAAAGTGCGGAACAGTGTTGGTCTTCCCCAAGCAGTTGATTTGATCACTTTTTCCTCCCCAACAGCAATTCAGTTTCTTCATCCGAGTTTCGTAATCGCCTCCCCATCTGAGTTGTAGGCGCATATTCTCAACGATTTGCATAAATCCAGCCCAGGATTTTGTTTCCCTCAGGTCGCCAGCGGAGTTCACTCCTGATCCCTGTCAACACTGATTCTTGAGCAGTATTTTTGGTCCTTTGATCTAAAATTCCCCGCAGAGTTGATGAATCATATACTCATCAAATCTTTTCTCCTTCCTCATCAGAATTTGAGATATTCGGAGATGGATGATTTATGTTCATCCCTAACTTTTTCTCTAGTTGATGCCTCCATTCTGTCGAGATTAGTCGAGTGTTGTAGCGATGATTCAAATCAGTGACATCTGTATCCTTTGTGATTGTTTTGTCAGCATAATCATCAATCACATATACATATACACATACATTCAGACATCAGATATTTCATCATGCATTATTATCGCATTTTTTGATTCCTTATTTTTCTGATCCTCTATTATGGTGACATTATTCTTCCCCATACAGATTTGGTGCGTCTGTCCTCCCTCAATTGTAGAGTGTCAGCCCCTTAAGCAGAAATAATTTAGCCTTTATCATTCCCCACTGATTTATTTCCTCGTGGATGGTTATTATTTCAGCTTCCTCCCCAATGGATTATCTGGATGGAACCACTCCTCCTGAGTTATATCCTCACCGGGTCGAGTCTTTATTTAATCGTTTATTTCTAGCTCTTACCTAGATAGATGCTTTAGTCCCTTGAGAGTCTATTATCCAGTAACTGGTAATATTCTTCTCGATTTGCGAGTACCTTACTCTTACCCAATACCCGGTAAAAGTAATCTACTTCCTCAACTTTTTTCCCAGCGGATTCATTTTATGTTTCCCAGAGAGTTAATCCTTGATATGTTCATCCTAACCGATGAAGGATTTTCTCCTCTTGTAGTTTTCTACCCAGTAATAAGGTAGTTGTAATCCCTATTTCACTTCCTAGAGAGTTAATCCTTTATATGTTCGTCCTAACCGATGGCAGATTTTCTTCTCTTTGCGGTCTTCTGCTCAGTAACCGGTAGTTGTAAATCCTGCTTTCCCCTCTGAGTCTATCCTTGATATGTTTATCCTAATCGGTGACAAATATTCTCTTTTTGGTATTCTATCCAGTAACTGATAGATATAATTCCTACTTTTCCCCGGCAGTATATCCTTGATATATTCATCCTAACCGATGACAGATATTCTTCCTTTGAGTCTATCCTTGATATGTTCACTTTAACCAGTGACGGATATTCTCTTTCTTTGGTCTTCTGCCTGGTAGCTGATAGTTGTAAATCCTATTTGATATTTCCCCTAGCAGGTTGTTCTTACCCAGTAGCCGGTGACAAACATACCTTATTTCCTCAGCGAGTCATTCTTGATATGTTTACCCTAACCGTTAACGGATGCCTCTCTGTCAGATTATGTTATCCTTCTACCCAGTAACTGGTAATGGATAATATACTTCTGGTACTCCTGTGTTGAAGTTCATTCTTCCCCAATTGAGTTTGGGTGCGCATTTCCTCAGCGAAGTTGTCAATCCCCTGTTTGGTTCGAGTATTTCAGTTTTATTCTGATTTACCCATTTCCGTGAAAATTTTCCCTTTATCCCTGGCTGAGTCTTTCCATTGATTTATTTTCATGGAATTACCCTCGTGTCCTCAGAAGTTTCTAAGGCGTAGCCTGGCTTACGCATAACTTTTTCCCCAGAGTCTCTGTATCCCTAATGAGTTTTCCTTATGGAATGCGTTATACTCCTGTGGAATTTCAGTCTCTCCGAATTCTTTGTGGCAATATTTTCCCCACAGAGATTATTTTTTAACATTCATATCATATGCATCAGGAGGTCTCTTAGGGACCAAAATTTGTTTCTATATGTTGTTATTTAAGCCCATTCTACTGAGTCGATACGAAGATTTTAATCTTCGCCTCCTCAGCTAGAATGTCCTTAAATAGGAGGCAGCTGTAAGACCCCGAATTTTGACCATAAGGTCCCTCATGCTATCTCATCATATGCATTGGCATTGGGATCACACTTTGGTATCCTCCTTACCCCTCATTCATTGGGTTTGCATTAGAAGAGATCACCAAGCACACTTTTGATTGTATCATACTTTGTTTTTCATTATTCACTAACCAAAATACCAAAAATATGTCAATATATAGTTTGTTACTTTTGTAGGTAGTGTGTGTGTTCACCCATGCTCTATCAAGTTTATATCTAAGGTTTGAGACCCTAAATGCAAGGATTTCAATCAAGAAATGGTCCACATTGGCTCTAAGCATCATATATGGATCTTGTAGCGGTAAATTCATGATCATCAAGCTACGGAAAAGCAAGACATCAAATAACAAGAGTCGCCGCCGCGCTTTTATTGTTTCCAAGGGAAAAGGGAAAATTACGAACAAAACCCAAAAGTAAGAAGTTTTCAAATCAAAACTAATAAAATGTCAGAGATTACAGGTAAGGGGGTTGGTTACACAGAGGGAAGGTGTTAGCACCCAAAGTGTCCTAGGTACTCCTAGGGAGCCCTTTTTTGTGTGCATATGTATTTTGTACAAAAATGATGTTTACAAACAAATATAATGGGGGGATGAGAAAAGAATTCATTATTTAATTTTTGTGTTTGACAAGACCTTCAGACTTGTGCCTACGTCCAAACATAAAAATGAGGGATCAAAATCTCGTAGTTCGTGATACAAATTTCAAAGTGGATGCATTGCTTTTAACAAAAAATTAAGTTTGAAAGGCACAAAAGCCTGAAAATGGTTTGAATGAGTTAGTTCTTTTTTGGCTTTTGAAAGTTTAGGTCAAGTATAGTTATGTTTATTTACAAGTTTGAAAATGCAATGGCATAAGGCCAAAGTTTCTATCTTTTGCAAAGTGGTCAAAGTTTAGAAAAATAATAAGTTGAAACAAAGAAGTTTTTAAAAGGAGGAAGAGATTTTGAAATTAAAGAAATGGGGAGGAGATGAAGAGATTAATCCTATGCACAAAATTAAAAGTTGAAAGTTGAAAAGATCTGACCGATGAGTAGCAATTCAATAGGAAAGAATGCCATATAGAAACCCCAAATTCCCTTGGATATTAGAATCAAGCAACAAACAATGCATACAATATTATCTTGAAGAGCAAGGCATCAACTAAAGATAGCCATATCCAAGCTTAGCCACTCCATGATCTTCTTCAAAATTAGCCCATGTAGCAGATGAATTCCACAAGTCACGGGTTCAAAATAATAGCTTCACAATGATCATGTTGTAGATGAACTCAAAGGGATCTTGAATGATGTATCAGATGAAGTTTCAAATTGAAATCACTTGGTTTCACAAAAGTTGGCATTGGCCAAGTCCTTTAGCATAGGGAGGTTGCCTAAATTCTAAGTCCAGTTTGTCCAAGATCAAGTCAACAGTCCACACAAAAGTTTTTTAGGGTTTTTGTTCTTATTATGTACATTAATGGTCCAAGACCACACAAGCAAACAAAATATGCACAAACAAGATATATCACACAATATGGTCCAAATGGACAAAGGGAAAATGACATTAACATAAACAATTAGAATGGTATGAATAATGGCAAATGAATAGAACTTAAAAATTAAAGTGAATTAAAATAAAGGACTTGAAATTAAATGTTAGTTGTTAATGAGTTAGAAGTTAGTATTGTTTTGCTTTTGCTTTTAATTTTTAGTCATTCTTTGGAGAACACTCAACCCACTTATCACAAGCATGAATCCTTGAGCTAAGACATCTTCCAAAGGAAGGAAAAAAGGCCAAGTTTCCACATAATACCATGAAAGAGGGGAGACTTACAATCTCACTAACTAGAATGCTATGCCTTTTGTGTCAAAAATTTAGCGCTATGTTAAGTAATCGTAATTGGACTTATGTAGAAGTCACAACTATTTGAGGTAGGGCAATAGAATTTTGGTGTTAATGCATGTTAGAGACATAGTATAATGGACTATGCTCATGAAACATACCACACACAAAATGAATATGCAAAAGAGATGCTCTAATCTCATCCATACTTATGTTGATTTTGCAATCAACTAGCCTTATGACTTAGAGATATCATATGTCAAATTAGATGAATGCGTAAAGAAGGGGAATGAGATGAAGAGGGAAGGGAATAGATCAAAACTTAAATTGGTCAAAGGAGGACTTTTACTAAATTAATATCATTCATTCATTTTAGGAGATGGAATGTACATTCCATCAATCCCCTAAATCCAACGATATTAACTTAACAAAGTCAAATCAACCTTGACCAAGGCCCAACAACATGAGTCAAACTTACACAAATCATCACAATAGGTCAACACAATTATTTGGCATTTATTCAAATTAAAAATACTAAAATAAGGCATTAAAATTAAATATAGTTTGTCAAATTCCTAAAACCTCATCAAAACACCAAAGAAATGGCCATGAGATTTATCATAGGTCAAACAAGGTCAAAGGATCTTGGAGATAAAAATTCAAAATTTTTAAAGACTTAAAAGTATTTTTAAACAATTAAAAATATTCACAAAATCAATTAAATCGTGAAAAATATTAATAATGATCCAAAAAATAATTTTAATTCAAAATATGAAAGAGGAAATTATTTGAAATTTTTTGGTGAAACTCTCATATTTTTTGGATCAATATTAAAATTAATATGAATTAATGAAAATCAATGGAATAAAAATTAAAATCATAAAATAAAAAAAAACGTGCACCACTTGATCTCCCTCATTAATTGAAGTGGCAGATCAAGTGGTCTGAAATGCGTGTTCCACCAAACACACGAGTCAGCACATTGTACCAAGGGTAATCACAATGAGCGCTCTGGATTAAAACATTTTGAAAGGATCATGTGGCTGGGAGACGTGCCAACGCAATGCCGGAGCCAGAGCTCTGGTCTTCTTCTCCGGTGGACCTCAGCGAACTGGTCCACCCTCAACCATCACCAAAATAAAAAAGGAGGGCATGATCTGAAAGAAAAAATGGCGTAGAGCACGAATCTGACCTCAATTTTAACTAACTCCACATATATAGAAAGATATGAGGAGTTGAATTTTGAGGTGTGTCAACTGAGTTGCTTCGATTTGACCTCTAAGCAACTCAATCTTCTTGCCTACATTGGTAGGACTTCAGACAACCAAAGATCCAAGAGAATTGATGAGAATTGAGTGAGAATCGAAGAGATGAAGTTTTCTGAAAATTACCTTCAATGTTGTGCAGAACTTGAGGTTGCTTGCTTCAAACACGATCTGATCACACTTGAGAAGCTTGCAGGGAATGGTTAGCAATGGTGCAAGGCTTTGGATCCTGGAGTTCTTGAATCTCCAAACAGTTATGATTCAAACTCAATTTTTAGATTGAAAATTATCATTTTTTCCTTTAGAATGAGAGGGTTTCAATTGGGGGGGAAAGCTGGCGCGCAAGGTGTCTTTGAATTGAGCTCCAAGGGCCTGTATTTATAGAATTTGGGATTGATAATTGCACACTTGAAAATTTGCTAAATTTGGCAATGTGATGCACAAGCTAGCATGGGCGTGTACAGGCCCATGAAGCAATCCATTTTGACCCAATTGCAAATGTACTGAAGTTCAAATGATGCTTGATTGGCAAGGCAATGTGAAATGGAGTTTTGGACATTTGATTTCCTCCAATGGTACAGCTCTGATAAATCCATATGCAGCCCTAGCAAACTTCATCCAAAATCCATGAACTTGGGTTCTTTGGAAAGCTTGGATAAAGGGGAACAAGTTTGATGTTGAACACTTTTTCATTTGGAGCTTGGATCATGGTGAATTTGAAGGTGGAAGTTTGGAAATTTCAACATGTTGAAAATTTTTCTAAGTGTCAAGCCATATATCTCAATATTCCACGTTGCTTAACTTTTTATGTGAGATTCAAATGAGAAAAGTGTCTTCATCAAAGTTGTATCTATTTCAAATAACTTCAAAATGGTCACCAATTTCATGTCATTTGGATTTTTAATGATAGAGTATGCATTTTTGAAGTTGAGGAAAATCACTTGTTCAATGGTATAGGTCAAAAATGACCTATAATGTATCCTCATATCACATGCTCATAAAAGTTGAATTAGTTCTCACTCCAAATATAAACATTGAAGTAGACATCTTTAATTTGATTGTGCAACTTGGAAATATTTCATATCATAAATATTGAGCAAGTTATGGCCTTGAGAAGTTGACTTTCAAATTAGGGTTTAGACAAAATGACCTATAATGTTTCAACATAGAAAATGATTTTCCAAGCAAAACTAGCTCTAGGAATGTCATTTAGAGTAACGTTTCTCTTTGAATCATTTTCATATGGTGCAAATTGTAGGAGATAGGGTCTAGGGAGACCCAGTTTTGATCATATGAATTCATCTGGCCAACCACCATCAACCAACTTACTAACCTTCAATTCTCTTGACTTTATAGGCTCATGGTAGATCATATATGCATAATATGATTCATTTTTAAGTTTCCCTTGAGAAATTTGATCAATTGGTGAGATGGCTTGTTGGAGAAGTTACTCAAGATACCTAGTCAAACTAGGGTTTCCAAGGCAAATCACCTCCAAAATCTTGAAGAAAACTTGATCAATATAACATGTGGGAATCAATGGGACTCGTATATGATGCTTATAACCATTATTGGATCAAATCATGGTTATGCTCTTTGTCATGAGGGCCTCAAACCCTAGATGTGGACTTGATAAATCAATGTGATCATGCCCTACCTACAAAAGAGTTAGGCAAATGTAAAGACATATTTTTGGTATTTTGGTTAGTAAAATGATAATATACAAGTATGATACAATCACACGCTGCTTGGTGATCTCTCCCAAAACAAACCCAATGAGAGAGGGGTAAGGAGGATGCCAAGGTATGATCCCAATGCTAATGCTTATGATGGAATTGCATGAGGGATCTTAGGGTCAAAATTGGGGTCTTACAGCTGCCCCTATTTAAGTATATTCTAACTGAGGAGGTGAAGGTTAAAATCTTCGGCTCGACTCAATAGAATGGGCTTAAATAACAACATATAGAAACAAATTTTGGTCCCTAAGAGACCTCATGATACATATCATATGAATGTAAAAGTTAATGCTCTGTGGGGAAATATTGCCATAAAGGAAAAGAAATCAGAGACACTGAAAGTTCGTAGGAGTATAATGCATTCCATGAGGAAAACTCGCTAGGGAGACAGAGACTCTGCGGGGGAGTAAATGAGGTCATGCGTAGGCCAGACTATGACTTAAAACTATTGGGGGACTAGAGGATTTCCATACAAAATGGAAAGACTCAGCCGGGGAAACAAAACATTTGCAAGGAAAGCGAGTAGATCAGGATAACACTGAAGTGCTCGAATCATGCAGAAGGAGCGATCTCACTAAGGAAATACGTACTCAACTCAACTGGGGAAGAAATAAACTTCAACACAGGAGGAGCATAAATCTACTATCTTCTACCTGTTACTGGGTAAGGAGATAATAAAGATATGACAGAGAAGATATTCGTCATCTGTTAGGATGAACATATCAAGGATGACTCATTGGGAACCACCAGGAGGGTGTATTCATTACCGGTTACTGGGTAAGAATAACCTTGCTGGGGAAAAACTGCAGAAAGTAGGATTTACAAATACCAGTTACTGGGCAGAAGACCAAAGATGAGAGTATCTGTCATCGGTTAGGATGAACATGTCAAGGATAAACTCAACAGGGAAGAAAATCTGTCATCGGTTAGGATGAACATATCAAAGATAGACTTGCCTGGGAATGTCAAGGAGGATACCTGTCATCGGTTAGGATGAACATATCAAGGATATACCAACTGAACAAAAAAAATAGGAATTACATCTATCGAATGTTGGATAAAATATCATCAAAGAGAAAATCTGTCACCGGTTAAGATGAACATATCATGGATAGACTATGCGAAGGGGATAAAAGCAGGATTTACAACTACCGGTTACTGGGTAGAAAACCGCAAAGAGAAGGAAACCCGTCATTGGTTAGGATTAACATATAAAGGATTAACTCTCTGAGGAACAAAATAGGGATTACGACTACCTTTTTATTAGGTAGAATACCAAAGATGAGAAGATCTGTCATTGATTAGGATGAACATATCAAGGATAAACTCAGGCAGGGGAGAGAAAGATATCTGTCACCGGTTAGGATGAACATATCAAGGATATACTTCCTGGGGAATGGATCCACTGGGGCCTCCACTGAGGAGAAAAAAACAGGGATACTTTCGCCGAGTATTGGGCAAGAAGTAACAAACTGCAAACTAAGAATAATATTACCAGTTACAGGGCAATAAACTCTTAGGAGACTCAAAGCATCTATCTAGGTAAGAGCAAGAAAGAAACGGTCAATCAAGACTCAACCCAATGAGGATATATCTCAAGGGGAGTGGTTCCATCTAGATAATCGACTGGGGAGGAAAAAACTGAAACAATAATCATCCACGAGGAAATAACTCAGTGGGGAAAGGAGAAAGGTTAAAGTCTTTCTGCTTAAGGGGCCGACCTTCTATAATTGAGAGAGGACAGACACCAAACTTGTATGGGGATAAAGTACCACCATAACAGAGCATAAGAATCTCAAACAATGATTCAGCAAATATGAATGATGCAAATATGCAAACATGAACTTACATGAGTGTATATGCATATATATATATATATATATATATATATATATATATATATATATAATATATATATATATATATATATATATATATATATATATTATATATATATATTATATAATATATTAATATATATATATATATATATTATATATATAATATATATATATATATATATATATATATATATATATATATATATATATATATATATATTATATATATATATATATATATATATATATATATATATATATATATATATATAATATATATATATTATATAATATATATATATATATATAATATATATATATATATATATATATATATATATATCTATATATATTATATATATATATATATATATATATATATATATGATTATGTTGACAAAACGATCGCAAAGGATACAAGGGTGTCGCAAAATTTGAATCATCGGTACAATCCTCGGTCAATCCACAAAAGGGAAATAACTGCCAGAGAACAGAGAGATCCACATCCCAAAAGCTCAACCCTAGCTGGGGAAGGAGGAGATCTGATGAGGAAACGAAACATTATCGAGTCTGCGGGGAATTTTAGGTCAACACCATGTTAAATAGGAGACAACCATACAGAGGATAACACAAAATATCTGCTCAAAAACCAGGAGGAAACTCTGACTGGGAGCGAGTCGGATGGCGACTGACGGAGACACCAATGCGATCTACCGGGGAATCAAAAATACTCCACTGAGGACTAAAACTACTGATGAATACACAAACCCTGTCTGGGATCAAACTCAACTTTGCAGTGTACTGAATCAACCAACTTAGCTGGGAAACCTGAAGGATTAACTGCTTGAGGAACCCTTAATGCTTCAAACTGAAGACTTGCTGCTTTTGAAATGCTATTGATATTTCTTTTAAATTTTCTTTGAAAAATTCTTGCTTTTATATATTTAAGAAAAATGATTTTGATTAAAAATTTAAATTTCAAAATGATTATAATAAAATTTAAAACTATTGGCTGAAGTAAATAGGAGTGAAAATAATTGAATAAAAGGTCAACTTTATTTAATGGAATGGTAGTCTGTAAATGACAAGACTCCATAGATTTTTACAAGGTTGAAATGGTAATTTACATGGAAAATGGTTACATTGAATACAAATGACCACTAATCCTTCTACCAACTCTTGATGTCTGTTGTGCTTTCGACCGCTATCAGGGATGATGAATTGACGTCAACCCTTGTGCTCAAAGTTTCTCCAAATTGAAGATCAACAAAATGCAGTTACTTGCCATAATCCCTAATTTTTGCATAAGTTGCCCCAAGGTGGGGTACTCAACTTATTGGGAAATTATTTCTCTTTTATGTCTCTAACTTTTGACTGGATCACCCTTTCGGGTTTTCAATCCACCGAGACGCTCATTTTTGCCTAAGCCACCCTTTCGGGTTTTCAACTTAACGAGCTGTTTTTTTCTTTTTTAAGCGAAGTATTTCTTGACTGCATCTGCGTTCACAAGACGAGTGAACTCTTCACCATCCATAGTTGTAAGAATCAAAGCACCGCCTGAAAAGGCTCTCTTAACAACATATGGGCCTTCATAATTAGGAGTCCATTTGCCCCTAGAATATGGTTTAAAAGATAAAATCTTCTTGAGCACAAGGTCACCTTCTCTGAACACACGAGGCTTGACCTTCTTATCAAAAGCTTTCTTCATTCTTTGTTGATATAACTGACCATGACACATGGCAGTTAATCTCTTTTCTTCTATCAAATTCAACTGGTCAAACCTAGTCTAACACCATTCAGCCTCAGTTAACTTGGCTTCCATGAGCACACGCAATGAAGGGATCTCAACCTCTACGAGGAGTACTGCTTCCATACCGTATACAAGAGAGAAAGGGGTTGCCCATGTTGAAGTGCGGATGGATGTTCGATACCCGTGCAAAGCAAATGGGAGCATCTCATGCCAATCTTTATATGTGACAACCATCTTCTGAATAATCTTCTTGATGTTCTTATTCGCAGCTTCAACAGCCCCATTCATCTTTGGTATGTAGGGAGAAGAATTGTGATGTGCAATCTTGAAGTATTTGCAAAAAGCATCCACCATAGTATTATTCAAGTTTCATCCATTGTCAGTAATGGTCTTACTTGGCACACCATAATGGCATATGATCTGATTCTTGATAAACCTCACAGCCACTTGCTTGGTCACATTCGCATACGATGTCGCTTCAACCCATTTTGTGAAGTAGTCAATTGCCACCAAAATGAAACGATGTCCATTCGAAGCTTTGGGTTCAATCATCCCAATCATATCAATTCCCCACATGGAGAAAGGCCATGGGGAAGAAATAACATTCAGTAGTGTCGGAGGAACATGAATCTTATCCGCATATATTTGACACTTGTGGCATTTCTTCACAAACTTGCAACAGTCATATTCCATTGTCATCCTGTAGCGGTGTATTCGTCATTTTATGATTTATTGACTAAATCAAAAGCAAAGCATACAAAGATAGAGTCGCCACCGCACTTCTATTTATCCAAAGGAATGGCTAGAAAGCGAACAAAAGCCTAAGAAGTTTTACGCAAAGAAAACTAATAAAAGGTCAGAGATCTGGGTAAGGGGGTAATTATGCAAAGGGAAGGTGTTAGGCACCCAATGCATCCTAGGTACTCCTAGGGAACCCTTTTCACAACCTATTGTATCAATTTATTTGTTTATGAAATATTTTTGTGCAAACATGAGGGAAGAGGTGAGAAAAGAATATACAAATTTATTTACATTTTTGTGTTTGGATGGATGAAACCCATTGCCTACGTACCTTTTCATGAAAGATAAGGATCAAAATGCCGTAGTTCGGCTAAAAGATTTCAAAAAGTGAGTGGATTGATTTAAACAAAAGCCCTAAGGTCTTTCATTATCCACGGGAGAAAACTCAACCTATACAACCACAAGTCCACCATGTGAGAAAAGCTTCAACGTGCTAGTGAGGGGTTAACCCTATAATAAGCAAGGAAGTCTTACAATTCAATCACTAAGGACAAAGGGTGAGATTCACATCAACCACTAAGATAATTGAGATCTATGGCTAATGTATGAAAACATGATTAACAAGTGGACAAAAGCCACAAAAGCAATTGAGTGAATGAAATTAACCAATTAGGATTATTCACAAAAATGGTCAAAGTTGACATTAGATTCAATTCAGAAGAAGTATTGTGAAAAATGAAGTTTGAAAATCAGAGGCTTAAGGCCTAAGTTTCTAGTTTTGAAAACAGGTGAAAATGTTTGCACAAAGTTTTCTGGTTTGGGTTAACATGCAAATGGAGGTTTAAAGAAATAAAAGGTGGGAGGGTGAGGAAGCAAAACTTCTCAGGTGTTCACCTCTTGAGATCATATGTAGATGATCCAAGTGATTCCTTTGGAAAAGGCAACAAGCAAGAGGAAACAAGTTGCCAATAAATGGTCTTACACTCGACTCCAAGGAAATGGAATGCCAATCAATGGTCTTAGTTCCAACTCCTACCAGATCACAGGAAACAAATGCCAATAACTGGTCTTACAATTGACTCCTCAATGGACAAAACAAAGATGTCACAAAGTATGAACAAAGATCATAAAATGATATACAATTAATGCTCAAAGATGAGAACAATGCACAGAGGCACACACAAACAATTATGCACAGATGGACAAATAAGCAAACAAGCAGTCAATTATCACACACTATACACAAGCAATAGGCTCAAGCAAGGTTGGGCTTTAGTCAAGGGGTCATATCGACCTTGACAAACAAGCCAAATACTGGAATGGGTAGTCAGGCTCTTAACCTCTAACATTAAGAGTTAGGGTGAGCAGATGAAATGGAGATAAGGGTTATGCCTCATAGCTCTTAACCCGGGCCTGGGTGAGCTTGAATCAAAGAATGTGTGGGAGTCCAGAATGAGGAACTCTACTCCACAATGACTGACTCTATATACAAGATTTTTGGTTTTTTATTCAAATTGCATCAACACATGGTGTGAGCAAAATGAAAGACACAACTGAATAGCAGGGGATGGATTACACATCCCTTCTATCTGCCAATTGCCTCTTAAGAGGACTTAACCTGCTTGGCACAAATATAAACAATCAAAGACATGGCCTCTTAAGGAGGGCTTCAGACAGGTGCCTGCCAATAACAGCAGGTCTTCCAGACTACATGGAGATCAAGGAAAATACCTAAGTGGTATTCCAACCACAAGCAAAGCAACGCAACTCAAGTAATGAGTTAAAGCTACTAAAGTACCTGTGCAAACAACCAAATAATCAGTATAGTGTTCAGACAAATAGACAACAGTTAACAGCAAACAGACAATCCCAATATACAACATGTAAGCCAAACAACTCAAGTGAGCTATCATCAAAGCCTACAAAACAACCAAATGTTAGCAATCAATAGCAAATGTCAACACTCAAATAATGAGGCAACCTCAATCATGGAAATTGGATGCTTGAACCTGAAATTCAAAGCTCAAATGTGAGTTCCAACCCCTAGGTCAAAGCCTATGGTCAAAGGTGGAGAAAAAAGTCAAAACAGCAACCAATATTCAACACAAAGCATGTTTATTCAATCATGAACATGTCCTAAAAAGGACTAAATCAAAATCATCAAGCAAGGGCATGTAATAAGCAAGAGAAGTCAAAGACAATTTCAAAGCATACACTTGGACATTGAGAATGAAAATTCTATATCAAAACAGAAATGATTCAAACAATTCTAGAAATTTTTATGAGAATATAACATGTCTAATACAATAATCATACCAAAAATCAGAATCAACAAAGGTCATTTGATATGGAAACAAAATTGCACAAGTTGATCATCAAATTGTGTGACACACATTGTCACACCATGCAAACATGTGTATAAAACAGAAATGATAAATGGGAAAAATACCAAACCAAGCCTAAAACATCCATCAATATGTCAAGAATCATCATGCAAAATTTCATGGCATTTGGATCAATATCAAGCATTTCACAATAGGAAGAATGGAGCAAGGTCACATATGCACACATGTTCAATCATCCTAACACAATTCAAAATTCAACCATGCACAACTTCAGAAATTAACACCATAAAATTCTAGACATTTCAAGGATCAAGTGGCAAAAAACCTGGAACTATTTGGAGCATTTTTCAATTTATTAGGAATTTTCAAAGTTGGAAAAAAAATATGAAATGAAATGAAGCATATACATGAAATTTGGAGGGAAAGGCATAATGGAGAATTAATTTGAAAATGCGCTGCCATCAGGAATCGAACTCGGTCCAGATTTAAATGAGGCGCGCTGAATGAAAATAATATCCAAAAACGTCACAGCATGGAATCGAAGTGAGGTATATGGATCAAACGAGTCCTGTAGCATGTTCTTCATCAAGAACCCCAGCACCATCCCAGATTTGAACCAGACGGACACAAAACGGACGCTAGGCGGTCGCTACATCGTCTTCCTCGCGAAGACGATGATGAACAGTATGAGGTTCAAACGAATTTTTGCAGAAATTTGAAATTCTTACATCATTAGAACGCTCTTTCAACAAGGAGTTCAGATCAACCATTATCTAACATCAATTCATCATGAACAAAGAGAATCGAACGAAATAAGTTTGATGCACCAAACTTCAATCACACATATCTCACTCAATAATCATCCAAATTACATGAAATTTAGCTCAGAATCATCAGCAAGGCAGGATCTACATGAATATACACATAAAACAGAGAATTAAGAGGATCGAAAATGTGACCTCTTGAAGATCAACTTTTGGAATCTGGAGTTTTAAGACTTGGCAAGCTTCAAATCTACTCCAGAACACTTGATATGATGTTTGATGAAGAAATTGAGACTTGAAACTGTGTAGATCTAGCTCAAATCTGAATTGCCATTGTTATGTTCTTGAGCTCCACATGCACGATTCTGGCTCGAATTCCTCAAACAGAAGCTGAATTCACACTCAATCACACTCACTGATCATGATTCTTCAATAAAATCCAGTTGCTATGTTGAAGAATTTTGAATTGTGATTAGGAGAAAATTTTGGAGGGAGAGAGAATTTTGAGATCTAGATCTAGAATCCTTGAAGCTGAAGTGAAATTCTGTTATGATTATCAATATATATGCTTCACTAATCACATACTAATTAAAATTAGGCATGGTTTAGTTGTGATTAATCAAGATAAGGTGTTATGACCAAAACTTAAAAATTGGAGGGTGCATGGCTATTTCCAACGTGAACAGTACCATGTGGCTGATTAATTTCACTCAAAATCATCTTCCAAACACAATGGCAATGGTAAATAATTCCCATGATGCACCATTTTTGAATTGGCCATTTTCCCTCCAAAATTGACTTGAAATAGCAAATGATCATATGATGGAAATTCATGCAATGTGATGAATGTTTTTGAAACTTCATGACATGAGAAGAAAAATGCAAGAAGAGCCACTCAATTTGGAGTTATGAATCAAAAGATAGGCCATTTGAAGTTCCATGCACACTTGGCAATGATTTGATCATATCTCCTCAACCACACATCAGATGCTCATGATCTTGGACTTTTTGGAAATGGGAGAGAGATATCTTCAACTTTCATGTTGGACAAAAATTAATTTGAAGCTTATTTGATGTTGGAAAGTTGAGTTGAAGTTGGACCAAAAACTTGCCATTTTTGGAAAGTTGAAATTATAGGTCACTTTCCATTTTTGGAAACTTTTGCACTGACTTCAAATTCTTCAATATTGACATTTGACATGATGAATAAGCCTTGTTTGAACATGAATGAGATGAAGAAACTCAATTCCCACACTCAAAACCCACAGTTGACTCTTCAGTTGATTGGCATAGGCCCTTAGATGACCTGAAAATGTTCTGATGAATTTGGGCCTCAACCACTTGGGAAATTGGTTCCAAAATGAACCTATAGCACAAATAAGCTCCATAAAATGATCACCTGATGCCTTGACCTGTTGACTGCTTAAGCTGCAAGTAACAAAGGTTAATGACATATTTTTGTATATTTTTGGTTAGTGATTAAAAGAAAAGCAATGATATACAAATGCAAGCAATGCTTGGTGATCAAGAACCACTCTCAAGAAATATCCCACCCACAGGGAAGGAAGCAAGGTGTCCAATGATCCTTGAGGCAATGCAATGAAATGATATGATGCCATGAGAGATCTTAGGGACAAAATTGGGGTCTTACAGATGCCCCTATTTAAGGTCATTCTAGCCGGAGAAGTGAAGGTTAAAATCTTCATCTCGACGCGGTAGAATGGGCTTAAATAACAATAATGAGACAAATTTTGGTCCCTAAGAGACCTCATGATGCGAATGTATGAATGTAAAAGAAACAAACTCTGTGGGGACTACTTCCATAAGAAAGAAAGACGATCCATCGGAGTAATACACTCACCAGGAACAGAGACTCTAACAGGACTCTTATGGGGATAAGAAAAAAAAGAATGCGTGAGAAGGACACGACTCTGAATTAGGGGGAAAAAGAACTTGTCACGGCATGAGCAGGACACGACTGGAGACCTCACTGGGGAGCAAAAGGCTCAAACTGGGAAAAAGAGTTCCAAAGGAAGACAAATCCATTGGAAAGACTCAAGCTGACTCAAAAATGCGTGTATTGGGGAAAACGCCAACACAACAAAACTATCCACAAAGGATACTTCGGATAAAAATCCGGACTCAGACTGGGGAAAGGTTCACACAGAATCTCCCTACTGGGAAAAAATTGCACATATTGGGGAAAACGCCAATACAGCAAAAGGGTGAATCACAACAGAAATACTCCGCTGGGGAATGTCTAACAAAGACTCTCCAGGGGAAGCAAAAGGGTGAGGTGTTACCGGTTACTGGGTAACAAACTCAAAGAGACATGTGATCTAAACACCGGTTACTGGGTGAAAGAACAACAAGCTCAGGAAGAATGAATATCTAAGACCGGTATTAGGGTGAGAGATATCAATCAACCAAACATCTGAGGAAAACCTGAAAAAGGTATATCACCTCAGGAAAATCTGACTCCGTAGGGGACCAAGGTCATAATAGGGAGCAAAAAGGAAGGAACACCAGGGATACCGGTTACTGGGTATATAATAGGTGACTAACCAAAGACGTGAATTGGTTTTTACTGCCAAGACACTCATCATACGAAAGGAGGGCTTGAAAAAGCAAATCGACTTACAGGATGGACATTCGACTCCGCAACGGGAAAACGAATCTTACTCAAATGGGGAAGAACAAAAGCTTCAACCAAAGAGCGCGTGAGATATATTATCCATTACCGTCAGAACGTGGATAATATACTCGCATGGAAGGAACACCAGGGATACCGGTTATTGGGTATATAATAGGCGACCGACCGAAAACGTGAATTGGTTTTTACTGCCAAAACACTCATCATCCTGAAGAGATGGATATTCGATCCTACAAAGAATACGAATCTTACTCCGCTGGAGAAACAATCAAAAGATTTTGACCAAGGAGTGCATGAGATATATTATCTATTACCGTCAGAACGTAGATAATATACTCGCATGGAAGGAGCACCAGGGATACCGGTTACTGGGTATATAATAGGTGACCTACCGAAAAGAGAAACAATCGTTACCAACAACAAACAGGGTAGACGAAAGATAACTTGCTGGGGATAAATTGCAAGCATACGACAATTATCCAGGAGACATATCACCGGTTACTGGGAGATACGCTCAACAAAGGGGTAGAAACAAATATTTGATTCCGCAAAAGGAACACGAATCTTACTCAACTAGGGAAACACAACAGGCTTCGACTGAAGAGTGCATGAGATATATTATCCATTACCGTCAGAACGTAGATAATATACTCGCAAGGAAGATTATCCACAACCGGCTACTGGGTTAATAAAGGATAAATCATCCGAAAAGAAAGGCATCGGGATACCAAAACCAGGTATAAAAGATGACCGATCAAAGGGAGCAACAATCATTACCAACAAAAGGGTAGATGAAAGAGGACTCACTGGAGGATGCATTGATAAAAATCAATGATCCGGGGAACAAATCACTGGCAAACGGTGAAAGGACCCGCTGAGGATAAAATTGCTAGCATACGGCAATTATCCACAAGGAAGACTTGCTGAGGATACAATTGCTTACTCAGAGCAATCACCCAGAAGAGAGAGGGAAAGATCAACATCGAATACTGGATATTGATAAACACCAAGAGTAACCGTCATCGGTTAGGATGAACAACAAGGTTAACTCTGCAAAGGGGAGAACAAAGGATTTACAACTACCGAATACTAGGTAGAAGACCAAAGACTCAGCTGAGGATAAAATTGCTAGCATACGGCAATTATCCACAAGAAAGCACAGACTCCGATAGGGAGACAACAACAACATAGGATTTACAACTACCGAATACTGGGTAGAAAACCACAAAATCCGCCATCAACCAGACTAAACCACAAAGGTTACCTCTGCTAGGGGATAAAAGTAGGACTTATAACTACCTGTTACTGGGTAGAGGGCCACAACTCTGATGAGGACACAAAAGTAGGGTTTACAACTACCGAATACTGGGTAGAAAACCAAAGCCTCTGCGTGGGGATCGAAAGGATCACAATTCCGCACGGGGAACAAATAGGGTTTATAACTACCAGTTACTGAGTAGAAAACCACAAACTCTGCTGAAGAGTAAGAAAGTAGGATTTACAACTACCGAATACTGGGTAGAAAACCACAAACACTTGCTGAGGAACAGAAAGTTCACAAACACCAACCTCTGGGTAAACAACCACAGATTCCGCAAAGAGGGAAAAAGGTATATAGGATTCACAACTACCGGTTACTGGGTAGAAAACCAAAAAGGATAGGACTTATAACTACCGGTTATTGGGTAGAGGCCAAAAAAATCCGTTGGGAATAAGATGAACTATTGTCGGTTACTGGGCAATTTATTCATTTATTCCACAGGGAATCACAAACGACAATTGAAAAAGGGCCAATTCAGGATCAAACCAAAAAGGAAAACTGAATCAAGACTCATCCTAATGAGGATATAACTCAATAGGGAAAACCCATCCCAATATATATGTGTTAGGAGGAAACGGGAACAACCGTCATCCGCGAGGATATATATCAGTGGGGAACTGCAGAAGGAAAGACAGACACTTTCTACTTAAGGGGCTGACTCTGTATTGAGAGATTAAACACCCGACATCTGCTTGGAGAGATCTACTGGAGAGATCTATATCACCAATTAGCAGGAGACAACAAACAAAAGATATATGGCAAAATGCAACATGGATATCTGAATGTTGAAAGTATGCATGAATATGCGTGATTTATGTTTGATGAATGCTGACAAAACAGACATTTCTAACACAAACAGGTCCAGGAATCAAACGCCCGGTACTACACCACAGGAGAGAAAGCCAGGATCACCGGAGAATAAACAATTCTGACGGGATCAGGAAACAACAAGATCTCTGCAAGGATGGATCATCAGTCTCAGCTGGGAAACAGGAGCTCACTGCACAGGTAAGAACTTCTACGAAAACAGGCCATACAAGTAGAATCTGGCCGTACACGCAACTACTGGAGATACTGTCAGCAACTCCAATGGGGACGAATCCACTGAGGGAGAAAAGATCATGCCAGTAGATTCTGCCACACAAGCAACTCTACTGGGGGATCAGAAGCATCAGGAAATCAACCCAAATCTCCGCAGGGGAGAAAATCATTACAGATACAATCCACCATGCAACCAAACTACTGGGGATTTATCCAAGGAAGAGAAAGAGAACTGAGGATCAACCACCAAATACCAAACCTTCACAAAATACCACAACTGCTGAGGAGGCAAGAATCACTGCTCTGCTGAAGGGAGGAAAGGTGAAAACATCAACAAGCACTCTGATGGGAAGAGATAACATAGATGAAATACATCATGCCAACAACTCCGCCAGGGGTCTATCCGAGGAAACGACGAAGTACTGGGGTATCAATCCACCAACTACTGAATCTTCCAAAAGGAAAGCACCCATGCTAGGGAGAGAATACTGCTGGAGAGGAAAATTGAAGTCTTCAACAAGCACCCTGAGTGAGGAGGAGTCATAATAAAGGCTCTGCTCCACAAAATCCGTTCGGGAGAAAATCCCAACAAATACCTTGCTTAGGGAACAAAATCTCAACAGAAACTCTGCTTGGGGAGAAACCCCAACAACAATCTGGAGAAAAAAGATACAGCCATGCCAGGAATATGAACAAATGTCTTACCCTGTTGGAAATCATGCCACCCTTGGGAGAGCACTGAGAAATTCTTAAGTATCCTTTTATCATTGTGAATGTTCACTTTGTTTAAAAACAAATTTGAAATTTTTTTATTTGTTTAAAACAATGACATTTTATCAATTAAAACATGCAAAACATTTGTTGAATTGAAACAAATAAGAGTGCAAATAATTAGATAAAAGCTCAAATTTATTTGATGGAATGGTAGCCTGCGAATGGCAAGACTCCATAAATCTGTACAAATTTGAAATCGGTGATATATATTGGAAGAGGGCTACATTGAACATAATGATCCTTTCTCTACCAAATTGAATCCGATGTACTTGAAGCTTCAGTTGATGATGACTAAGCGAGAATCTCTGACGAAAAGACAGTTGTGAAACAGAAAGTCTTGTCAGGATGCAGTTACTTGCCAAATCCCTAATTTTTGCCTAGATTGCCCCAAGGTGAGGTACTCAATCTAGCGGGATGCAAAATTCATTTTTTTCATGTCTCTAATTTTTGCCTGGATCGCCCTTTCGGGTTATCCACCGAGACGCTCATTTTTGCCTAAGCCGCCCTTTCGAGTTTTCAACTTAGCGAGCTATTCTGTTTTTCATTTTTAGGCGAAGTATTTCTTGACTGCATCTGAATTCCCAAGACGAGTGAAATCCTCCCCATCCATTGTTGTAAGCATCAAAGCACCGCCTGAAAAGGCTCTCTTGACAACATATGGACCTTCATAGTTTGGAGTCCACTTGCCCCTGGAATCGGGCGCGAAAGACAAGACTTTCTTGAGCACGAGGTCACCTTCTCGGAACACACGAGGCTTGACCTTCTTATCGAATGCTTTCTTTATTCTCTGCTGATATAACTGACCATGACACATGGCAGTCAATCGCTTCTCTTCGATCAAATTCAACTGGTCATAACGACTCTGAATCCATTCGGCATCAGTCAACTTGGTTTCCATCAAGACTCTCATTGATGGGATCTCCACCTCTACTGGGAGAACAACCTCCATGCCGTAAACAAGAGAGAAAGGGGTTGCCCCTGTTGAAGTGCGGACAGATGTACGATATCCATGCAAAGCAAATGGCAGCATCTCGTGCCAATCTTTTTACGTGACGGTCATCTTCTGGATAATCTTCTTGATATTCTTGTTAGCAGCTTCAACTGCCCCATTCATCTTGGGTCTGTAAGGAGAGGAATTATGGTGTGCAATCTTGAACTCAGCGCACAACTCTTCCATCATCTTGTTGTTCAAGTTAGATCCATTATCAGTAATGATCTTATCAGGCACACCATAACGGCAAATCAGCTGATTCTTGACAAACTTCACGACCACTTGCCTGGTCACATTCGCATACGACGCTGCTTCAACCCATTTGGTGAAGTAGTCAATTGCTACGAGAATAAACCTGTGTCGGTGGACGCTTTCGGTTCAATCATGCCGATCATGTCGATTCCCCACATAGAGAAAGGCCATGGTGATGAAATCACATTCAGAAGTGTCGGAGGAATATGAATCTTATCCGCGTAAATCTGACACTTGTGGCATTTCTTCACATATTTGCAGTAGTCAGACTCCATTGTCAGCCAATAGTAGCCTGCTCTCAGCATCTTTCTAGCCATGGCATGTCCATTGGAATGAGTACCAAATGAACCCTCATGGACCTCAGTCATCAACAGGTCTTCTTCGTGTCTATCCACGCATCTGAGCAGAACCATGTCAAAATTTCTCTTGTACAACACTTCACCACTGAGGTAGAAACTGCCTGACAACCTTCTCAGAGTTTTCCTATCTTTCACAGATGCCCCAGGCGGGTAGACCTGGTTCTGGAGGAAATTCTTGATATCATAATACCAAGGCTTGTCATCATTCACTTCTTCAACTGCAAACACGTGAGCTGGTTTGTCCAAGCGCATCACAGTGATATTGGGAACCTCATTCCAATACTTCACCATAATCATGGAAGCAAGTGTAGCAAGAGCATCTGCCATCCGATTATCCTCCCGAGGAATATGATGAAAGTCAACCTCTGTAAAGAACGTTGAAATCCTTCTCGCATAATCTCTGTACGGAATGAGACCAGGTTGATTCGTCTCCCATTCACCCTTGATCTGATTGACAACTAGGGTCGAATCACCATATACATCAAGATGTTTGATCCTCAAATCCATGCATTCTTCCAATCCCATAATGCAGGCTTCGTACTCAGCCATATTATTCGTGCATTTGAAAGTTAGCCTTGCTGTAAAAGGAATATGTGTGCCCTGAGGAGTAATGATTACTGCCCCAATTCCATTTCCATACTGATTTATAGCGCCATCAAACACCATCGTCCATCTGGAACCAGGTTCTGGACCTTCATCAAGTGTAGGCTCATCACAATCTTTCATTTTCAAATACAAAATCTCCTCGTCTGGGAAGCCGTACTGAACAGACTGATGATCTTCAATCGGCTGATGTGCCAAATGGTCATCCAAGACACTACCTTTGATAGCTTTCTGAGCTCGATACTCGATATCATACTCAGATAACAACATCTGCCAACGGGCAATCCTCCCAGTTAAAGCAGGCTTCTCGAAGATATACTTGATTGGATCCATTCTGGATATTAACCAAGTTGTATGATTTATCATGTACTGGCGTAAACGCTTAGCAACCCAAGCCAAAGCACAGCACGTCTTCTCAAGCATAGAGTATCGAGACTCACAATCAGTGAACTTCTTACTCAGGTAGTAGATAGCAGATTCTTTCTTCCCTGATTCGTCTTGCTGACCGAGTACACAACCCATCGAGTCTTCAAGAACAGTCAGATACATGATCAGAAGTCTTCCTTCTACAGGCAGAGACAAAATCGAAGGTTCAGACAGATATTCTTTGATACTGTCGAAAGCTTTCTGGCAATCCTCGGTCCGATCATGAGACTGATCTTTCCGGAGGAGCTAGAATATCGGCGCACATGTGGCAGTCATGTGGGATATAAATCTGGAAATATAATTCAAGCGGCCAAGAAAACCTCGGACTTGCTTTTCAGTTTTGGGCGCAGGCATCTCTCGTATTGCTTTGACCTTTGCAGGATCAACCTCAATACCTTTTTCGCTGACAACAAAACCCAACAACTTGCCAGAACGGACTCCAAATGTACACTTGTTCGGATTCAGACGAAGCCTGAACTTCCTCAGGCGCTGAAAAAGCTTCAACAAATGCTCAACATGTTCAACTTCCGTTCGTGACTTAGCAATCATATCATCAACATAGACCTCTATCTCCTTGTGCATCATATCATGAAACAAGGTAGTCATAGCTCGTTGATACGTGGCTCCGGCGTTCTTCAAACCGAAAGGCATCACTCGATAACAAAATGTTCCCTAAGGTGTGATGAATGTTGTCTTCTCCATATCCTCGGGTGCCATCTTGATTTGGTTATAACCGGAAAATCCATCCATAAACGAAAAGACTTTGAACTTAGATGTATTGTCTACCAACATATCAATGTGTGGTAGAGGGAAATCATCTTTTGGACTAGCCTTATTCAAATCTCTGTAATCAACACACATACGGACTTTTCTGTCTTTCTTAGGCATAGGCACAATATTGGCCACCCATTGAGGATATGTGGAAGTCACCAGAAACCCCGCATCAATTTGCTTCTGAACTTCCTCTTTGATCTTCACTACCATATCTGGATGAGTTCTTCTGAGCTTCTGCTTCACAGGCACGCACTCAGGCTTCAAAGGCATGAAATGTTGCACGATATCTGTATCTAGACAGGGCATGTCTTCATACGACCAAGCGAAGATATCAGAATATTCTCGCAGCAAACTGATCAACCCCTTCTTGACAGACTCTTCAAGGAGTGCCCCAATCTTCACCATCCAAACACAATCTTCAGACCCCAAGTTGACTGTTTCCAGATTCTCAAGGTGCGGCTGAATGATCTTCTCTTCGTGTTCAAGAAGACGGGTAATCTCATCAGGAATCCCTTCAACATTATCTTCCTCTGCTTCGAGTACAGGGAATTCAAAATTGGGAGATGACGTTGGATCATTATGTTCAATGGGTTTAGAATCAACCTGCATAATGATTTTGGTTAATGAAAAACTTTAGAATTTAAACAAATAAATCATTATGCAGATGAAAAGATTGCTTTTATTCTTGTTTTTTAGGGTTTTTTGTGATCAACGATTTCATGCAAAAAGCAAAAAGTGAAAACAATGGGAAAAACAAATGTTTAACATGCATTAATTGAATGAAATATCATTGTATATATGATGCCAACAATGTGATCACTTCTCCTTTTGGCATGGGAGAAGGGTTTTTAAACAAAGTGAAGCTTTACTCTGATCTATGAATGACCGTAGGAACATCTACAGCGGCTCAATTGTGGCAGATCCCGCCAGGGATGACAAAATTGCCAGTATCCTTTGCATCCTCTTCCAAGATAGCAGCAGCTTCTTCAGCTTGATCGACGTGGATGAAACCTCCACTCTTGAACAGCCCTTTGTTGTTGAAGACCCCAGAAGAATAGCCAATGCCAGCCCGGATTTGTTATCTTCAAGTTCGATCATTTCCCTAGACCAGCAACTGCAGCACATTCAATGGCCAGTTTCGCATCACGATAGGAAGCAAATGAAGGAGTTTTCTTCTCAACAGGCTCAGCAATAGACAAAGCTTGGAAAGGCATTCCAACTTCATCCTCATCATCAATGTATGAGAAAGAAGACAAGTGGCTAACCAGGAGAGCCTTTTCTCCCCCTACCACAACCAGTTTCTTATTCTTAACGAATTTCAGCTTCTGGTGTAGAGTGGATGTCACGGCGCCAGCCTCGTGAATCCATGGTCTACCAAGGAGACAACTATAAGATGGGTGGATATCTATAACCTGAAAGGTAACTTGGAAATCACTTGGTCCAATCTTGATTGGGAGATCAACTTCCCCAATCACAGTCTTACGCGACCCATCAAAAGCTTTCACAACAACTCCACTCTGCCTCATGGGAGGCCCTTGAAATGACAATCTAGAGAGAGTGGTCTTCGGCAATACATTTAGAGATGACCCAGCGTCCACCAACACGTTGGACATGGCGTCGCTCTTGCAATTCATGGATATATGTAAATCCATGTTGTGGTCTTTTCCCTCCTCAGGGAGATCAGCGTTACAGAAACTCAAAGTGTTGCAAGCAGTGATGTTTGTAACAATACTGTCAAATTGTTCAATAGTGACATCATGATCAACATAAGCCAAGTCCAAGACTTTCTGCAGAGCCTCCGTATGGGGTTCTGAATTCAGAAGTAAAGATAACATGGAGATTTTAGACGACGTTTGTAGAAGCTGGTCTACAACGTTGTACTCACTCTTCTTGATGAGCCTCAGCATCTCATCACAGTCTTCATTCACTGTGCCACTAGGGCCAACAGAAGAAGTAGGAGTCTTTTGTACAGAGGAGGTTTTAACAGCAAGTGCCGGGTTCGGAGAATTCACAGCATTCCCCACCGGACGCACAACATAGTCAGCAACAGCCTGAGGCTTCGGAGGTGCAGAAAACACACGACCACTACGGGTCAACCCGCTCACATCAGCTATGTTCACAACAGAAGATGAAGGCAAAGGCACTTCTTTCCCATCTTCAACAACAACTGGATTATAGCGGAAGGGAACTGCTTTCTCAGACGAATAAGGCACAGGACCGGCAGGCTTGATAACCAGGGAAGGAGAAACCTTTTGCTTGCTACCATCATAATGAATGACAACAGGCTCAGGTATCTTGAACACCGGAGAAATCACATTCACCTCTGGTTCGTCTTCATCAACATTTCTGTTCTGAAGAATCTCAATAGTCCCATCATCTAGCAATTCTTGCAAATCTTTTCGCACTTGGCGACAACCCAGACGATTGACAGAGCAGATACGGCATTTATCATGGTCGTGCTCCAAATGACTGTAATCACACAGCAGACGATGCAACTCAACCAATGACTGTCGAATATGGCTTACATATTTGACCTTGTACTTGCCAGGGCAACCCTGGACCATGTTAACCGACTTCCCATGCTCGGGCAATGGGTTCTTCGTAACATTGGAGCCTGAGTCCTCAAAGCTCAGAATGCCGCATCTCATAAGGTCTTGAACCTTAGTCTTCAACGGAAAGCAGTTTTCCACATTATGACCCGGAGCACCGGAGTGGTAAACACAATGTTGATCAGGCTTGTACCACCACTGAGGGTTAGCAGGTACAGCCGGAGGATCCCTTGGAGTAATCAATTTCCGCTCTATTAAAGAGGGATACAACTCTGCATATGATACCGGAATCGGATCAAAGTGATCTTCTTCCTTTCATAACTCGGACCAGCTGGATTACTATTGCGAGGCTGGTAGGCCTGCTGTTGAGGGCGATGTTGTTGCTGATGATACTGCTGAGATTGCTGTTGATTGTGCTGCTGATGCTGATATTGCTGATTATCACGGAAGACAGGTGCTATATGAGCCACCCGGTGCTGATTACTGGCATGACGCACAGGCTTCCTCTTGACAGAGGATCTTCTGGGTTTGACATGGGATTGCACAGCATGTGCCTCCCCATCTTTCTTCTTTGCAAACGCCCCATATCGCTTGCTAGAAGAGCCTTCATCTTTGGATAACCGTCCTTCACGGACTCCTTCCTCCAATCGCATTCCCATGTTCACCATTTCAGTGAAATCAGAAGGAGCACTAGCGATCATCCGCTCATAATAAAATGAACTCAAAGTCTTCAGAAAGATTTTGGCCATTTCCTTCTCTTCCAGCGGAGGAGTAATCTGAGTTGCCAGCTCTCGCCACCTCTAGGCGTACTCTTTAAATGTCTCTTTGTCCTTCTGGGACATGGCTCTGAGCTGATCCCGATCAGGAGCCATATCCACGTTGTATTTTTATTGCTTGACGAGGGCTTCGCCAAGATCATTGAAGGAACAGATGTTTGCACTGTCCAAACTCATATACCATCGCAGTGCCGCACCGGACAGACTGTCCTGGAAATAATGAATCAGCAGTTGATCATTATCCGTTTGAGTAGACATCTTCCTGGCATACATAACCAGGTGGCTGAGAGGGCAGGTGTTCCCCTTGTACTTCTCAAAGTCTGGGACTTTGAATTTGACGGGTATCTTCACACCGGGAACCAAACACAACTCGGCCGCAGATTTGCCGAACAAATCCTTTCCTCGAAGGGTCTTCAATTCCTTGCGGAGTTCAAGAAATTGGTCATTCATTGCATCCATCTTTTCATGAAAATCTGGGCTCAGACGGCTCAGAATGATAGATGGTGTCATCTATCCTGGGAACGGTATGCACGATAGGAGGAGGCATAGCAAGGACCGGGCTAGATGCCAGCATGGAAGCAAATGTTGGAGCTGGAATATCAGGCATATAACCAGGAGGCATCCCCCACGGAAACCCGGGTGGCATGGCTGTTGGCACAAAATGGGCACTGGCGGCTGGCACTGTCGAGGAGACTATCTCTAAAATAACCGTCCTTTGGGGAGGAGTTGCAGGTGGTGGAGACGGCTGATTCTGAGCGACTAGGAATTGCTCCATCAGAGCGCTCAGTCTGGCGACTTCCTCTTTCAGCTCACGATTCTCTTGTTCGAGATGATCCATCAATCTAGAAGAGTTGGCTCTGGTGTAGTACCGATGAGTCAGCTTGTCTTCAAAATAAATGAAGAGCACAGAGTTAGGCCACAGACAAGAAGACCGGAACAAACACTTGCTTATGCAAATGATGCATGCAATGCTCGTGCATATGCTTTGTTTTTATTTTCAAAGGAACTTTTAGGGTATTATTTGTAAATTTTGAAATATTAAGCATTTATTCGCATATGGAAAATATCTCATCAAATATTTGGACAAAGAAGTACAACATTGTTCATCATTACAAGAGAAAAGGAAAATAAACATCTTATGGATCCCTAGAAGCTCGGGATGCTGGAAGATAAGATGCGCGAAGCCTCTTGATCTCTCTCTCATATGCTGCTTCCATATCCGCCTTATCTTTGGCGAGTCTATCATACCTCCTTTTCCAGAACATGGAAGACTGAGGAAGTAGAGAAGTCCATGCATCGTTCGGATCGTCAATGACCTGATGCTCGAGGAACTCAATCAGAGCGTCCTTCTCCTTAAGCTGTTGAAGCAACTCTTCTCTTTCACGGATCCAGGCACGTGAAAGGTCTCCTTCTCTCAACTCCTCTACGCCTTGGTTAGGGAGGGTTGAAGGCCCAGCCACAACCAAAGTTGCAGGTCTCGGATAATCATAAGGCATAAGATACTCAGATGCTCTCTTCCTCACCCAAGTAGTATACGGCTCCAAAGCAATGCAGTTCTTCGGACCCAACTCGCTTCTACCCTTCTTGTGAATCTTGCACCAAGCGCGGACCATCCTGGCTTTCAGGCCTTGGGGATCTTTACCCTCCTGAAAGAACACACCTTCTAACAGAATGTTATTAGGTTTATCCTTTAGGGGGAACCCAAGCTGACGACGTGCTAAGATAGGGTTGTAGCTAATCCCACCACATGTACCAAGAAGAGGCACATTGGAGAATTCACCACAAGAATCAATAATCTGGACACCGTTATATGCACGATCATACCAAGAGGTATCGTCATTAGTGAGAGACATGAGTCTCGTAGACCACCGTAGACATCCATTGTTCTCCTTGAAAGCAACCGTCTGAGGTAAGTGAGAAATAAACCACTTATACAACAGAGGCAAACAGCACACAATAGCGCCACCACCCTTTGCATTCCTCAGGTGCAAAGAGACATAGGCATCACCCAATAGAGTCGGAACGGGATTAAGAACCGAGAAGATCCTAATAGCGTTCACATCCACAAATTTTTCGATGTTGGGGAACAATACCAATCCATAGATGAGAAGCACAAATATGGCCTCAAAGGCATCCTCACTCATGGCCTTCCCATAAACAGTAGCTTGAGCGATAAGGAACTCAGAAGGGAGACCTTGAATTCCACCTTTGGTAGTCATATGAGCTTTAACCAAGGATTCATCTATGTGCAACGTGTCAGCTATCTCTTGAGAAGTAGGAATACTCTCTAAGCCACTGAACGGCACCTAATCCAGAATCGGAATACCCACAAGATGAGCATACTCCTCAAGGGTAGGCAATAGCTGAAAGTCTGGAAAAGAGAAGCAATGATACAGCGGATCATAGAACTGCGCCAAAGTACTCATCAACCCTTCATCAACCTAAGTAGTCAACAAAGGCAGAAGCTTCCCATAACGAGCTTTGAAACCCAAGGGATCTAATACATAAGATGTCAGATTCCTTAACTCTTTCAGATCGGGCTGTCGAAAGCTGTACTTCTTTGTATGCCTTTTTTATCTTTCCATATCTGAAAATTTTGCAAATAACCCCTTAAGTTCCTTGAAAATTTTCTTTTTTATCTGATGATATGGATGCAGATGAATGCATGAATGCATGAATACAACAATCACACTCAAGGATCAAGCAAAGCACACCAGACAAAGGTCATGGGAAAGCTCATAGTATCTTTAATATCAATCATCCATTTTGGTGGAGTATGGTTTTCACCTTATCGACACCCAAGTTCCATTGATATTAACGATATACGAACAGTTCAACTATCCTTAATATCAATCATCCATTTTGGTGGATTATGGCTTACACCTTATCGACACCCAAGTTCCATTGATATTAAGGAGGTGTGAACGGATCGACCATGAATCACGGGTTTGTTGCGAGTCACGAGCATGGAGTCTCGGTTAAGAACCACCCAACGGGAGTGTACTATGGTTTAAACCTGCCGAACATGTTCTACCAGAGGTTCCCATAATCATCATCCTATCTTTCGAATATTATCGGAGGAACGAATACTCGTATTCCAAAAATATTCTCAAGAGAGACTCTTATGAGTGTAGTATCACGTAACAATCGCATCAAATCTTACATTTGAACGACCTCCGCACTACATCCTAAAAATAGGCCAAGATGGGCTTGGTAAACTAAGGTCCTTGGCTTCTATGGCACACATTGGAAGAATAATGCCTAACCACAAATAACTTGTGTGACATCATTAATCCAACATGACCTCCACCAAGTGAATGGACTCGCAAGTCAACTTGCTAAGGAATAACTCCACACAAGTCGACGAGACTATGCCATTCTCCTATCATAAGGTGCACTCGAGTTCGGGTATAGAACTCATCTCACAGAGATCACCAAGCAAGCAACAATTGATATATCAAGCAAATCAATCATTACAAACAATACAGTAATCCCAAATTGTACAAAAATATGTCATATAACAAATAAACAATATAATACAACAAGTCTGAAAAGTAGGCAAAACCCACCAAGGATGATTTCCCCAGCAGAGTCGCCACTTTTCTGTAGCGGTATATTCGTCACTTTATGATTTATTGACTAAATCAAAAGCAAAGCATACAAAGATAGAGTCGCCACCGCACTTCTATTTATCCAAAGGAATGGCTAGAACGCGAACAAAAGCCTAAGAAGTTTTACGCAAAGAAAACTAATAAAAGGTCAGAGATCTGGGTAAGGGGGTAATTATGCAAAGGGAAGGTGTTAGGCACCCAATGCATCCTAGGTACTCCTAGGGAACCCTTTTCACACCTGTTGTATCAATTTATTTGTTTATGAAATATTTTTGTGCAAACATGAGGGAAGAGGTGAGAAAAGAATATACAAATTTATTTACATTTTTGTGTTTGGATGGATGAAACCCATTGCCTACGTACCTTTTCATGAAAGATAAGGATCAAAACGCCGTAGTTCGGCTAAAAGATTTCCAAAAAGTGAGTGGATTGATTTTAAACAAAAGCCCTAAGGTCTTTCATTATCCACGGGAGAAAACTCAACCTATACAACCACAAGTCCACCATGTGAGAAAAGCTTCAACGTGCTAGTGAGGGGTTAACCCTATAATAAGCAAGGAAGTCTTACAATTCAATCACTACGGACAAAGGGTGAGATTCACATCAACCACTAAGATAATTGAGATCTATGGCTAATGTATGAAAACATGATTAACAAGTGGACAAAATCCACAAAAGCAATTGAGTGAATGAAATTAACCAATTAGGATTATTCACAAAAATGGTCAAAGTTGACATTAGATTCAATTCAGAAGAAGTATTGTGAAAAATGAAGCTTGAAAATCAGAGGCTTAAGGCCTAAGTTTCTAGTTTTGAAAACAGGTGAAAATGTTTGCACAAAGTTTTCTGGTTTGGGTTAACATGCAAATGGAGGTTTAAAGAAATAAAGGTGGGAGGGTGAGGAAGCAAAACTTCTCAGGTGTTCACCTCTTGAGATCATATGTAGATGATCCAAGTGATTCCTTTGGAAAAGGCAACAAGCAAGAGGAAATAAGTTGCCAATAAATGGTCTTACACTCGACTCCAAGGAAATGGAATGCCAATCAATGGTCTTAGTTCCAACTCCTACCAGATCACAGGAAGCAAATGCCAATAACTAGTCTTACAATTGACTCCTCAATGGACAAAACAAAGATGTCACAAAGTATGAACAAAGATCATAAAATGATATACAATTAATGCTCAAAGATGAGAACAATGCACAGAGGCACACACAAACAATTATGCACAGATGGACAAATAAGCAAACAAGCAGTCAGTTATCACACACTATACACAAGCAATAGGCTCAAGCAAGGTTGGGCTTTAGTCAAGGGGTCATATCGACCTTGACAAACAAGCCAAATACTGGAATGGGTAGTCAGGCTCTTAACCTCTAACATTAAGAGTTAGGGTGAGACAATGAAATGGAGATGAGGGTTATGCCTCATAGCTCTTAACCCGGGCCTGGGTGAGCTTGAATCAAAGAATGTGTGGGAGTCCAGAATGAGGAACTCTACTCCATAATGACTGACTCTATATACAAGATTTTTGGTTTTTTATTCAAATTACATCAACACATGGTGTGAGAAAAATGAAAGACACAACTGAATAGCAGGGGATGGATTACACATCCCTTCTATCTGCCAATTTCCTCTTAAGAGGACTTAACCTACTTGGCACAAATATAAACAATCAAAGACATGGCCTCTTAAGGAGAGCTTCAGACAGGTGCCTGCCAATAACAGCAGGTCTTCTAGACTACATGGAGATCAAGGAAAATACCTAAGTGGTATGCCAACCACAAGCAAAGCAATGCAACTCAAGTAATGAGTTAAAGCTACTAAAGTACCTGTGCAAACAACCAAACAATCAGTATAGTGTTCAGACAAACAGACAACAGTTAACAACAAACAGACAATCCCAATATACAACATGTAGACCAAACAACTCAAGTGAGCTATCATCAAAGCCTACAAAACAACCAAATGTTAGCAATCAATAGCAAATTTCAACACTCAAATAATGAGGCAACCTCAATCATGGAAATTGGATGCTTGAACCTGAAATTCAAAGCTCAAATGTGAGTTCCAACCCCTAGGTCAAAGCTTAGGGTCAAAGGTGGAGAAAAAAGTCAAAACAGCGACCAATATTCAACACAAAGCATGTTTATTCAATCATGAACATGTCCTAAAAAGGACCAAATCAAAATCATCAAGCAAGGGCATGTAATAAGCAAGAGAAGTCAAAGACAATTTCAAAGCATACACTTGGACATTGAGAATGAAAATTCTATATCAAAATAGAAATGATTCAAACAATTCTGGAAATTTTTATGAGCATATAACATGTCCAATACAATCATCATACCAAAAATCAGAATCAACAAAGGTCATTTGATATGGAAACAAAATTGCACAAGTTGATCATCAAATTGTGTGACACACATTGTCACACCATGCAAACATGTGTATAAAACAGAAATGACAAATGGGAAAAATACCAAACCAAGCCTAAAACATCCATCAATATGTCAAGAATCATCATTCAAAATTTCATGGCATTTGGATCAATATCAAGCATTTCACAATAGGAAGAATGGAGCAAGGTCACATATGCACACATGTTCAATCATCCTAACACAATTCAAAATTCAACCATGCACAACTTCAGAAATTAACACCACAAAATTCTAGACATTTCAAGGATCAAGTGGCAAAAACCTGGAACTATTTGGAGCATTTTTCAATTTATTAGGAATTTTCAAAGTTGGAAAAAAATATGAAATGAAATGAAGCATATACATGAAATTTGGAGGGAAAGGCATAATGGAGAATTAATTTGAAAATGCGCTGCCATCAGGAATCGAACTCGGTCCAGATTTAAATGAGGCAGGCTGAATGAAAATAATATCCAAAAACGTCACAGCATGGAATCGAAGTGAGGTATATGGATCAAACGAGTCCTGTAGCATGTTCTTCATCAAGAACCCCAGCGCCCTACCAGATTTGAACCAGACGGACACAAAACGGACGCTAGGCGATCGCTACATCGTCTTCCTCGCGAAGATGATGATGAACAGTATGAGGTTCAAACGAATTTTTGCAGAAATTTGAAATTCTTACATCATTAGAACGCTCTTTCAACAAGGAGTTCAGATCAACCATTATCTAACATCAATTCATCATGAACAGAGAGAATCGAACGAAATAAGTTTGATGCACCAAACTTCAATCACACATATCTCACTCAATAATCACCCAAATCACATGAAATTTAGCTCAGAATTATCAGCAAGGCAGGATCTACATGAATATACACATAAAACAGAGAATTAAGAGGATTGAAAATGTGACCTCTTGAAGATCAACTTCTGGAATCTGGAGTTTCAAGGCTTGGCAAGCTTCAAATCTACTCTAGAACACTTGATATGATGTTTGATGAAGAAATTGAGACTTGAAACTGTGTAGATCTAGCTCAAATCTGAATTGCCATTGTTATGTTCTTGAGCTCCACATGCACGATTCTGGCTCGAATTCCTCAAACAGAAGCTGAATTCACACTCAATCACACTCACTGATCATGATTCTTCAATAAAATCCAGTTGCTATGTTGAAGAATTTTGAATTGTGATTAGGAGAAAATTTTGGAGGGAGAGAGAATTTTGAGATCTAGATCTAGAATCCTTGAAGCTGAAGTAAAATTCTGTTATGATTATCAATATATATGCTTCACTAATCATATACTAATTAATATTAGGCATGGTTTAGTTGTGATTAATCAAGATAAGGTGTTATGACCAAAACTTAAAAATTGGAGGGTGCATGGCTATTTCCAACGTGAACAGTACCATGTGGCTGATTAATTTCACTCAAAATCATCTTCCAAACACAATGGCAATGGTAAATAATTCCCATGATGCACCATTTTTGAATTGGCCATTTTCCCTCCAAAATTGACTTGAAATAGCAAATGATCATATGATGGAAATTTATGCAATGTGATGAATGTTTTGGAAACTTCATGACATGAGAAGAAAAATGCAAGAAGAGCAACTCAATTTGGAGTTATGAATCAAAAGATATGGCCATTTGAAGTTCCATGCACACTTGGCAATGATTTGATCATATCTCCTCAACCACACATCAGATGCTCATGATCTTGGACTTTTTGGAAATGGGAGAGAGAGATCTTCAACTTTCATGTTGGACAAAAATTAATTTTAAGCTTCTTTGATGTTGGAAAGTTGAGTTGAAGTTGGACCAAAACTTGCCATTTTTGGAAAGTTGAAATTATAGGTCACTTTCCATTTTTGGAAACTTTTGCACTGACTTCAAATTCTTCAATATTGACATTTGACATGATGAATAAGCCTTGTTTGAACATGAATGAGATGAAGAAACTCAATTCCCACACTCAAAACCCACAGTTGACTCTTCAGTTGATTGGCATAGGCCCTTAGATGACCTGAAAATGTTCTGATGAATTTGGGCCTCAACCACTTGGGAAATTGGTTCCAAAATGAACCTATAGCTCAAATAAGCTTCATAAAATGATCACATGATCCATATCTCAAGAAAATACCATCTTCTCTTTGTACCATGAATTCACATGATGCCTTGACCTGTTGACTGCTTAAGCTGCAAGTAACAAAGGTTAATGACAT